>NC_080034.1:62087571-62397583 GCF_030020395.1 Manis pentadactyla
CAAAACATGTTTTTGTTTTATCAAACAAAGTGAAACAAATAGCAACCACCACTTGCTGGCTACCCATTATGTTTCTAGTTATTAGGTTTCATGTTATAATAGCCACATGGTAGATACTGTATCCATAGTACATATGAGGATGCTTGGCTAGTCACAGAACTAAATAGGCGAGACCGATGTCATCGTGTATGTTTCTTTTTGCTCAACTCTCCCACTGTGAAACATTTATTTGGAAAACTCTCCTACAGGGTTTCCATCCAGGGTTCAGAAACATTTTTGCAATCTTCTACAGTTTTTATAGGTACACCTGTATGTGTATATACAGTTGGGGATTGAAGTAAAACAGTGCATTAGGTAGGATAAATAAATCATTTTATGTTACCTTTCTCTCTCTGGCCATTTTATCGGGTTAATTTGGATGGTGTATATATGAGGATGCTAAGGCTGACAGGTTGAGTGTACATACAGGTATGTATATACATACACGTATCTATGTACATTATGTGGAATAGAACGTGAAGGACAAATCCATCTACTGCAGGCAAGGCCTTCCTGGGGATGTTTTCTAAAGGAGTCATCAAATTCTTGTGTTCAGGAAATAGATTATATCAGTTAAATGTTATCTAGAGGACTGACTTATGTTAACCAAACTGATGGGTAACAGGTATTGCTTTGCCAGTTAAATGTGAGCAGAAGTGATGAAATACACCAAGTTTCCTTTCTACCATGGTGGTAATGGGGCAAGCATGTACTGAATGAAGCCTCCATTAGCCTACATTCCTGAGCAACCTTGCTGAGCTGACCTGTGTTGAGTAGTAGAGAGAGAGGGAAATAAGCTTCTATTTAATCAACAGAGGCGATGGGATTGTTTGTTATGTATCTAACCTGGCCTATCCTGACTGTGAATGAGAGGTGCACTGGAGCTCAAATAAAGTTTTTAATGTAACCTATATTAAAATCTCAATGACCCATAATCCAATTAATCAAGATTAAATTCCTCTGTGTACTTACCACTCTCCTCAGGGTGCTGGTCCCAGCTGCCCTCATTTCTGGATTACTGTGACTGTCTCCTGGAGCATTCCGCCTTCGTCTTCCTTGGTCACCCATCCTCCTTCCCTAACTCAGTCCTGGGATGTATCCTTAACAAAGCTGGGTTTTTAATGTTTTTTGAACTGATATTTTAGTTAGTGATATATTGGGGACATCTTCTTACATTTTAATTTCATCTTTAATTCCTCAATGAAATTAATTTGTTCCTACTGGAGGAACATGGCTTGAAAATCAGGGCTTGAAGGACCTTGCCCAAGGCTGTGCCTCTCAGTGGCTTATCTTGGTGTGCTACACCAGAGAGGAGGGCAGATGGTGACTTGATGTGAAGAGAATTAGAACAAAAGGAACAGAATCTGTGCAAAGACTATTCCCATCTGGCAGGGCGCCCTGATTTGACTGTCAGGTAACTTGGCCCCTAGCACAGCCTTCTGTATATGTAGCATATCTGATGCCTTCTTAAAATGACATTCTGGTCAACTGAAATTTCATGGTACACTCTGTTTGGTCATAAGGTCATAGCTGCATTCCTAAGAAAACTTAGGTTATCAAAACCTAAGTTAAAAAAGAATTGCTTTGATGGTTTTAAAAAAGCTGGTAACTTTCACATTCACCATAATTAAATTATTGTTCTTGCAGGATTTTCACTAATAAAGGTATTTCAAAGATGTATTTTGCTATTGAAAACTTAAAACTATGAGCTATTTAATCAACACTGACAAAAAACAATACTAAATATCATACAGGAAAGCCTATATGGCATATAAGATTGTAAATCTGTGTTATTTAGAAATCAGGAAAATGAATCACAGCACAGCTCATGGCTACCAAGGGTAAGTAGAGGAGTGAGATGGTGCCTGAGCAACGAGCCCCTTGAACTAAGTATGCCTGGGACCTCACTCAGCTTTTTCTCTTCCTTGAATGGTGCCAGTGCCTGGCTGTTGATCATGTTAAATACACACACAGTAGGTGTAATACTAATTATGTTCCCATAATTATTGCTTTATTCCTTATACACATCAGTGAAAACACGTGCTATAAGAGCTGAACCCATTTAGTCATCTCTACTTCTGTGAATCAACAGAGAAACAAAAGAAAAGGAACAAAAAGGTAAACATGTTTTTACCCTTTCTAATGTGGAGTCTTTGTTTCAAATTGTGGTCCCTCAAAGAACAGGATGAAGGGAAGTCTATGCCAGGATGTCATAGGGATGTCACTGTGTAACATGACCCACAGTTCTCAAAGCTGTATGTATTGTCCAAATGGCAGAAGTACCTGTCATTTGTTAGAACTGAATGTTTGCCAAAGTTTGTCCCTTTCATTTGGAAGTACTCCTAAAAGGATGCATTCAAATCCACAAACCATGTGATATCTAGTGTTTTTTTCTGAAAGTAAATGAGGTCTGAAGAAGAGTGAGGGGCAGGGAAGAGAGAGGGAGTGAGAAAACGAACACAAATAAATGAAATAGATTGAAACAACCTCCTTCCACATCCCCAACTGCAACACTTGATGGAAAAATTCCAGAAGAGTTATCGGAACTTCCTGTCTTTAGAAACAACAGAATAGCGTAGAATCAGAAAACCAAGAGAAAAAAGCAGATTTTTCCTCAAGAGAGAATGTTCTACAAAAAATCGTAAAATGTGCAAGAGAAAGTTTATTTTTGACCAAGGTTGAAGGGAGAAATTTGGCCTGCAGCTGGTTGATCTTAGAATTTTAGAGGTCACACTTATCCTGAGGAGTTTTGAGAAATCCACAGTTGCAGGGTCCAGAGCTTATTAGTTGCCACAGACACTGTTAATCTCATTGCTGAAGTTCTGAGTGGTTTGTGGTTTGAGTTGAAGAATGTTCACTTGAACACATTTTGCCCCTGACCCCTCTTCCTACAGACAACTCTGTCCCAGTGGCCAAATGCCCCCCACTGCTCCTGGGGCATGAGTGCTGCCAACTTCTGGATATTCCACAAATCGCTCCAAACAGTGGGGGTGGTGTTAGGAAACTCCAGCGGGCAAATAACTGAAGCAGCTCTGAGACAAGTTGGTGTACATTGCTGGCACGGCCTGGCTCACCTGTTGTGTGATTAAGTCATGGGGTTGCTGCTTGTCCTCTTTGGGACGAGGCCAGGCAGCATTTGTTCAAGTGAAAAATAAGGCTCTGTGTGCGCGCGGTGTGACTGTATCAATAGAAACGGGCAAACAGATTCCGGTGGAAGAAAAGAATGAGAAAGTGGGCAGTGGGATGATCCTGCAGCTGTGTTGAAAGGTGTCTTAGTCAAGGATGGCTTGGTGGTAAGAAACAAAAGTGTACTCCGCTTGAGTAAAGAGAGATTTGTTAGATGGCGTCAGGAGCCCAGCTGAAGGCAGTAGAGGCTGACACGATGGGAGCTGGGACGCTGTCTTGGGCTCCTCGGGCTGCAGCCTCCCTTCTCACTGGGCTCCTCTGCTTTATTCCTCTGTCTCTGCAGACCAAGTCTTTGCAAGGCCTCCCTCCTTTCGCTTGGGCCTGACGCAGATCTGGGTTGTCATGCCACTCAGGAGGGTTCCGACTCAAGGTAGTCTCACGGCTCAGGTACCCACCAATACTAGAGCAGAGTCAGACTCCCTGAGAAGTCCCTCAGGCAGGTGTCTGCTCTAGGTGCAGAGGGTGGGCTTCCCTGAGCAAGTGGGTAAGTTCTCTGAGAGGGATGTAGAATTGGGGGTAGGAATGGTAGGTGAAGGAAATGACAGGCATTTGAGGAAGGAAATTTGGCATGGGCTCTGACAGATGACAATGGGCAGGAATGGACACTGGCCATAAACTATAATAGAACCAGACCCGTCCGTAAGGACTGAATATTGGTGCTGGCATGTCATATATGGGTTCTCCAAAGGGCAGTGGGTAGATTGGCTTTGGATTCCAGAAGGGATGGGAGGCAGTGTAGCCTGGAGGGGCTAAAGAGTTGCTACGTGCATCAGAGAGTTGAGTAATTGAAGTTCCCAGTGAAAACCAGTTTGGAGGTTAGAGAACAAAGATGGCTTCTAGAGAGAGAGGTGGTTCTCAGAGAGGCTGTGGTTGGATGGCAGTGGGTGCTGGGGTCCTTAGGTGAGGTTGGGCTTGTGGCCACTCTGGGTGTGATGGAGAAACACCATGATAAGTGTCATGTACATGGTGTTAGGGGCTGGATTGTATCCCCTGAATTCGTGTGTTGAAGTCCTAACCTCCAATACCTAGAATGTAACTGCGTTTGGATATGGGGTCTTTAAAGACTTAACTAAGGTTAAATGAGGTCATTAGGGGGGCTCTAATCTAGTGTGACTGGTGTCCTTCTAAGAAGAGGAGATTAGGGCACACACAGAGGGGAGGCCATGAGAGGACCAGGGAGAAGGCGGCAGCTGCAAGCCCAGGAGAGAGGCCTCGGGGGAACCAGCTTTGCTGGACACCTAGACCTCAGCCTTCCAGTCTCCAGAGCTGTGAGGAAATACATTTCTACTGATTAAGCCACACAGGCTGTGGTCCTCTGTTGTGACCACCTGAGCAGACAAACACAGGTGGCACTGGGAGATGGTCCTGACTGGCCTAGAAGCAACACTGAGATTGAAGAGAAGGCCAACCACACCCACCTTTGCCAATGACTCACAGGGAGTGAGAAAAGGCAGGGGCAGGAGGAGGCTGTACTTTCCAGGGAGAGCAAGGAGGCAGAGGGAAGTGGTGAGAGAGAGGTTTGCATCCTCGAGGGCCCAGGGTAGGGTCTGGTGATAGGAGGTGATGCAAAATGAGAGCCGGGGAGGAGGGCTGGAGGTAGGGGATGTTTGGGGCATAGGGACAGGCAACAGGGAGGGAGATACAGTGCTCATCTCATGGACAGGATGCAGATAATTGACGTCTCAGGAGCACTGGGTAGAGGTGGGACAGAGACACATTAGATAGGCAGGAGGGAGCTGGCATCGGACTGGCAGGGGCTTGTAGTTGATGGAGGAAGCAGTGAAGAGCGCGTGCGTGTGTGCGCACACATACATACATACATACATACATACATACATACATATGTATATATATACTGTTTTGCCCAAGATGAAGTCAGGGATTCTGGAACAAGGGGAATCCTAGGTCTCGTGTCAGAGTGACGCCTTACCAGGGAGCCAGGAGCATGCCCAATCCAAATACGAAGGTCTGGAATTCTTTGGGGTGCTTGGATGTGACCAGACCATTAAGGCCTATGATGGTTTAGGCTCTGCAGCTTTGGCTATCTTGGACTAAAATGAGTTTCTGATTTTGTTTGTTTGTTTGTTTCTGCCAGATTACTAAAGCCTAGACTCTCTCCTGCCCTGATAATTCTGAGGCTTGGCCCTTTGAGGGCTCATCTTTCTCAGTAGCTTGCTTTGGCAGAGGGAGGACTGTGGGAACTTTGCATACAGTCTTCCAGAAGGGTGGTTGACGGTCTGTAATTGATTCATGCAGGATTTGTTGGGGGAAGGTCTTGACTGGTAGCTGGTTAAAAAAATGAGAGTGAGTATGTATGTATCTTGTGGATGTTTGCAGCATGAACTGGTACGGTGTCCTGAGTACAGCTGAGCCCCACACTTGGGGTAGATTGCATGGTGCTGTGATGTGAGTGATACCATTAAAAAACAGCAATGGACCAGTAGCTTTACCTGAATGGATACCACCACCACCACCAGAATATAAGCCCCATAAGAGGACGACCATTTCTGCTGTATTTCCCAGTGCCTAGATGACAGCACCTAACACATACTTATGGGTGTTCAGTAAACACTTGCAGAATGAATGAATCAGTCATGGAGTCCAAATATATTGTTAAGAAAACTTAATCACTTCCACCCTCTCCCAATCCGCCACTGCAAAAAAAACCTGGACAAGGGACCTCTACAGAAAAATCATACAAGAGTGACAGAATGGCTAGAAAATGTTTGGCTTCACTCAAAATTGAAGAAATGCAAATTAACATTATAATCATCGAACATGTTAAAATGAGCATATATGTTATTTTGAAATTACATTCAAAGAAGATAATACTGCTGGCATGAATGCAGTGAGAGAGTCTATCATATTTCAGCTGGGAGTGTGAGTAGACACACCTTTTATAAAAAGTCATTTGCCAATGTGTATCAATAATTGTAAGAATATTTATATGAGTTGACCCAGTAAGATTCAGCTTGTAATTGACTAAACCTCAGACCAAGCCCACTTCATTATACTGTATCCCCTGTTAGAGGAAGGTAACTGAATTCCCTGTTATAGGAAGGCAATGAGCGGAAGTGTTTTTTTGAGCAGAAAATATAAGACAAATAGAAATGAGCAATCTAGGAAATGTGCCTGACCACAGAACAAAAATCATTTTTGGCTTTTTGTTTTTGTTTTCTTTTTTTGACATACGATAAAACAACCAAAAAAATTCCAGAAGACCAATTATCAATTAAGTAGTAGTGTGCCCAGAGCTAAGGCCAAATGATTCCCTACCATATTCTACCAACTTGCTTTTATATGTCTCAAATTTATGCCATTAGATTGTCTTGCTTTTAAAACACTCCAGTAAGCATTTGGCTAACACTTGAAATTAAATTCCATTAATAATTTATATTCAGTTTATTACAGGGCTCCTGTAAGCTTTTGACCAAAGAACTTTACTAGTGCTGGCTTTTGAGTGAATGCCTAGTGACCCAATATGTGCATTGTTGCATTCATTATTTTAATGCTCACAACCTGTGTTTTATTTTTTAGTAGTTTCAAAAAATAGCAGGGCCTTTAGTACTTTCAAAAAATAGTAGGGCCTATAGCACATGGTACTGTGATATCACAATAATATTTTCAATTCAGAAATAGGACTAAATATAAAATATAAATCCTTGTTATCTTAATAACTATGGCCTGTGTATATATGTGTATGTATCTGATAAGACTTGTGGAATTCATTTGTTTTTAGATTTTATTTGATGGGCAAGTAGGAATGCTGGGGAGGCTAAGTCGTTCTTAAACCTCTGCGTTGCACATGTCACACACCTGTCACCCATGAATGGCTTTCTTTCTATAGCTGCCTGATGTCACTTGGCCTTGTTTTCCTCCTTGCTCGGCTCCGCGTTCCAGGGCACTCTCTAGCCATCAGTCATTTCTGCAAGACTTCCCCCCACATCTGCTCCGGTCCTGTGTGAGAGGATGTGGGACGGTGCTTTGAAAACTGCGGAGGGTTACGACGCGGACGGAGCATGAAGGCTCTCTTGGCCATTCCACCTGAGGATGTGTGCGGCAGTGGCCCCTCCACCCGCAGCCGGGGCATGTGTTCCTCCTCGACCCTGTGGTGGCGGATTTTCCGAATCCTTCCAGGATGATACCTTCCCAGGGAGCTCACCTCCCTCCTCTCCGAGACCCTGTGACACACGGGTCAATAGGACGTATCCCCTGCCCTTGAGGAGGCCACAGCTTGGGACACATGTCCCTTCCTACTTGCTCTATATTCCCTTAAAATATTCCCTTACCCAACATGAACTGGGTCTCCTCCCTCTAGAGGTCCCACTACCTTCCAGGGGCGAAGCTTGGTGGCCTCCTTCTGGGCTTGGTCCTGCTTGGCTTGTGTGACCCCAAATGCACTTGCTGGGCCGTGAAGCATCGGGATTTTAGTCCGGGTGTCCACCAGCCCCATCCCTCTGCTCCCTTTTCCGTTACTAGTCTCCCTTCCTAAATCCAAGCACGGGAGTTATGTTCCTGGGCTCCAAAGCCTTCCATGGCTCTCCTTTCCGTATGGGGCATATGACCAATCTTATTTTTAGCATGACACCCCCTTCCCATCTTTTCCGTTGGCTTCACTCTGTGTTCTCCCAGCAACAGCATTTTGGGCCTGGGTCCTTGCCCAGCCCATACGCTTGGTCCCTAAGTTCCCACCTCCTGAATTACCCCTCCTCTTCACCTCCCCCACCCCCACCACGGACTTCTATCCATTCTTCAAGGTCCAATAAAAAATTCATAACGTTGCCTCTTCCCTGACCTCCATACAAAGCAAAGTTTTTGCGCCTAATGCCCTTTTACTCCAATCGTGCTGTACTGTGGGTAAGGCAATGCAGTTATTTTCACATTTGCTTATCTTTTTCACTGACTGTGGGCCTAATTAATTCATTTAACCTACTCTCTTTTTGTGCCTGGCATTTAATAGATACTTAATAAAAGTCTGCCAAATATAAATGAGTAACTTAACTTTCCCCTTCCTCCGAGTGATTGCAAGCTTCCCAGGGGCGGCCATGCTGACTTTCCTCTGTGTTTTCTTCATCCCACTCAGCTTAGTGCCTGCCACGTGGTAGATGCTAAGGAAATGCTGAAAGTGGTAACACACAGTATATATTTAAAGAGGCCTGAATAAAGCAACATACAAAATTCACCTGGCAACATTCCAAGTTAGTGGGTGAGGTGGGAGAAAGATGGGGGCATTGCCCATGTTTTGGGTGAAGAACCTGAAGAGCAGGGAGGGTACACGGCAGGCACCCCTCTTTGACTTTCTAGCTGTACTACTTACTCTGCTTCTTTGGGCACTTCTGAGTCTTGCCTCAGGAGTGTCCCTGCCGACCCACCTTGACGAAGTCTCAGGATCTGGGCAGAGCCAAGGGCTCTTGCCACCTGAGCGTCCCCACTATGTAAGTAGACCCCAGCACCTGCCACCTATCTCCCCCAAGAAGGCCAGGGGGTCTTTCCAGTCCCACAGCTCTGTTTCTGTTGCACTGGACACCAAGGTGGACTCAGATTCAGTCCAGCTCGCCCATGAGGGCAGTGGGCACTTAATAAATCTCCATTACAAAGCATTGGTTCATATTTTTTAGTTTCTTTTTTTTTTTATTCACTCAGCGACATTTAACAGGGTTTCTGCTGCTATGTGTCAGGCGTTCTGCAAGGCAAGCATATGGTGATGGGTAAAGTGAACATGGTCCGTCATCTCAGGGGCTCCCAGATCAGTAGGGGAGGCCGACAGACACTCACGCATTTGCTCACACATGACTGCCACACACTGGGGTGCTCTGCAATGGAGGTGTAGCCAAGTGCACAGGCCATGAAGGAGGGGCTGAGCTGGGGCTCAGGCTGGGGTGTCACTTGGCTCCCAGGGCCTGTTGTCCGGACTGGATGGTTCAGGGCAGCCAGGTCAGGGGGATGAAAGGAAGCAAGGAGGAGGCTGATGGAGGAGATGCTTCAAAGAAGAGGAAGTACGCAGAATGTTCTTTTCTCATGCCACGTGACAAGATGTAATTTCAGGTAGCTTTCTGTTCCTTTATTCCCAGCTCTGCCTGGTTCATTTTGTTCCCCTTCCCTGAGGAGTTTACCCGTCTTTATTTTCTGTACATGCCCAAAGGCAGAAAAACATGCCAAATATGCACGCGCACATGCACCGCAGTGTGGCCTCTGCTCTAGTTTCCAGAGTGTCTGATTCAGGGAAGGTGAGGGCTCGCTTTCTGAGCTCTACTGCTGCTTCTGGGGGCAGCTGCTCTGCCACCCCCAGTGAGTGAGGTTTTGTTCTTACTGAAACAGTAGAAAACAAGTGAATAGAGGCAAGAAAACATGGAGTTCAAGCAAACAGAAGGAAGGAGAGAACCCAACTGTTTTGTCATGGTAGTCATGCATCCAAGTGCCTCGCTAGCGATTACCTGGAAAAAAATCTGCTCTGCCTGATGGTTGCATTCTGCTTTTGGACTGGTCCAGTTAGTATAAAAATTGAAACCATCATAAAAGTTAAAATGGCAAATGTCGATTTCCTTATTTGACAGATTTCACAACTCAGGCAGAAGAGGAGTTAAAATGTAGTAGTGCAATGAAGAGGCAGAGCAAAAGTCACTGTGCTGTTTCTTGGAACTATTTCTGCCTAACCAGTTATCATTTCTCAAGCCCTTGGAAAGCATGCTAGCAGCTGTCTGCATAAGCAGCGACAGGCTGAGCAGCCAGCACTGGGTGTTCTGGTCTTTGCACATAATGCCGAGCAGTTTTTACTGTTATCTCTTTAATTAGTTCTTATTTGCTTTTGTTTTAAGCAGTGCCTTTTGGTGGAAAGTGCACTGAACTAGGAGTCAGAATATTTGCGCTAGTCTTACCAGGCTATAGATAACTACTACCTTTGGGAGGCATCTGAATCTTTACCCAAGAGAGGAGAAGTAATTAAATCAAGCTCTTTAAAGGTTCTTCCTAATTCCAAAAGCCTGAGTTTTAGACCAGAGATTGGCAAGCTATGGTCCACCACCTGTTTGTGTTTGTTCTATACACTGAGTGGTTTTTACATTTTTAATGGTTGAAAGGAATCAAAAGAAGAATGATATTTTGTAATCTATGAAAATGATTTGACTTCTAGTTCAGTGTCAATAAATAAAGTCTTACGGAACCTGGACATATTCATTTGCATAATGTCTACTTCCGCACTGCTTCTGCGCTGTGATGTGGCTACCGGGTGGTCTGCAAAACCTAAAATGTTTACTCTCTGGTCATTTACAGAAAAAAAGTGCTGATACCTGTTGGCCACAGCACAACATCTAAGTACACTTCCTGCATTTATGAAAACAATAGTAGTTGAGTTACTATGAGAATTAAATGAGATAATGAATGAAAAAGAGAACATCAAAAGCATATCTATATATTCATAACTCAGTTGCTACTGAGGAAGGATATCATATACATTAATACCCAGTTACTGGGAGTTGCTGGATGGAGAAGGAACAAAACTTTATCAAAAGTCTGTTCAAAAACAAGTAATATTTTTATTCAGCAGGGTTGAAAATGTCTGGGATAGGACCACAGATGTGTGAAAGTATATGCACATCAAGAAGGAAAATAACAAGACTTACTTGCTAGATTGCTGCGATTCCAGATGAGATTTTTAATGCCTCAGTTATTTAAACTACTGTTTAAATAAAAGAGAAGGGAAAGTGCCCAGCCAACCTTACTTCAATACTTAGGCTGAAAAAAGTTTTTTTTCTATTGCCCAAGTGAATGTTGAACTGTACTGGGTGTGACCTAGTTGTCTGTATATTCCACATTAAGTTCTCTACAGGCAATACTGTCACAAACAATTGAGAGATGTAAAGAGTCAAGAACTGAAAACAAAATGTAATTTTAGAAAAGTACAATAGCCATGATTTATAGGTTTTGTTACAATAATATTAGAATAACCTGTCACCTGTTAGATAGCTCATCTTTTATGTAAGTGTTTAATAAGAAAAGCAAAATTCTACTTGTTTCAATTAACTTAATCAGAGAGCCAGGAGAAAAAAATTAAACATTTTAAATGGGGTTAAGTCAATTTTCAGGTTTGGCAAAATACACAAGGATTGAAATTTTTCATATGAGGTCCAGAGCTTCAGTATGACAAAGAATCATCTAGAAATAGCAGAACTTGGATTTTGAATCTTATTTTCTAATAGTCATTGTCTAGGAAGCTTCCAGATTAACTTAGTTAATGCCTGTGGTGTATCATTAGCATTCTTTCCCCATCAGTGTGATCAGCTGTTTGGTGAACCGGAAGGGTTTGCCACATGGACACAGCCTTATGAGCCATGGACAAGCTTCATGCAGGAAGTGGGGTCACCCCCCTATCTTTCCTGAGGTGGGCACAGAATGATCTAGACAATGAGCTCCCAGGAGGCTGGGGCAACGACTCCTGGGCTGGTGACATGGCTTCTGGTATTAGCAATGGGACCTTGGGCAAGCCCCTTAATCCTGCTGACCCTTGACTTCCTCATCTCCAAAGGCAGATGATAGTACAGCTTACCTCGTGGACCTGTGAATACCGACCGGGAAAATCCATGGAAAAGGGTTAACATACGGTGTCTAGTGTATTGTCCTCTTCCAATAAATAAGCCATTCTTATTATCATGGGCCATAAGGTAGCTAAAAAGCAAAAACAAGCTAAATATTTCTTGGTGGTGGGCTTTGAGCAAATGCTTTTGCATTTCCTGCCAGCCCTGGCTCAAGCAGTAACTGCAGGCTGTTCAGCTCATTGGCTGGGGAGGCATGAAAGCGTCTGGCAGAATTTATGACCAACTTTAAGTCTTTGCGGAGTGCCTTAGGCAGAAGCTCTGCCTTGGCTTTAGCACTTGATGAGTGATTTTTTTTTTTTTTACGCTAATATCTATCCAACGAAATGATGAAGTACACACTGGTTATTGGATGTGCCAGCAATGGTCAATAAACAATGACAAAGGATCTTCCTCATTCTCACGATAAGCACTGTTGCTCCTTCTCAGCATATCCTTGATAAACACCATCTGGAGTTCACTTTCACGGGGCGGCAGCTCACTGCCATGAGGTGGGATGAAATCAGTGGCTTCCTGAGGATTTATCTGTGCCTTTTTTTAAAAAAAAAAGCATGGTAACTGAAGAGGCCCTGTGTTTGGACTCAGGATTCTAGTGGCTCCCTTCCCAAGCTGACTTGGGAGACAATTTTGGGTAATGATTTATTTTTAAAATCTTGACTCTCTGTCATCTCAGCTTCTTACTTTTGCATTAAAGGAGGGGCTGAGCTGGCTGTGAGGGAGCTGGGGGCTTGGAGTGGGGAGGAAAGACTTTGGGTCATTTCCATGTGAGAGTGCGATGGTAGGAAGGAGGATTTGACTAGCGTGTTGCGTGTGATGAGAGCACACTCCCTCTTTGGTGTTTTTATGAGAAACAATGGTAAAGAGCTAAATACATTTTTGGATGTTGAACTAGTGTTTAATTGAACTCCACACTGGGAAAACATGGGGCTACCCCTCTTAGCTCCTAGTTTATCCTCTGTGCCAAGAACAGTGTGTGGTACATGAGTGTGTAATAAACATTTGTTGAATGGTTTGCCACCATTGTGGGTCCAGGTATGTGTCTCATGAACCTAATGCCGTAGGTCTCCAGATATCCTCATTTCGGTGTAAATGCCCCCCAAATCTCCTTTTCAAGGATTGAGCCTCGTTGTAACTCTCTTCAGGCCTTCCCCTCCCTTCCCGCCTCCAACCACCCCAATACCCACATCTCAGAGCAGCTCTGTGTATCTTTAGAAGACATCTCCCTTAGAATTTCCCAATCTGTCCTTTTGCTTTCTGACCTGGTTTCCTCATTCCTTGACTGGGGTGGTCAAGACTTTATAAGGCTTAAAGATGACATTTGGTCAAGGACCAAGGAATACGTACTTCTCTGTGGCTCGGCCAGTGTTCCCCTCCCAAGAGTCCTAGAGAAAGGTGGATGGCCATGCTGTGATGTGGAAGAGAAAAGGATCTAATACAGGGGAGAGATGGCCCCAGGTCATCGTGAGTGGATGAGGAAGAGGGCAGCCACAGCCACATACAGCTGATCCTGAGTTCACCCTATTGTGCTCCGTGAGTACGTGCGCATGCACGTGTGTGTGTGTGAAGCCATGAGCTCTCTTTAGAAGCTGAGCTTGCTGTCTGTGCACAGGTCTCACCTGTGCCACTGTGGACCCCTTGTCATGGGAGTGGGGGTCGGGATGGCTTTACAGGAAGCTGCAACTTTGGGATCTGTCATTCACATAAGAATAGAAGCCAGCAGCCACATGCCCACTATCTGGCTGAGAGCGCAACCTTGAACTCTGTGCTTCCCTCCCTCTCTGGAGTGGCCAGACAGTCATTCCTGACATTGCCAGTGACCCTCAGGAAGGTTGTGGGCCCACATGAGGGAGACACCAGGGTGTATTCCAGCACCAGTGCAAGTCTCCCGCTATGAAGACAAAACTTGCCTGAAGGATGTTTGTTTGTAAGCTGGGTAAGGCTGAAGACGGCAGGAAGAGCAGAACAGAGTTGTGGTCCATTTATCTTATTAGTAGGTCCCCGAAGCTTCATCCTTGTTTTTAATACCACACTGCCTGGGTCTAAATCCCCGTGCCAGCACTTCCTAAGCTGTGTGACTTTGGTCAAGTTACTTTACTTCTCTGTGCTACACTTTCCTCATAGTTAAAATGTGAAGAATAATGATGATAACTTCCCAGAGTCATGGAAATTGTTATGAAGATTAAATGCCTTAATAAACTAACATGCTTAGAACAGTGTCTAACATACAGTAAATATTCTATAAAAGTTATGATTATTTAAAAACCACTTACAATACATAATCTCAAACATTTAAAACCCTAGAGACTTTTGAAGAAGAAGACGAAAAGAGGAGAATGATGGATGGGGTTAATTCCTCCCTTTATTCAATATTTTCATAATATACCCCAGGTGCCAGGTAACCGTGAAGAAGAACCTAGATAAAGAAGTTAGAGTTTCTGTTCCTGAGGATTCACAGTTTAGTGGAAGACTCACAAACTGAAGTAAAATATCACAATATGATGATGGCTTATGTACTATAGCAGAAGTATTTAAATTTCACCATGGGAAGCAGCCACTTGCCTGGAAGGCTTCACACAGGCAGGTGTTAGCAGGTGGGGAAGGAGGGGACGCCGCAGGTGGAAGGTGGAGCCGTGAAAACAGGCGTGGAGGAGCCCCGCAACTCTGTTCCAGGAAGCACTGAATGCAGCCGGGGCTGGAAGAGGTGAGGGGTGATGGCTGCCTGGGAGAGCGGGTGCCAGGCTGCCAGAGTCTGGAATGGCCATGCTGGGAGTTCGAGCCTCACTCTGACAGCAAAGAGCAGGGGTGAGATGTGATCAGATTCTGGGTCTCAGAAGACTGGTCTGGCTTCCCAGCAATCGGAGTCCTTTTTGTTTCCTCGAACAAGTATTTTATTAGTTATCATATCATAGTCACAAGCATCACATCATATTGTGATATTTTACCTAAGTTCCAAAGTTCCGCACTGAACTGTGAATTCTCAGGAGCAGAGATTCTTCCTTTATTTAGGTAAACCTGCTTCTTCACACAGTTACCTGGCACCTGGTATAGATCACAAAAATATTAGTTAGAGGCTTGGTGCTCAAAGTGAGGGCTGAGGACCAGCACGGCCCCCATCACCTGGGAGCCTGTCAAAAATGCAGACTCTCAGGCCTGACCCCAGACCCACCAAAATCAGCCTTTTAACAAGATCGCCTGGTGATTGGTTTGCACAGTAAAGATGGAGACCGCTAAAGTCTGGACGTGCTGCGTATTTAGGTCCAGAGCATTCACTTTCCAAATCTTGCCCTGTCCCTCATCCCACTGCTGGGAAGTTCAGCTCAACAAGCAAGAAGGTCCCAGGGCACTGGGGCTTTGGGCTGAGGATAGCTCTGGTGAAACACTCCCTGAAGGACTATTGTTCCCGAAATGTCCAGATGCTCACCTGTGTCTGGGTCCCATGGCTTCTCTCAGTCAGAGTATTTGTGTTTAGCAGCCAGGATGCAGACATGTTTCAAGATGTTTCTGTTCATCAAGTACTTAAAAGTCATCATTATCAGATTTTTGTGTCTGGCCAAAGGCCATGTTGGAAGTTATGATCTGTTCCCATAGTCTGCATCCTGCCAGGCTCCCCCCTACATTGCATCAGCAGCCCCACTTGTGACCTCTATTTTCTAAACCTTTCTCTACCCTTCTAGAGGTTTCCAAACTCACCTCCGTGTCTCATTTTTTGGTGGGGAGGGGATAGAGTGTCTTTTCAACAAAATTATTTAATCTACCAGCATCCTTTCAGTTCATAAACAGCCTGAGAAGGAAGCCTCTCTCCTTGTCCAGAATGTATTCACCTTACATTTGTAATTGTATTCACACACTTACAAAGAAACTGTGGCTCTGGGGAGAGAGAACAGTCACATCGTGATATCCGGGGGGCTGTTTTCCCCTGGCTCCTACCGAAGGCAAGTGCATATGAACTAAACTTTGCATTGCCCAAAATAAATGAGCCTCCAGGCATCAAAGGCTTTTCATAAAAGATGAAAAGCAAAGCTTTTCAGCTCTGCCCGTGTACTTTTTTCCAGCTACTATAGAATTGGTATGACATTTCAAAGTATAGGAAAAGCCCAGAAAATTGTAAGAGAATTCTTTTCTCCTTTCATCTTCCTATGGTAATGAAAAAAAAACATCTGCGGTCACTGGGTGTATCTTACCAAGTCCACCCTGGAACTAGGTAGCCAGCACAGAACAGCCTGGTTTGACATACCGTTCCTGGAACAAATGTTCTGCTGAGCCGTTAATCAGCCCTTCATTCCAACTTGGGGAGGAGAAGCGAGAGGTAGGGAACTGCAGGGAAGAGCCCCGCTTTCTTACCCTGGCACATCAAGGGTAAGTCTGACAGCGACACTAAGAATCGATTTCAGCAAAGACATCCTACTGAACACAAAGGTATGAAAGAAACAGGGAAGGATCGGAATGCCTATATTAGACAGAGCACAGTGGTTAGAGTCTAACCACTCAGCCTCGGCACTGTGGACATTTCGGGGTTGGGTGGCGCTTTGGGGGGCTGCCCTTCGCTCTGCCCATTGTTTAGCAGTGTCTCTGGCCTCTACTTAATAGATGCCAGGAGCACTCTCTTGGTTGTGGCAATCAAAAGTGTCTCTAGACATCGCCACATACACCCTGGGGGCAATACCACCCCTGGCTGAGAACAACTCGTTTAGACTAAAGAAAGGGTGTGCTGGGTTCCCATCCCAGCTCAGCCACCTGCTAGCCCCGTGGTCTTGAATATGTTTCTTAGTCTCTCTTGAGCTCAGTTTCTTCATCTGTGAAAATGGGGTTCCCTAACATTTAATTAATTACTTAAATGCATCATCTAGCACATAGTATGTGTTCAATAAATACTAACTATTTTTGTGATGTGTAATGATATCCTCTTACCTGAGGTAAATTACCAGGATCAAAAATGGGAATGGCTCATCGGTAAGAAGATTAAGGACAGAGACCACATCTTAGATTATCACATGGGGGAAAATTCTGCTGTAGTGAACAAAAGCATCGACTCGCCCTACATTCATACACACATCGGATTAGCAGAGAAGCTCTAGAAATTCTGAAGTACTCAAACAGCCTTAATCGGGGTGCCAGATTTAACCTTGGAAATCTGGAAAACAACAGAACACAGTATAAACAGAGTAAGAGAAAGAACAGAGGGCCTTTTAGAAAGCTGTAAAGCTAAGACAAAATCCTCCATAGTGCACAACACTCACTGTCTGACTTAAGCGTCTCACTTAGAAAGCCCCTTTGAGAACTGAAGTAAGCAGCTGTCTTTACTGAAGAACATGACACATGTTCTTTGCCCCTGTAACTTGCATAGTCTCTGAAGACAGAAGCAGAAACCTCCTGGGTTCTCTGCGATGTTGAAATAAGGACTCTAGGCAGAGCCTGGGGCTGGGGCAGGCGGGGTGGGGAGTGCCGTGGAATAGGGTTGCAATCCACTGAACAGCCACCAGCTTTTGATTGATTTTATTACTGATGCCTAAGTCAAGCAAGTTGTGAACTTTAAACTGATTGCAACATGTTGCATTATCATTGTGTTCTCTGATTAATTTCTGGTCTGATCTTATCTCTGAGTTCCCAAGATGCTTCTGAAGGCTTTCATGTTCACAGCCGAAATCACACTTTCTCTTCTCCTGCCAGTGTTCCATGTTCCCAGAGTGCATGTAGATGGGGAAAAGTTTTATATAGCACAAGTTTGCACTTTTGGGACCTCTCCCTTGCCGATAGCAAAATTCCAAAGGGTTTGAAAGAAAATTTTGTCTCTATGGAGTTCTCCTAGCTTTTTTTGGTGTATCTTTAATCACGGCGATCATTTCAAGGGTTTGGTTTACATTTTCCTTTTGTATTTCATTTTCTCCCTCATTTGTCTTAAAATGTCAGTGTCACCTTGAGTATTATCAGGGTTATTTTTCATGTCAAGAGGCTCAGAGTACTGATCTAATTGTGTAACTTTACCTGGCTCTAATTTTTTTCCCCCTGAGACACTGTTATTAGTCAGGATCCTGGTAGAAAGATGGCTGAACTGAAAAGAATATTAATGAAGCCCCTGGAGCAGAGTTAATGGAACCAGCCTGGGTTGGTGAGGCCCCCGCACCTGGAACAGGGAGCAGGCAGGACCACCCTGAGGCCTAAGGGGCACTGAGGGGTGCGGGCAAGTCATCCTAATCTAGGAGAAACAGACAAGAGGAGGGGCCACGGGGAGGGTAGCTGCACTGGAGGGGAGCCCCCCCCGGAAGCCCTGGGGGGGCACAATGGTGCAGGGGTATCAACGACCTAACCCTCTCTTTCCCCACCTTTTGGTTTCCTGATGGTGCCTCGGATAGGCCAGTCTGGATGATCCAGTCCAGACAGCTTTCCTGGCCCAGAGCGGGGCAGAGAATATGTTGGGATCGAGGCTGGAATAAGGCACAAACAGAATAATCGTATCAACGTCTTTCTCACTTTTGGCTGTTGAAATTCTCATTAGATTATCATTAGGCGGACAATTCTCAGGAGAACATCAATGTGGGCGCACGAGTGCATGCCAGTTCTATTCTTATTATGATGAAATCAATTTATAGTCTCCCTAGACATACACATCCATATTTTAGGAAACTTCTCTTTCTCCTGCTTGATCAGTCTTCTGTCCCTGTACAGAGTGGACAGCTGTCTTTAAAAGCCTTAATGCCTATGTGATAGAAATGTTAATTCTCAGTCTTACTCTGCATCCACTGAACCAGAAGCTCTGGGTGGGGCCCATCCATTTGAGTGAACGAGCCCTCCAGGGAGTCTGATGCTTGCTCAAGTTGGAGCGGCACCGGGCATGATGTTGTGCAGAACATCTGGGATGCTTCTCTCACACCACACCTTCTTGTTCCAGTTGTTGCTGTGCAACAGGAAGTGCAGAGCTGTAGCCTGACCACGCCTCACTTCAGCTGCACCACGTCTATGCTCTCTGCCCCTGGGCTGCTCTTGCACTGTGGGGTGGCATGACTGGGGGAGCCTGCTCAGCAGTTCTTGGGCATGTGCAAACCTGGAAAAGCTAAGGAGCTTGTTCACAGTCCTGGGGCAGCGCTGGACCAATGGAGGTGGGGAGCCAAGTGCATAAACCACTCTGCCGTGGTCATTCTACGTGGCTCCTCAGTGGGTTCCAGTGGACCTGAGCCCCATTTGCCCAAAGCATTTACCACCTCAGTAATACACTTCGGATTGGTTTTCCATCTTCCCAAGCCTTTCATTTTTGTTTCCAAATCACTTTCCAAAATAAGCTACCTTCGTGCAAACCCTTGTCTCAGCCTCTATTACTTGGAGGACTCCAAGCTAAGACAAACATCCTTTCCCCATCCTTTACCAATATTTTGCTCACCTTTAGAGATAACTTCACATGTCACCTCTAGCTCATAAACCTCTGTCTCCCCAGTTAGAATCAACTACTTGTGCTCCCCTACTGCTTATTCTCACCATCAGAGCAGTGGCCACAATGTGTGTGGCAAATGATTGTGTAGCTATTTGTCTTCCCAGATAGACTAGCATTTCTGAGGTCAGGGACAGTGACTGTTCATTCAAGGAACACTCCCCCACCTACCCCTGTCCTGGCAGGTTTTTGGATGTGCTGAGCACAATGGATGTCTGTTAAATTAATATAATGTCAGTCATGTTTGACGGTTATTAAAGTCACATTGTAATATTCTCAGCGAGTCTGACTTGGAGTAGTGGTATTCTCTATTGTTATGGTCTTGAAGTTAAGAGGCTTCCTCTTTTAACTATTTTCAATACAGTTGTTGTTCAGAAATGAAGTCAGGTTCATTGTGACCATGCAGTACAGCCAGGGCCACTTCATAGGCATGTGACCCATGCTGTTGCAAAGGGCCCTGTGTTCAGAAGGTCCCCACAATGCTTGGCTGTTGTCATCTTGAAATTCTTAATAATTTGGCCTTTGAAGTTGTGTTTGGTGAGCAAACTTCAAAGGACAGTGGAGCACATACGTGAGCAGAGAAGATACACCTAATATGCATGTCCCCCTTTTCCTGCTGGCCCATTCACATGCAGCGTTCATGAAGGCCCATGAGAACCGAATCCCAGTCCACCCGGGACACATGGGAACCCAGCAAGACTCAGAGCGACTGTGAGGCACGTGGCTATGTCATGGCTGAGCAAATGGGTGGGGTAGGTAAGTAAGGTAAGTGGGAAGGGAGGGAGAGAGGCCATGATCTCCCATTAGAAACGGAGTGGGCTTCAAATGCAGAAAGAAGGCAGTGGTATTCTAACAACCAAGGAACCCTACCATATCCTTTCTCACTCATGTTATTTCTCTGTATTAACTGCTTATGAAGAAAATTATGACATTGTAGAAAACAGAAAGATAGGGTAACCCACAGCTCCTTTTCCATTTGGTCTTTCCTTACCTACCAGTAAGCTGAAGATAGAAAGTGTAGGTGGAATGTGCCCATATCAAGAGGTGAAATGAACACAGTTTGGTTAATTTTGTTTGGTGTTTCCACTGTTTCAATAAGAATAAAATACATGTACATACATATGAGCTACAAAATACTAATTGTATAATTTCAGCAGCTCTGCATACAAATTGAAAGTTCTTAAATTTGCATTTAAAATGGTCATTGCATAGTATGAAGATGAATGGGAAGATTTAAATATATTCATGCAAGGAAATAAATATTAATTCAAAGGAAATTAAAAATAAAACAATATATTAAAAAGTATTTTTCAATGAGTCGAACTTAGTGTGTGTGTATGTGTTTGTGCTTGTGTGTGGGTGTATGTGTGTGAGCATATAAAATAAAATGCTTGAATAAATAACAGGAAATATTGGTAAGGTGAGCTGCTTCTCTTTTCGGTTAGAATGTCCCAGGCTTTGGGAACACAAAGATAAAAGCCATTGCCCTTGTCCAAGGACTTTACAGATTAGCAGGGGATTCAGACAAGCAATGCAACAATCAGAGAAGAGAGTGGTGAGACGTCTGAACATCTAGCTGCCTGGGGGTTGGGAGCAGACGGCAGACATCTCAGTGCGAGCTTGGTGGTGGTTCCGGGACGCTGACCACGAGCCACCCTCTACCATGGTGTGTGGCTCATGATAGACCCTCGACGGTCAGAGGAATGAATCTGATTCAGGGTATTTTTCTGGAGAAGGTGACTTCTTAACTGAATGTGCAGAACCTGGGTTTATGGACACCTCAGTTGTCCAATTAGCCTCCAAACATCATGATGAGGTTGTGACTGAAGTTACCAAGGAGAGGCCTAGGCAAAATGAAATGGAGTTTCCAAGACAGTCTCCCCTTACGATGGTGGCATTTGCATCCAACCTTGGTAGAAAAAGAAACACTGGGGCCCATTCTTGCTTTATGTGCTGTTCTTAGTCACAAGGATAGGTTTAATTTTGCGTTATAAACTTCATGGCTAAAAATTAGAAAAGTCTTTTGTATTCCTTATGTAGACATAGTACTTTCCCTCCCCTTACATTTCGTAAGTTCATCCATATAACCTATTATTTTTTTCTATGTACTTCATTATTTCTTTGCTGCAAGAGACTCAATGAACTTCACCCCTGAAAACAAGACTTGGTCAGCAAACCCCTTCTCAGATGTCCCCAGAGCCCCTGAAGAGGACACGTGGCCATAACTGCCATCCAGAGAGCTTCCGAAGTGCTTTACCTGCCTTACCTTCTGGCTCTTCTGCTTGGTGTCACCACTGTTGGGGTATTAATTAGGCTGGAGGTTCTTGAGTATGGCTTTGTGTCAGGTTACGTCCATGTCTTCCCCGGAACTCAGCACAGTTTTGGTACACAGAAGTACAATAAATGGGGTTGGTTGAATGAACGAGCTCATATCATCTAATTGCTCGCAAGCTTCTAATTATGGTTTTTTTGTGCCTTGACTCTCTGTCTTATTTATCACTCTTTACCTGATACCATTTAACATAGAAAACACACATGTGTGCACAGGCACCCCTCCATACACAGACACACACACACAGTGGCTTTAAATATGTACAGCAGAATCTTACAAAAAGATTTAGGTGGGACACTCACACTTGTTAAGACAGTTCACAAGAACATAAAATAATGATGGATTGCTTAGTCTCAGCACTTGCACATTTTAGCATGATGGAATCTCTTGGTAGTGTCCGATTTCAGAGCTCACCTGTATAGACCTAGTGACAGCTTGTGCTCCTGAGTGGGTTTTGGGAAAGCCCTTATTTTTTATAAAGCTAAAATTAAACGACACGTTTTTACATGCCATTTAGTGGCAGCAGCTGATGCAAAACTTTGTCAACACAGAACTTTTCACACCTTGAGTTTCAACTTTGGTAAGTGGATTACTGTGTGAAACTGGGGCTGGTTTTCAGCATTGAAAATGAATGAGCTAACTTGGGAAAATTAAAAGGCATGGCCTCTGTCTTCCCTCGAGTTAAAAGTCTTTTAATGCCGAAGAAAGTTGGGTCACTTCTGTTGTTGACACACTTCGGAGTTTCCTCATTGCAGCCAGGACATCTGGATCTAAGTAGAAACTGCTAAGTACTGTGACAGTGAGGTGGCCGTCTTTCCTGAAGCAGTTGAGAAGTAGCCTCGTCTGGAATCTGAAAAGCTATGCTTGCCAAGCTCTCATCCGTGGAGCTAAATGTAACAGCGTTTGCTCCCTGGCCGCCAGCTCTCTGCCCACATGTCTGTACTGCCTTTGTCTCCTCACCGGGTCTCATCGCCCATCTTTGACAAAACGTCCTGCTCATCGTGAAAGGTACAGGATGAACTCATGTGAAACTGCTCACTTCCAAGTTCCGCCCACTGTACCACACTTCTGTTCAAACAAGCCTCTGGACACAATTTCTCATAAAATCTGTGCAGGGAGAAATAAATCTCTCAACACAAACCACTGCAGAGGCAGGTGTGGGTGTCAAAAGTAAGATAGGAACTGTAACACAGGGCAAGATGAAAAAAAAGTGCTAACTGAAATTGAAAGCTGAAAGCTAGTAAGACCCTCACAGCCCCTGAAACTGAAACTAATGAGACCCTTGCACCATAGACAGGATGAGCTGTACGCAGGAAGGCCACCACCTGTAACATGACCCGTATGCCATTATTATCTATGGTTATTATGATAATGACTTTCAAGTTTTTGAGGCATTTAGATCTTATAAAGCATTTTTTAAGGTTCATGATTCTTGATCTTTAACCATAAGTAGGTATTGTAGTCTTTTACAGATAAGGAAACTGACACTGATAGAGGTTGAGTGATGCTGCCAAGACACCCAGCTAGTAGGCGGTAGAGCTGGGGCTGAGAAACCAAACCTACAGGTGCATCGCACATTTATTACTGATGAAATTAATGTATATCCTTAGGTATCTTCAGGAAAGAAGGGGATTCACAACAAATACTGTGTAAACTTGTCGCGATGTACCAATTTGTCATAAAGCACAAACAGTAGGGTGATAAGCCTCTTGGGGTCTCAAAAGTGAGGATGAAACTAAGAATTGTTGAGTATTTTCAGCACTGTCAAAGGAGAAGGATGTTGTGTTTAGTGAACATGAACATTCTGGTCATTAAGAAAGTGTATTTTTCACGGAGGATGACATTTCCATCCGATTCTAATGCAGCTACCCTAATGCAGCCTACCAGATGATGCGCAATCCAGGGCCACTGATTATCATTTCTGTTTCATTGGGACCTAGCACCTGGGGAAGGGTCGGCGTGCTCTGCATAGTGGACTAGAAAGTTAGAGTCATCAGCAATGTTTGTCTTTTGCTTTAAAATTAAGGTATTGGCTCCCTAGTTTGTAAATAGGGCTCTTGGTGAACTTGGTTAGCATGAATCAGTTCTCCAGCAGCAACTCACTCCTGGGGGCGCTAGATTTGACTGAGTGTTTGAAAGACTTAAGCACTGGATCTTAAAACTACGATGGTCATACCAAGTGAAGTCTTCTGAAGGTCCTGGCTGGATCTACCAGCTCACCTTCTCCATTACTTGTATCAAAATAAGTCTGATTGGATGGTCCACTGAAACAACGTTCTTTGCCAGTAGCATCTGAGACTTGAAGAACGTTTGTGATCTAGCCCAATCTCCTCCCCACACAGAGGTCCCATAAGTGGTCATCTAAGCCAGCACTGAGCTTATTTACTCTCAATGTGTTCACCTTTGGATAGTTCTAATTGCTAGAACTGGTTTTCCTTATATATTGAGCTGACATATTTCTATCATTTCTGTAGAGCTGTCCCAAATAAATCTACTTCACCTGCATGAAAATCTTTGGATATTTGACTTGCAGCACTTACACACAACATGCAAGGAAGCAATTTTTACAATAGATTTCTCTTCTCCTTAATCATCTAAGGACTGTTCAGTTTAAGAACTTGATTGAGTGACTTTTGCATTGGCAGAGTCAGACTGGAACAAGAGTTGAGTTTGTGAGGCACTTTAATCTTTCATTACATACTAATTGTCAAGAACTGCCAAGGTTCTGAGCTATTACCTACTTGTAAGCTTAACAATTTAGCATGCACCACACGGATGCTGGCAAAAGACAACAGACTCCTGGACAAGGAAAGTTAATATTAATAGCAGTAGCTGTAACCAGAGTATCATCGTTTTCCTGTGCTGGTTCCCCAAGTCCCAGTTCCTACAGAGTGAACGAACAGGGCCAGATGATACCTCCACACATGGTGGGGTGTGTTACAGGAGAGACCCTCCAAGTTTAGGAAACCCTAATCTTTTATAATGGGTTGTAAGCAAACCTGCATCCTTTGCCCAGGTAAGACTTTATCTTTCCTAGGCTGGACAGCAAACCAAGCAGCCCTGTGCTCCAGAAGGGGACACCATCTGTATCTTCCAAAGCTGTTCTCTATGCAAACATACTTGAAAAGCAAAGGTTGTCACTGCCTCTGCCTGTAAGGTTTGCAGAAACGATGAGAGATCCATAGAGAATTGTCTCCTTAAAGCAGCTACCTGGATTTCATTTCAACTCTTTGGCACTAATCTTGAAATCACTGAAACCAGTGCACTTATTTTTCTGAACCTCTCATCAAACCCAAACCTTCTGCCGGTGATACAGGAGCTAAAAAGAAGAGGAGGAAGGTGGGAGCTGCCCGATCCCCTATTCCCTACCAAGTTTTATTTCCAACAAACTGTTTTCCCTCTGAATAATGTGAATTAGAATACCCTGTATTTCTAGCATTGCATGGATTCAGTAGAAACTGTACTATAGGTTGTATAAAAACTCAAAGTTCTATATGACAAATGTTCTGAGAAGACAAGTGAGAGATTTGGACGAAACACTGCAGCATTTTTAGTAGATCAAAGATTAATATTCAGATGATTGCTCCTACTCACCCCCTTCCCCTCCAAAAGAGACCTACAACCCAATAGAAAAAAGACAGAGAATCTGAATAAGTGATTCACAGAAAAGGAAATAAAGTGGCTGATAGTCTTATGGAAAGATATTTAACCTCAAATGGTAAATGCAAATTTAGATAAAGAGATATCCCCAGATATTGGTAAATGTAAAAGACTGATAGTAGCCAGTGTTGGTGAGGGGGTTAGAAATAATCAGTTTCATAGTGGCAGGGGATGAAGGAAATTGATACCATTTTTTTGGAGGCCACTTCTCGGTTGAATCTCATGAGAATGCTGACTTAGGATGGTTGGTAATAGCAAAATATTGGGCATAACATAAATGGCCATCAATAGAATGGTTAAATAAACTATATATTATATTATGGAATATAGCTTTGCCATTTTAAAAAGAATGGAGCAGAATCTGCTTGTTGATTTTAAAGGATATCTAAGAAATACTGTCAATTATTAAAAGAAAGTTGCAGAACAATATGTCTGTCTAAATTTATGAATATGTGCATTTATAAAGGCACAGGAGAATACACACGGAACTGCCAATATTCATAACTTTGGGAGGAGAATGGATAAAGGAGTGGGGAGGGTGGGGAATCAATGTTGACTTTTGCTTTTAATTCATTATTCTTCATTGTTGATTGTTTTCATTAAATGTGTCACTATGTTGCTTGTGTGATTAAAAAATAATAATAAAAATTGTGCTCCAATAAAGCAACTTAGTTATTGTCTTGCCAATGGATTTCAGCCCTGGGCAGGTTCACTATGGATTCAATGTGACCAAAGGAAAGCAAAAGTGTTTGAGCAGCTGCACCTACGGACGGGAAGACATCCGAGTGTCCCCCTGTGGATGTGGTACTGTGAAGGGGTGGAGGACTGGGGTCCACCCCAAGAGAAAGAAAATTTGTTGCTGACTGAAATGGCATCACTATAAAGTGCTGTGGAGATAGTAAAGGATGTCGTGGTGGCCTGAGAGGAAGCAGCACGAGGAGGAGCAGCACGAGACGCAGGCTGCCAGGTGCCGTGGGGCAAGAGAAGGATGATGTAGTGGAGCCGTCAGCCCCAGAAATGGAGGGGCGGAGGTTTGATGAACAGGTGGGGGTGGAGGCCCTGCCAGTGCTGGAGGCATCGGCCCCTCCTCGGCTGAGGCCCCACCTGGTTGAGAGCTGGTGGTAAAGCCAGAAGGACTTGGCAACCGTGGGTTCTTCCAGGAGAGGCGCAGCCCCCTCCTCGGGTTGTGGAGCACTCCATGCTCTGCTTCTATCCTCAGGCTCCAGCACAAAAGGAAATACAGTCTGCTTCTCGAAGGGAGAACTTAAAGGGCCCTGCGAAGGTCACGAGGACCAGATGTGCGTTGGTTTGATAAGGCTGGAGCAGATGGAAAGAATATTGGATGACTGGAGCTGTGGCAGTGGTTGGGACAGGAGCGACAGTTCCGGCTGCTGAGGACGAAGCAGAGGTGGGGATAAAGTCACAGGAGTGGCCTGTGTGTCTGCAAGACTTTCTGCTGGAGAGGCTGGAGAAGGTGGGTATTGTAAGGCCCACCCATGGTCCTCTTGGTTAACTCCTTTGAGTAGAACTGGTTTGAATAGAGCCAGGATGACCACTTGGTGGCAATGGATCTCCTCAGGCTTGAGAGTTATTATAATTTGTCATAATTTTTGTTATTTTTGTGTTATATTGTGTTATTATGGAGTTTGGTTACAATGTTCCAGCTTTCTCACACAGGGACCATTGCAGAGGGTTGAGGGCACAGATTGAGAGGCGAGAATCCTGGAAGGGTGAAGTGTGAATAAAATGAAGGTTCCTGTGGCCAGGATTCTCACCTGGCCCTAGTCGGCTAGCTCACAACACACATGAGGGCAATGTGTCATTATTGACTCTATATAAGGAGACCTGCCCAGGGCTCTGGGCTATAAGGTGGTACAGCTGCAAGACTGCAGGAGAACAGAGGCTGGAGTGGTGGCAGTGCCAAGGACAGAGACGGATGGCTGTGCAGGCAGAGAGGCCCAGAGGCAGAGACCGGCTTGCTGCATGCAGACTTGCTCTGAGTGAACAGGATTCTAGTGACTGACCTGACACCGTTGAAATAAAGTTGGGTATAATCCTTTCACCCCAAGAACGTTCTACTGTCATTTCTTTGGTCGCACTGAATCCATAGTGAACTTGCCCAGGACTGAAACCCATTGGCAAGACAGTTATCCTGTGGCAGTCATGTCCTAACACACTCCTTATAAACCAGCAGCATAACTCATTGAAAAAACAAAGGGAATTTTGGAATTACATGGGAGAAAAAATTTGGATTTTTCATAAAGTGGCCCAGTTTTGCACAGCACACCCACTCTGGTTTTCCATGTCTATAGCAGAACTTCCTAATGAAAGAGAAAGAAATATAGACTGACTCCAAGAGATGAAAGATGATTAAAGAGTTAGAAACGAAGACATTAGGAGAAGAATGCAGTAATTCTAGGGACTGAGGGGACCAGAGTAGCTAAAAAAGAGGTCTTACGGACCCTCAGTGATTGGGGAGGTAAGGTGTCATGGAACAGCTGCTATGAGGAATACTTACCAGTGGTTCTCAAACTGTGGCCCCCAGCCCAGCAGCATAATCCTCACTAGGGAGCCTGGTAGAAATGCAAAGTATTCAACCCCATCACAGACCCACTGAGTCAAAACCTCTGGAGGCAGGGCCTTGCAATGTTTAGCAAGCTTTCCAGGGAATTCTGATGTGTGCTGAAGTTCAGCAACTGCTGCTTTAGAGGAGCACATCTCAAAGTTTAAAATACATTGGCATCACCTGGAGAGCTAGTTAGGCGGCACGTTGTTGCTCAGCAGGAATGCAGTGGGGCCTGAGACTCTGCATTTCTCACAAGCTCCCAGGTGGGGCCAATGTTCAGGTTTCTCAGACTACACTGAGCAAACTTTAGAAGGAAGATTGAGTAGCCAATGATGGGAGGGCTTCATAAGGAAATAATCAGGGAGAATACATGTATTGTCACCATCATTTTATTCCTATTGATATTTTCAAGGCTATGAGCAAGAATAATGCAGCTTTCTTTGAATGGCTTATTGTCTGGGGTTCTGTGAATGCTTTCACTGACAGTCCTGGCTTTGTATTATCTATAGCATGCTTCCTGAAGGCTCCAAGCATTCAGGGCTACTCTGATTTTATTGTGAACAGCTCCTCTTCCCAGATGGAGAAGCTGAGGCTGGCCTACACAGCTATTTGTGTCCCAAGGTCATGGAGACCGGGGCCAGCCGGGGCCAGCAGGCCCCTTAAGCCTCTCTCTGTAGCCAGTGGGAAGTGGTGATGGAGCTCATGAGATTAACACTGCCCAGCTCAGTAGTAAAACCCAGACCAGTTCACTCTCCAGACTCGCTGGAGAATAACAGGAATCTTTATCATCCTTTCCGTCAGAAAGCATTTATTTAAAACCTCTTGGCTAACTTACAGGGTGAGCTGGCCTGTCACACACCATCACATGGAATGGAAACTGGCAATTAAATTTAGCAACCCACCTCGACAAATCCAGACTGAGATGCTTATGGGCCAGCCCGAGAGGAGCCAGGAGTTTTCACTCCTAAATCAAGAGGTTTCCAGAGAAAGTGAAATAAGGCTCAGCGGGTTACGCTGGATTACGAGCACCTGTTCCCATCAGTAAGCCGGTGTCCTTACAGCGCTACAGCGGGCCTCGGAGGGCCAGAAATGCCGCGGTGCATGCAGCCCAATGGAGGGCTATAGGCCTCATGGAATGGGGAGCTCCAAAAAGGGAGGCGTTTGCTCCAAGGAGAGCTTGTTTGTTTGCTGCCTCTGGGGGCTAAGAGACACAACCCTAACCAGAGGATAAATGTTATTTTACCTGTGTGCCCCGAAAAGAGCACTGTAATTGCAGCATTGAGCAACTTGAGTCAATTTCCATGATGGCAAATAGAGAGCAGGGTATGCTGAGTCGTGAGTTTCCTGGGTTTACAGGGTGCAATCAGAACCCTAGCCTAGATTTGCTGTGCAGCCCTGTCTGTAGTCCAGGAAGCTCTTCTGTTATGAAGCTCTGCTTTCTGGAAAAGCCTGTGGGTTGAAAATTAGCAAAAGTGGAATCTGTGTATGTTTCCGGATCTGGTGGTGTGTTTTGGGAAAGAGAAGCTATTTCTCACTTTAGCAAAAGATTCAGCCAGAGTCCTATGCCTTTGTGTGGCCGGGAATGTGGTTGCCAAAGGGAGGCGAGGGAATCAGGCCTTACACAAGCTAGACTTTTCAGTCACATCTTTCCCAGCCCTTGATGTGCCTGGTAAATTATTTGCGCCCAACTTCTTCTGTAAGGGCTTGTCTTCAGCAGGAGCCCAGGCAGGTACACTGCTGTGGGTGGGAAGAGGATCCTGCCGACCCCAGGGAAAGGTGCTGGGTACGGCTCTCCATCCACCAGGGAGCACCCCGCTGCTCAGGTGCAGATAGACATGTCTGAGCTTCAGAATACCCATGGAGCATCTGTTCCCCACTGCACAAGAGCACCTCACAGAAAAGGAAGCGAGACTTAGGTGTTGTAAACTGAGCCCCAAAGGGAGGAAAGAGGCCAGTTGAGAATGGGAGCTACCCTAGATTCATAGGGAGGGGAGTGGCCCTTTAGTTTCCTGAATAACTTACCCTGATGAATTTCCAGTGCTGTTGAGAGATGATGGAGGGCATCAAAAGCCTGCAAAGCTAGTAAAGCCTTGTTTGCAGAGCCAGGGCCTCTCGGATGTCATAGCCGAGAGTCATGGTAGAACTTCCCGGAGACAAGGGTTCCCATCTAACTCGCCCAGCACAGATCCGTTCTCTCTCTCTTCCTTCCCACTTCTTTTTCCCTTTACTCCCTCACCTTCTTTCATTTGTTCCTTCTCCCCTTTTTAGGCCTAATGACAAGGAGTGCCATCACCCTTAACTGCCGGTGGCCCTTGGGCTTGGCAGGTAACTGACTGGTCCTGTGTGGCTCAGCGGAAGCAGGACAAGGCCTTGAGTCTAATACCAAGTGGACCCATGGTGTTGGTCGCTGTGTGCTTTCAGTGCCTGGGTTTCTTTCTCTGGGCGATGGGGATCTCCCATTTGCAAAGATGATTTCAAGGACTAGTAGGGTGGCCTATATGATCACGCCTCAGAGGAAGCGCATGGCTTGAAATGCTGGGCATTTACCTGCACAGTGATTACCACTGTTCAGAGTCCCTCGCTGATGTTCTTAGTCACGTCTTCCTCATCTGTAAAGCAGATTGTGTCCTAAGAGTTGTGTTTGGCATAAGGTCGCACAAGGTTGCGTGCCTCTGCTGACTGAACAAAGAACAATTGTGTTCCTCACCTATGATCAGCCCATTGGTCCACAGTGACCTCTGCTCCCTGTACCTGAAAGCCCAGCCCTGGTGGAGAAAATAGGCTCCTGCTTTTCCAGGCCCTGTGGAAACCTGTCACACGGCCTCCTCCTCCCCCAGCAGCTGGGCCAAGTCCAGCTCTGCTGTGTCTGGCCTACATCTCCGCGTTGCCTAGCACAACCTGCTCCTTGCTGAGAGAGGGCATGGGGCAAAGGTGTTGGCAGTCTGGCACCGGGAGAGCCAGAGGACACAAGTCCACTTTAGGGCTTCAGGAATGATGGGCTGGCCTGACAGGCGTGAGCTTTACAGCCTGATTAAAGTATTTCCATTCTGTCCAACTTTAATTTAATTCCTTTGCATATAGGGCATCTGAAACAGAGATGTCAGGACAGGACAGAAGAAGTGGGAAAGTCTCCTATGAGGCCCGGATGATTGCAGCAGCCATGGCGGGATGTGCTGGCCACCCGCCCGGTTCCCCGGCCCTGCTTCGGGTTGCAGCCATCTGTCCTCTGCCAACTACACCTCCCAGCCTCCCTCACCGCCTGGCTTCCAGCTGGGCTCAGCCCCAGGCAGTCAGTGAGGATAAACTGGACTGGATGCAGGAAGGGAAAAGCCAGGGCGGCCCCTCTGCTGCTCTGAGAAAGTGGGTCTCCAGCAGCAGGGCCCAGTGGGTGTCCTCCCCTGGGCAGCCCTTCTCCACGGTTCAAGCTCCACCACAGCCAGAGCCCCAGTGTTCAGGTGCCTGTGGCATTCCCCCTCCAAACCTGGGGCCCTGTGATGTCCCACGGTGACTTCTGTCTTGGATTATCTGCTTAGCTCTGCTGACATCTCCATATCCAGTTCCCTCCCTTCCATTTCCTCTGTGAAGCTCCCTGGCTAGGCACCTAATGGATAAATGAACAGAACCGCTGAGGGCACGGGGCTCCCTGCACCAACGAGGAGCCTGAGTCCCAGGGCAGCCCCAGAGTTGCCTGTAGGAGGCGTTACAGGTGGCCTGGGACCCAGCTCCCTTGCGCCACTCATGGACACCTGTGGGCAAGCCTCGTGCTGGGGGCCCTCGGGGCCTGAGCCTTAAAGGGGGCCACATTTGCCTGGTGAGGAGAAATGCAGAAATAAAGCTCAAGTTGCCAGTTGTTGCACAGAAATTGTGCAAATACTCTGATCAGCCAGAAAAGCCCTTTCTTTAACTTAAAAAAAAAAAAAAAGACTGAAAAGAAAAGATAAAGAGAAACTTAGGTGTCAAGGTATTAAGGGAAGAAGTGGGTCTCCGTATTTCTCATTTCTATTCACCTCTTCGGACTTTGAGGCAGGCCCTGGGCTGGGGACCTGACTTTTTTGAAGGGAAACAGAGGCCCCTCATTCCTCTCTGGGAGGGCTGGCTGCAGGGGGGCAGATCCAGAGCACCTTGCAGTGACTCCTTGGGATGTGCTGAGGAGCCTGACCCTTGTCACAACCAGACCCCAGCTCCAGGCAGCCCATGTTTGCACTGTGATGCCTCCAGCTTGGTCCGTGTCAGACTGGAGCACAGCACCTGCTCTACCATGGCCCAAACCAGCCCTCCCACAGGGCACTCCGTGGTCAGCAGGGCCCCAGCGCCCTGGAGGGGCTCCTCCCTGACAGCCACCCTCTGACTCATGCATTATTCAGATCTCTGATCCGGGGCTGCCTGCTGTCCGTGCAGTGCAGTTCATGGAAAGGTCCCACTCAGCGGCACAGGCATATCCAAGGGCATGCGTGGTGCAAGGAATTTTTCTTTTAACTTAATTTCTAACTGTGGTACAATATACATAACATAAATTTTACCGCCTTAACCATTTTTAAGTGTACAGCTCAGTGGCATTAAGTTGCTATGCAACCATCACCTCCATTCATTCACAGAAATTTTCATACATAACATTCTACACCTGTGTAGGCGTCAGGATATTTAAATCTGTATGGGACACTGAAACTATGACCAGAGTCCTCATCTTTCCTCCCAATACAGAGAGTTTGGACTTTAGCAAGAGGATACATGCCCAGCACCGAGCAGAGAAGCACCCTGTCATAAACATATTAGCATTTCTGCAGAGAAACATCAGAATAAATCACAATGAGGGGCTAGATAGCCATGCGTTGGTTGCAGTCAGGGTTCACCACCAGATGAATTTAGAATTCTTTCCGCTTCTAGAGCTTTTGGATTTCAGAACTGTGGATAAGAGATTTTGGACTTATAATAGGGAGTGGCAGATCTTGGACTGGGAACTTTTCATGTCTTATTTTTTTTTGAGAGTCACAATAACCTCATGAGATGGAAATTCCACAGGTGGGGAATCCGAGGCACAGATTCTGGAAGTAATTTGCCCAGGTAAGTGCCTAAGCTGGGACTTGAATCCCAGTCTGCCTGACTCCCCACCCCGGGCTCCTGCTACATTCAGCTGACCACATGCCAGTGTCCACCGTAATTATCAATAGTGTTGCCTCACTCCATACGAATTGGGTCTTGGAATATAGATCATATGGTCATGCCAACCATACCACGCTATGCCTTGGTGTTGGAACTTGCATGGCAATTGTGGCAATTGTGACCAGGCTCTCCATTCCCATAGATGTTACTAGGGTTCACGGCAGCCTTCACACTTTGTGGGTCTTGCTTCTCCATTTAGCCAGCACCTCCTGGCTTGTGCAGAGTGCGGCGGACAGCCACATGAGCTCGACCTCTCCCAGGAAGTCTTCCCTGAGTTATACAACCTCGGAGCATCTCATGGTCCGTACTGCACTGTTTACGTCTCAAGTCTGTGGGATTATCTGTTCTCTCAAATTTATTTTCTTTTTAAAAATTGTGGTAAGACACATAGATTTACCATTTTAACTATTTTTAAGTTAGGGGGCATTAAGGACATTCCCATTCTTGTGTAACCATCACTACCATCCAACATCTCCAGGGCTTTTTCATCTTCCCAAACTGACACTCTGTCCCCATGAGACACTAACTCCCTATCCCCCTTTCCCAGCCCCTGGCAACCGCCATTCTCCTTTCTGTCTCTGTGACTCTGACTCCTCCGGGGGCCTCATGTCAGTGGGGTCACACAGCGTTTGTCCTGTTGTGTGTGGCTCGTTTCATTGAGGGCAATGTTCTAAACGTGCATCCGCGCTGTAGCCTGTGTCAGGATTTCCTTCCTTGTTGAGCTGGCACCTCTCATCAAGTATTATGTTAATGCTCCGAGAGTGAGAACACCCCTGTGATCTCTTGGGTCTCACAGATATGACTGTATTTGCATGGTCAATATGAACAGATGGATGACACAGATCATTTTTTAGGGACTGTGGCTATCCTGGCAGTGAAGCAGGAGGTGGGTTAGGTTGAGAGGGACCCAGGCTGTCCACGGCCTGGTCTCGCAAGCTTTCAGCCACACCTGTACTCTAGTTTTTAGCATAGACTATTAATTGACTTATTATATTTAATTAAAAAGCAGCTGTTACATACTGTGAACACACACCCCAGTTCAGCACAGTGTCACCCCTCAATCAGAGGTGAGTGTGAGAGTGAGTGAGGGGGGAAGTGTGGGGTCACTCTGCAGTGACCAGCCAGAACAGGAGCAGAGGATAACCTCTCTTCCCGTTTACCTGCCTTCATAGAAGCACTGGTACAGAAATTTTTATGGATAAACTCAATCCTAGGTTTGAGACCATAGGCGGCCTTTGGTCATTCTAAACAGAAAGAAGAGATAGTCTTGATTTTGTTCCCCCACTTATTATGTGAAGGTTTGTTCTCTTCAAAGGGGGACAGGAAGGCAGGGGCCGGGTCTGGTCTGTGAGGGCTTTGCTTGGTTGGGGCCAGGTCCTCCCTGGGGCAGCCACTGACCCATGTGCTTACAGCTGTCCAGGAAATGTAGGCACAGAGATGTTAAATGGTGTGCATATGGTCACACAGCTGATTCAGAGAGGCGATCTGGCTTTGTGGATGAGGTTGTTCAGGATCCAGTGAGGGGCTGAGTTGGACCTTTAAGCCTCAGAGACATCAAGGTGTGTTTGGCTCAAACACTTCTGACTAGAAGGAGGTGGCTGTGGGGTATCTGCTTGGAGGAAGCCCAGGCCTGGCTTCTTTCCCCTCCCATGTGCAACAGCAGCCTGGTTCTGGCTGGGCCTGCTTTTCTCTCCTGCTTCCTAGGGCCCTCTCAGCAGGAGGGTGCCTGCGGAAGGAGCCCCACAAGGTGGGCCTGCCTGCTCTGCGTCTGCTGGGCCTTAGCCTTTCTGGCCTCCTGACTGAGAAGTTAGAGCTTGCTCTGAGGTTAGCCTGGAGTTCTGGCTGGGCTCAGTGACCCCGAAGCCATCCAGCCCTCACACGACATCCCTGGTACTGTTGCAGTTTCTAGGGGCTCACGATGATGGTTAGCGCTGGGAATACTGCCCATTCTAGAAGCTTCTCTGCATGAATGGGAAGCACATCACTGGTAGAGGAAGGGAAGAGGGTGGCAGCTGTCTGGGCTCATCATCTGGGTACAATTCTCTTGTTACCTGAGTGCTTGTGAGTTTCTAAAAGCCAGTGGGAAGCATGCATAGTTTGAACAAGCAAAAACAAACAAAACCCCAGGCTAGGACACTGCCATCCCAGAGACACATGTTTCAGATGCGTGTGGTGCGCCTGCAGTTGTGGGACAGGACTGGTCTGCAAAAAGAGCTCTTGATGCAAACGCACTGGGCCCTGATTGGTCTCTCCCAAAACAGTTAGAGATGGGCATGACCTTAGAACTAGAAGAGGTCTAGTCGGTGTGAGGGTGGGGTTGGGGGGAAGCAATGCATGAGTCCCCACATTTCCTAAGACATTGGAAGAAGTTTTGCCTGCTCCCAGCCTTCCTGGAGGCCCATGGGTGCAGCCCACAGATGAGCCCGCGGAACAGGCTGGATGGCACAGGAGGCCTCTGATGTCAGGCCTGGACCTATGTGCACATGAAAGAGCCCTGGGCCTGCTCACTGGGCAGCCCTGAGGCAGGAGGGGGAGGGGAAGGGGGATGGTGGGACCTGAGCAGAGGCCTGCAGTGGGCAACAGCACTGGGGGTGGATGGGGTTTGCAATTGGTTTGGTTTCAACCACCCCTGAGGGTGGGCCTGCACCTGGCCTCTTGGGTCAGAATCGGGCTCCTTTTGAACCCTGTACAGCACAAAATGGATCCAAGACAAGTGAAGACTCTGGTTTTACTCCTTCAGTTGCTGTATTTTAAAATCTGGCACACTTGCACATTTTAACCACATGCAGACTTTTTTGTGCAGGGAGCCATACGTGCTCTCCCACGCCTTGCCAGCAGTGAAGGTCATCTGAGGCTGGGCTGATTCACGCAATCCCTGAGGCTGACTGTGGGACAGAAGTCACGGGCTCATTGCGTACCTGCTCCGAGAAGTCCCCCAGCTGGAGGTGGATGGCACCGGGCCCTGTTGCCTTCTCTGCTGCCGGTTCAGTGCATCTCACAAGGCTCAAAAAGCCGCCTGTCTTCCGGCCAGGCTCTGACTTGAGGCCCCTGGGGAAGCCGGTGTGTGTGTGTGTGTGTGTGTGTGTGTGTGTGTGTGTGTGTGTGTGTGTGTGTGTGTATGCACGCGTGCACACATCACAGAGTGCCTGGCACAGCAGAGAGCAGGCCCCTGTGGAGAGCTGTCCTCTGTCTAGGGAGCCTGTGTGTCTCTAGAGCATGCTTGCACAATGCTTCCTGCAAGCGTTTTCAACAGTCTTAGCAACTGTCATGTCAGCAAGTGACCTTCAAAATTGTTGAAAAGAAGCCACTTCTGGAGAATGTGCTCTTGAGGAGCAAACCCTTTCCCATCTGCCTGCTTAAGGAAATGTCTGCCTGCCTCGTGGGCTGAGGGGGCTGCCACTGGTGGCCGAGGTCAGAGATGGAGCCCACGGGCTTGGTCACTGGGCATCTTGTTTTATTGAATATGATTATTATTACCCTCCTCTCAGATGTCCCTGGCACCCTTTCTCCCTCTCACACTGCTCTTGCCTCCAGGAGCACCCTGTTCTTTGGCACCTACCCACCCCCGCCAACCATGTGCCTGGATATTTTCTGATTCTGAGTGGGGCTCACTGAGCCACCTTCTCTCCATGTTACCTGTTGGAGAGGCTTCAGGGGAGGGGCAAAACACAGGTGTCACTGAGGGGGCCTGGAGGAGAACCTGGGGGCACTGGTGGGGGAAAATGGCAGACTGGGCCTTGTAGTCACCAAGACAGGAGGGATCCCTAATTCAAGGCAGGCCCTAGACACAATTAGGGAGAAGATTGAGGTAGACTTGTCCCCCCTCATTCCAATCTTGGCTGTTCCTTCCTGCAGAGCAGCTTTTCACAGATGTCTTGTGCTACTGCAGACTGGCAATGGGTGGGTACAGATTCCCCCAGGTGCGCTCACTGGGGGGCCCCTCCACCCACCTCTGCCCTACGCAGAACCAGTGCACTGCTAGGCTCCCCTGGCTCTACCTTTTCACACATCCGTTCACAGTGCCCACTTCTCTCCACGTCCCCTAATCCAGGAGTCAGCAGACTAGAGCCCGCAGGCCCAATCTGGCTGCTGACTGTTTTGCAAAGGAAGATTTATGGGAAAACAGCCCGCCCCTTCATTTGCATGCTCTCTGGCTGCTCTTTCGCTACAAAGGCAGAATGCGTATGCTCCCATAACTGCTACCCGGCCCTTTGCGGAAAACGTTCTCCAACCCCTGCTCCAGTTCATCATTTATCCTCTTTCAACGGGATTACTGAGCCATCTTTCCCAGCGCCGGCCCTGTTGACCCTGCGTCCCGCCTGGCTTCCCTCTGGGTGGTCTGTTCCCCACCCACTGCCTTTCTACAGTAACACTCTGATTTGGGTGCTTTGCCATTCGCTTCACTGGCTCCTCGTGGGATGGATTCTAGACACCTTCTCGTGGCTTGCAGCATTTTTGTGCCTGGCTACAGCCCTCTTGTTATCGCACCACATTTGACTGTAGACGGCTTCCAAGTACGCCAAGCTCCCCAGGCGCTGGGCCTCCCCCTAGGCTGAGGAGTTCGTTAGTGCTGTTTCCTCTTCCTGGAGCCACCTCTGTCTCCTCTCCTACCTGGCCTGCTCTGACCCATTCGACAGTTCTCAGGAAAGCCTCCTGAGTTCCTACGACTGGCTTAGGAGCCTTTTCTATGTGCCTCCGTGACATCCCAGAATTCTTCCTCTACAGGAGATATCACTTGTATTGAAGTTGCATATTCATTCATTTATTCACTATTTCAGTCACTGATGTAAGAACTCTGGAAAAAAAGAGAAAAATCCAAAGTTCCTTGATGCTCTGAGAGGTTTACATGCCAGTGGGGGAAAAGGAAATGAAACAAGATTAAAAAGTAGGGTGGGGATTACTAGAGAGGAGGATGTCCTGTGGTGACAAAATAAATCAGGAAAGGGGATGTGAAATATATGGGCAGTGCTGACCTTTTAGACAGGTGCTCAGAGAAGGCCTCACTGAGGAGGTGATTTTTGAGGAAAGGCTTGAAGGAAGGCAGGGAGGGAGCCATGTGGGTATTTGTGGAAGAACATTCTATACAAAGGAAAGATAAATACAAAGATGGGAAGGCAGGGGCAGGCTTGCAGCTGTGCTGGGAAATGAGGCGGGTCTGGCTGGAGGGGAGAGAATAAGGAGGGAGGAGGGATGAAAGGGGGAACGCTGGAGGGAGGCCCTGCAGGGCTGTGGGGCAGAGGAGGGTGCTTGGCGTTTACAAGGGGCATGGGTGCCATGCACAGTAATGAGCAGAAGGGTGGCGTGAGGTGAGCTGAGCTGTAATATGGCATCCTGGCTGTGCTATTACTCTCTACCGCACAGACAAGCTCCTGGAAGGCAGGCACAGTGTCTTGTAGACTTTTATTCTCAGGACTTACCTTGCTGGCTAAGATAAGACCTCAGTCTATGTTTTATAAATGGACAATGAATGAATGGTGCATGAATGAATGCTGTCTCCCAAGTGCCAGGTCCTGGCTCCTATGGGCTCTGGAAGTCTTCTCAGTGTTGAAGGAAAGCTCTGGAAGCAGATGCTGCCAACAGTCAAGTCCCCAGGGCATTTAGCTGCCTGCTTGGATGTTGCTATGGCAGCAACACACATCTAAACTAGTTTTCCTTGTTGCCACAGAAAGGGCTGCCTGATGGATCAGTGTCATCCGCAGGGAGGATCTCAGGGTGTATCGGATAGCATCGGCCTTTGCCCTGCCCTGCACGATGTTCAGCTCCGTGACATAGATGAAGCCACAGAGAGTTATTACCCAGATTGCAGATGGAGGTGGAGGGGTAGATGATTTGTTGATCAGTAGATTCAGGATTTAAAACTATCTCTGTAGGTTCAAGTTAAGTGAAGAGGCCCTCTCCATAGAAGAAGGCAAAATAAGGAATCATGTAAGGTTTTATGTCAAAGCCAAAAAATCAACTGCAAAAAATTGAATTAGGGATATGTAGCTTTAGTAGGTAGTAAATATTACCTGAGTTAAAAGTGAAATGATTTTCAAAAATCCTAAAGCCACCTAAGAAGCCATTCTTAAGGCATATTAATAGATGCCTATTACCTGAGAGTTGTAATCCTCCTCTGATTGTGTGAGGCCACTCGCAGGGCTTCCCATCCAGTCCTAGGAAAGACATCATAAGAGTGCTGGGAGCACACGGGGAGGATGCCAGAGAGGTGTATTTGAGATCACAGTGGGCGTTTGGAGAAGAGAAGTCTGGGGCTTGGTAGTTCTCTTCGAGTATCTGTCTTATTAGGGACATAAAGGCTTAGATTGGAGAGTTATTCTGAATGGCCTTAAAGGGCCAATTGGATGTCAGCTCAACAGATGGAAACTTTACCCAAACATCAGATGGGTTGCCTCAGGCCATTTTTTATAGGGTAGGGGTAGGGTGGGGGTGGGACGAATACATAAGCTTCAGACACACACTTTTACTAGATAATTAAAAAACCCTTTCACACTGGGATTCCATTTATGCTACTCTTTCACTGTGAGTGATAGAATCTGCTAGTTATTGCTTGATACCACGTTTACTTCTTCCTTACTAATGCAAACCAACATTGTTAGCTTGCCTTTCCAGAACAAAGGCTACTTTCCCCAGCTTTCCTTGGAGCTAAGTGTGGCCAGTGGGTGAAATTGTGGCCAATACTACAAGAAGTACCATGTTCAAGTTCTGGGAAGTAGTAAGTAGTAAAGAGAAGCGGTACACCCTTATTTCCCTTCCCTCCTTGCTATAGGCTGGCATGTGGATGTGGGAGCTGGCGCCGAGTAGCAGTTTTGAGCAATGAGTTAGAAGCTCTGTATTGAGAAAGAGTTTGGGTTCCTGATGATTGTGGTCATTACAACTCTAGACTACTTACCTTCATTATTTATGTGAGAAGGGTGTACACTGGTATTTGTGACCAATCACAGTTATTTGGGATTTTCTGAAACTTAGAGATGAGCTCATTCTAAACTAAACATCATGGGAAATACATACACACACACCCACAGACATACACAATAAGAAACAGCTTTGAAATGAAGGACACGGACTCTCCAGTCAGAATGCTTTGCTTCAAATTCCAGCTTCAGTATGTGCTAGATGTGTGCCCTTGGGCAGGTTTCTTAACCTCTTTGTGCTTCAGTTTCCAAACTTATAAGTGAGGAATAATAATAGTAATAACTGTGCAGTCTTTCCTTGTTTTTGGAGAAGATTAAATGAGAGGATACATTTAAGAACATAAAGCAATTTACTGACACATAGTAAATATTCGATACATGTTAGCTGTTATCATCATATAGACATAGTCCACACATTTCTTTGCTCATACTTTGCCTCTTCATACATTGAGAAAACAGTGGAGTTGTATTAAGTGTGCTTTTACTTTTTTATTTGCTCATTTGATAACTTCCATTAATGTCCCAAGAAAGACAAAATGAAACAATATAAGGACAGTCAAAATGCAGTTTATGCATACATATTCAAGATTTTTTCTTAAAACAATCTGCTTTAAGGCATGGGGGGAGGAATGAATTATATCTAGAAGAGTGGGTCATTGGGATTTTCTCTGTGTTCTGAATCCCTTCAGTGTTGTGGTTATTAAGTTTTAGATTGTATACAAATACAGATTTCAGAGTAGCAAGCAGTAATTGGTACCTAGAGAAAAGAGTACACTTCTCTGCTGGGGGTTGTCTTCCTTAGTTTATTAAGAAACCTAAATTTGAATGTTATCTATCCATTTGTTTACTTATTCATGGGAATACAGAAGTGAATAAGGAGGGATTCATACCCTGAAGATACTCCCCATTTAACAGAGAAGGTAGACATACTTCCTGCAGCTCTCTGGACATGCCTATTCTTATGTCTGGCTTTCTGGGCTGTGGGTGTCAGAGGTGAGTAAGATTTTGCCAGGAAGAAAAGGTGGAGTGGCACTTCTGGGAATTTATCCCCCAGAGGCGTCTGCACATGGATGGAAGGATGTACATACATGGTTATTCATGGCAACATCATTTGTAGTAGCGGAAGTCTGGAACCCACAAGTTCATCTATGGAGGCCTGGGTAATCTGAGACCGTAGAGTGGAATACTACACAGCTGGAAAAGGAAAGGTGTTGCTGGCTCTGCACTGATAGGACAAACTTTCCAGAATGTACTGTTATGTGAAAAAAAGCAAAAAGCAGTGAGTATATATAGTTGGCCACATTCTGTGTAAGGGAAGTGGGAGGGAGATAGCTTATACATCCATATTTCCTGTAGTTGCAGAAAGAATGGAAAGATAAACAAGGCACTAATAAAAATTATCACCCATCAACGGGGGTGGGGAGTGGGAAAGGAGAGAACCAGGTCAGGGTGGGAGCCTTCCATTACTTTTTTATCATTTTGATTTCTGAACCCTGTAAATATACTATCTACTCCACTAGTAAAGTGATATATGCTAAGAAGAGGGAAGAACCTTCTCAGTGGAGGGAACAGCATGCGCAGAGGTTGAGAGGCATGAAACAGTAACAACCAGAGAATGAAGTCGTCCTTCACTTTAGCCTAGTATCTCTCTGGCTGGGCTACCAAGGCTGTTTGTGTGTCTTGTGTCTGATATCTGGACACCTACTGGAGTATAACAAGCATGGGACTGTGTTACCCTTGTTCATCCCCATATGCAAGTTAATATGGGTTGCCTGATGTTATGGACTGACAGATCTCTCTCATCCACACCCCACATCTCCTGAAGGAAGAACCCCTTCCTCTTTTTATAACCTCTCTCTGTTCCTCAGCTGGGGTCCTATGTTCTTGTTTCTTTCCCTGGGCCCAAAAGTCATTCCATTGTTCTTCAAGAAAAACAGGGTCTGGCTGACTGGCCACAGGGAAATTATACATTAAATAGAAACACATAGCTGAATAAAATTACATGCCAGTGTAAATTTACATGCATGCATACATGAAAATGTATGTAAGCTTATACACAGAGAACCGCATGAAATATACAGCAGATATGACACAATTCACCTATTAAATAAGGATGACATGAATGGGTTGTCTAGAATAGCAGTTTTCAAGAACTTTAGCTTGCATAACTCCTAAAGGAATTTTGAGCAAAAGAAACCCTCCCGAACATTAAGAAGTCAATGTCTTATGATATGTCTTTTTTTTATCATAGGTTTAAGTAGTTGTGAATGGTGTAATTTCTAGCATATTGCAAAATGTTGACATTTTGAAGTAAAACTATTACATGACTTCAAAATATAAGTCCAATGGAGTTTAAATGCTGCAATGATTTGGTCCCTCGCACATATACACACCAGTTCCTGTGAACATGTAGACATTTTTCATTTCCCTTTTTTTCTCCTTGAATCCCTATTTATATTCCATTTCTCTACAGATTTTTATCCTAATGTAGTGTCTCATTATACTTGAAAGTCTTTTATTGGTCTCATAATTGTCAAGTCTATGTATACAATTTAAAATATTATATTTGTTTTTTTTTCCTGTGCCAAGTTGCTGAATGTTAAAAAAAAAGTGTCTTTTTTTTCTGGATTGAGTTAGCACCACAATAAATGGTGGACAATTTGCCAAAATAAGATAGATATATTAGTTTTCTCTTGCCTCAGGGATGCTGCATAACAAACAATCACAAGCCCTAAAACAATAAGCATTCTTTATGCTCAGGAGTCTGTGGGTCAACTGAATGGTTCTTTAGGTCTAGGAGGGCTTGGCTGATTTGACTGGGCTGGCTCACATAACTGCAGCCAGTCATTCGGTCAGCTTGGATGCCTTGTGTCTACTGCATGTGGTCTCTCACTCTCCACTGGGTTAGCCTGGGCTTCTGCACAGGGCAGCAGGCAGGATCCCAAGGCAGTGGGTGGGATCAAACAAAGTCTCTTGTGCACAGCTTAAAGACTGACTCATTGTTGATCCACATTGCACTTGCTTTGGCCAAAGGAAGTCAAAAGGCCAGCCCAGACTCAGGGGTGGGGAAATAGATAAACTCATCCCTTGATGAGGAGTTTTAAAGTCATAATTTGTTAGATTTATACTAAGTAGTTCATTTTTGGGGGGGTGTTAATGTAAATAGAGTTGTGTGTTTAATTTCAAATTTCATTTGCTCATTGCTGATGTACAAGAAAGTGATTGACTTTTGTATATTAACCTTGTATCCTGCAACCTTGCTGAAATCATTCTTAGTTCCAGGAGTTATTTTTTGTCAATTCTTTCAGATTTTCTACAATAGATAATCCTATCATCTGTGAACAAAGACAGTTTTATTTCTTCCTACCCAATTTGTATATCTTTTATTTCCTTGTCTGGCCTTGTTGCATTAGCTAGGACTTCTAGTAAGACGTTGGAAAGGAGTGGTAGAAAGGGTCATTCTTGCCTTTATAACTGATCTTAGCGGGAAAGCCTTGAGTTTCTCACTTTTAAGTATGATACCAGCTGTAGGATTTTTGTAGACATTCTTTATCAAGTTGAGGAAGTTCTGCTCTATTCCCAGTTTACTGAGAGTTTTTATCATGAATGGATGTTGGAGTTTGTCAAATGCTTTTTCTCTCTCTATTGATTAGATGGTGTGATTTTTCTTTTTTAGTTTGTTGATGGTTACATTAATTGATGTTTGAATGTTGAGCCAGCTTTGCATGTCTGGGATGATCCCACTTGGTAGGGTGTACAATTCTTTTTATACAATGTTGCATTTAATCTGCTAATGTTTTGTTGAGGATTTTTGCATCTATGTTCATAAGGGATATTGGTCTATAGTTTTCTGGTAATGTCTTTTCCTGGTTTTGGTATTAGGACAATGCTGCCCTCATAGAATGAGTTGGGAAGTATTTCCTCTTCTGGAATAAGATTTCAATGATAAAATTGATAAAGATAGGTTTTAAATTATCTTATTAAACAAAACATCAAATCTGAAAGAAATCATCTATAACTTTAGCTCCAGGGCTTTAGCTAATATGTCTTGAAAAGTTTAGAAATTGTTTAAAATAGACCAGTTATATTTTTTGGGGGGTGTTGAGATGATCAGCAGATTGCTAAAATTATAAAACTCCAATAGTTATATAGCTTTAGATATTTGAATATACTTTTTTTTCTCAGCCAATGACTCCTCCTAGGGATGAATTTTAAGAATAGCTGCCAAGAACTTCCTACATTTAAGAATGTGAGGAGAAAAGTTATTTTTTAGAATTAAATAATTCTTAAAGATGTTCTCATTGATTTATTCTCATAGGACTAAGCTCAAGAACAGTGATTGTCCTCTTTCCCCCTCATCCCTCCTTCTCTTTCTCTTTTTCCTTCTTCCTCAGAAGTGAGAAAGTAGAAGAAGTGACTTTATTGATGAAAAATTGTTTTTATTCCCGTTTTTCCACTATACCATCTAACTTTTATTTGCTTGTCTTTCCCAGCATGGCCAAATACCCAGTTTGAATAATGGGCTTTCCCTTACCAAGCAAACAAGCAAATGTATAAGCCAGGGAAATCCTGAAAGCCCTGTGAGTTGACAGAACCCTTATTATTCATCACGGGAGGCTTCCTTTTGTTAGCTGCCCTGGAATTTTCCCACCACAGGGTAACCAGCTGTGGTAAGATGTGTGAGAGCTGAGGGGTATGCCTTTCATTTATAAAGTGTGAGAAAGGCTACTGTGAACTCCAGATCTCAGTCCAGTTACTTTAGGAAAGGGCACATGTGGAAAAAAAGAATCTAAAAGTTGATTCTCTTAAGGTTATCCAAGCTGAACCCCCTGGAAAGTCTTCATGTATCCTAAAGTTAGGGGGTGCTCAGTAAGTTAGAAGATCTAGGTTATGAGTAAAGAGGGACTGTACAGAAGGCAGACATTTCTTAGGAAAGGAAAGAACTTCACCTGTCATCATGGCTTGGTATGTGCTGGGGAACTGGGGACAGCTCCTAGCAACTCTGGGAAGCTTCTTTGGGGTTGGTACTGAGAGTCCACAGAAATTGCCTTTCTAAGTCAATTAGAAGCATACTGAGTGCAGATGAATATCCTTTCTCATGTTTTCCAGAAGGCCCAGGATTGTGCTGGCTATAAGGTAGACTCACACAAACAGACAGCAAATGTACTTTTCTATGTCATGGAAGTGAAGGTCTTGAAGAGACCTCTAGGATTCTTTAGTTCACTCCTCATGCATCTGGTAAAATGAAATCAAAGGCTCAAAGATGGCTGAGAATTCATGAGTTTTAAAAAGCAAGAGAAATATTCCAACAATATCACTTGTTGGCCCATTCCAGGGTCTAATGGACATGTTCCCTTATGTATAACCTAAGTGCCTATTTACTTTCCACTGTGGACTGAGGATAGCCCGTCCCATCATCACACCTGAGTCTTTAAAGCCCAGTCACATCTTTCCGCCCATTCCCTTCCTGGGGCTGGAGAATCTGCATTCCTTTTCTAGCTCAGAGGCATAGCACAGTTTTGGAAGGTGTTCTCATTATTCTAAGCTGGGGAGAACTGAAGTTTGAAAGGATAAAAAAGATGTTAAAATTGCCTTTCTAACTTCAAAAAGCCCTGTGATAGTCATGGGAAGGGCTGTGCATTTGCTGTCCTCATCTTCCCTCCCTCTTAGAGCTCTAGTTGTTCCCCCTGGTGTCTATCAGCTCTTCCCTAGTCGTCAGTGGTCCTGTTGGTAGCTGGGCACCAGGCTGCCCACCTCACCGACCTCCCTTGCAGCTAACTGCGGCCAAAGAGACATAAACAGTGTTGCCTGGAAGCTTCTGGAGCTTATGCATCAATCACAGCACCTCAGGCACTTTTTGTCTCTTCATTGCTTCTCCTGCTCTCTCTTCTCCGCTTACCTATTGCTGTGGTCTGATGCATTCTGAAAATTAGTGGCTGAAACCACTATGATTTTTTATGTTTTGTGATTCTATAGGTTGGCAGTCTGGGGGTTTCTCATACTGTCTCGTCCGACGTCCCAACTGGGCCAGAGGGTCTAAGGTGGCCCCAGCCCCTGGCAGCTGGGGCTCCTCAGCTCTTCTCCGGGAGGTGTCTCACTCTCCTAAGGCTGGATGGGCTTCTTGGTGGGGAGGGGGGAGGAAGTTTCAAGAGCCTTCCAGGCATAGGTTCTGGAATCATACACCACCACTTCTGCCAGATTGTATCGGTCAACCTGGATTCATGGGTGGAGAAACAGATCCCACGTCTTGATGGAAGGAGAGGCAGTATCCTTGATATTGCAAAGCTGTATAGACACTGGAAGTGTGATTCACTGCAGACCATTATTAAAAATAATCTGTCACTCTTGTCAGCTGCAGTATGGATATGATGTCTAGAACTCATGCAGTTATCTTGGACAAGCTCTGGAGACCAGGGGCTGAGAATGGTGGGGCAGCGAGAAGGAAAGATCCTGAGTCCCCGGCAACTTTGCGAAGGCTCTCCATGAGCCCTAGACTGGGTACCGCCACAGTGGTTTGATGGGAGGGATTGATAAACTCCTACACTGTTTGGGCCACTGTCATTTTGGACTTTCTATCACTTTAGCCAAATCTTTATGTCCTCTGCAATGCTCAACTTCTCTTAAATTTCCACCTTTACTTGCCAGCCTAGGTTACCACTACTCAGAGTTTTCTGCAGTTTGGTGGCTGGAGAGGAAAGGGGGAAACCTACCACTTTGGAGATGATGTCATAATATTCTGATCTAATTTTCTGTCCCATTTGGCAAGTTTGGAAAATAAAATGAGGGAACTGGACAGGAGGGATGTTACTGTGAGGCAGGAAAAGGCTAGGAGTTGTCATGATCCTGAAACATTGGTTGATTCCAAGTGCACTAATGTATATTCTCAATGATGAGCCCAGGAGGGAGCCCGGGAACCACAGTGGCAGGTCCAGGAATGTTCCAGGCAAACTGAAAAAGCCAAACTTACCCATGCATAGACTTGTGGCTCAGTGGTTGATTTGGATGTGGTCAAAGGGGGGCTTGCTTCATGATATAATGATAAGCTATGTATCGCGGATTCCATCTGGAAATCATTCTTAGATTTACATTATGAAGAGATGATTTTGAATTGGGTCTCTCTTAGCTCATCTGTTTTGCATGTGCACAAGGGTAGGTTTTGGAGATGAACAACAGCTTTTCTCGTCCCCGTTTTTTCTTCAGGTTTTATGGTTTGGTTGGGGCCTTATTTATAACATGTCACATGCAGAAATACAGCAGGGCACTACGCAGAGGCCAAGCAGCATCATATCATTTTACATATTCCCCACTCATAATTAGTTTAGGCTGTTTTAAGTTTGCATTTTTTGTCTATAATGATACAGTAGACACAAAGTGTTAACTAGAAACAGAAATATTCCCCTCTACCTCTGTACCACCCTCAAACCACCCCCATCCTACCCCCACCACCCTGCTAGTTCATCAATCCTAGGTTCATTCACCCACCAGTGAAAAACAGATTGATCTGGAGGCCTCAGCCACCCTGAGAGGCCAAGGGACCTTGGACCCTTACCTCGTGCCTCTCTCTCCTCCAAACAGAAGGGTGCACGAACAAGCCTGGGCAAGTAGGAGGCGTCTGTCTACTTCTAGTGAAGCTCCACGACAGGGTGGATTCTGTGACCTCTCTTTGTTACCATCTCTGCGTTTAGAGGCCTCACTGCCGGGGACTGGCCGGAGCTTCCGAGCCCTCCAACAGTGTGTGACCTTTGGTTCCTCAGACCCTGTCACTTCAGATGCTGCCTCTCACAGATGTTTACGTTGCCCTTAGTGCTCCATGAAGGAGGTGTTGGCAAGGCCACATGCAGGAAAACCATGGCACAGGACAGAATTACAGTCTAGCTTAAGAAGGAGAATATATATACACACACATGTATATTTGTTTTCAGAGGTTTTGGCTTTGAAGACAAATTTGCATATATTTGGGCATACATTTGCATACATTTGGTACCAATTTGCCTACGATGTTCATATGTCTCTACTTCCAAATAGTCACATGAGAACACCTTATTTACTCTACAAGAATGTATGTGTTCTCGCTTAGACCCATGTTGTGTTATATCAGCTGTGTCACTAATGTACTGAGTTCCCCTAGTTTGTCCTTCATTTTCCAGAATTTGTTCTAATTTTTAAGAAATGCTTACTATCACCATTGTTGGCTGTGAAATCCAGCTTCGAAGGACATCAAGCTAGCTATTATTAAGTATTGCCTGTGGGAATGCTGGGCTTCCTAGAGACACCCCACAGAACCCTGCGAAAGGTGTTAGTAAATCGGACTGTTAACTGTATTTACATAAATTATAACATGATGTTTATATTTATATACGAAAGGATTACAATGAAAAGTTATATGCATATGGACAAGGAGTTTACCAGAAGTACCGGAACCTGTATCACAGTTATCCTCAAATGTAATCTGTGTAATATCAGTCATTATCCAAGAACGAGATTATTGAACCTACCAACATAATTATAGGTGAACTTGGGCAAATGATGTCATTTCCCTGAAGCTCAGTGTCCTCCTCTGAGAAGTGAGGATGCCAGCAATCTCAATAATTCCCAAATTTCAAGCATCTGCCCATTACCTTATCATTTTCCCATATCCTCATATCACCTCTACTGTTACTAGCTTCATATTTTTCTGGAATTTAATAATAACATTTTAGCTTGAACTGGCATCATCTACCTGACCTTACTCCTAAGCAAAAATATCTGTGAAATGACAGGTTTGATGTACTCCTTTTTTTTTTGGTACATTAAAATAAATGTGTAACTCTCAAAAATTAAGATGGTCATCTGTATTCACTTGAAATTTTCTCAGCTATCCTTGCACTTTGAGAACTGTGGCCAAATACTAAATAACATACATAAAGAACTTGGTGTAGGGTCTGGTCACAGCCATAAACAGTAGCTATGTGTACGGCAGCCATAGTGTCTGAGACAGCTACTTTCTTACATTAGCATTGTTCTTCCCTCATATTAATAGATGCTGACTTTCCCTTGGCATGCAACTAAAAAACTACATTTCTAAGGATTCCTTCCAGCTAGAAATAAACATGGGACTGACTATGTTTTGGACTATGAGACAGCACAAAATTAATGGTGAATTTCTAGGAAGCCCCTTTAAGAAAGAGAAGGCATATACTTATGCAACTTCTTCCATTTTGCTTTCTCAAACTTGGATGGGATGGTGGGCCTCTCCAACCATGAAGATGAGGTCCATTTCCTAGGGATGGCAGAACCGAGGGCCAGGGGCGGCTATGTTTTTGATAATTGTGTGGGATTGCCATGGTAGCCCTGGACGATTTGCCTCTGGACTTCATTTACATAAAGGGACAGAATATGAACTCTCTGTTAAGCCGCTGTCGTTCAGGGTGTTCTGTCACCTCAGCTGAACATGATCCTAAAGGATGTATGTGTTGTGTACTTGGGTGGGTTGGGTATCAGGGGTGGGCTGTGGCTGGTCATACAGATGAGAGCTGATTGCCAAATTTTTGTGACTTTTGCATGCTGTTGAGTGTCATACTGGTAGCTTGAAATTGGCCATGGTGGGAGTATTTACACCACAGAAATTGGCAAAAGCTATGTATTGGGGCTTTTTTTCCCCTCCAGGATTGCCAGTTCTAGACATTTACCATTTACTGTCATACCAGTGATGGGATTAAGGACTTTATCCACAAAGGTTTGATCATGCTGTGAGTGAGGTGACCTGTGGGTGGGAGATTGGTCTGATCTCTTCATTTGCTCTTAGTTTGTTCAAACTCCAAGTCAGGAACTTTATTTCTCCTAGGCTTCCTCATTGTCTAACCCTCATCTTGAAAGGACAAAGCTTGAATGTTCCTTGGTGGTCTCCTGTGGAGATTGCCTACCAGGTTGTTAATAAGATAGCCTTCCTGGCCTTTGCTGTAGGGATAATGATTAGGGAAGATAGGAAATTAGCATCTGACTGGGCCATCAGATGCTAAAAACACCGAGGGGCACTAACATATGCTTAACCAATTACCCAATTTTTCCTCTTGCTTTTAAAAGGTGAAAGTTGTTAGCTTGGCAAGAAACATGCACACATTTAGAATTTACTGCCACACCATAATTACTTATATTTAAACAATATATGCAGCATATTGATCAGCTATAAACATAAACAGTTTCTGTAAATGGGGCTGATGATTATAGCTTTTTCCTAAGTCCAGTCTTATCTTTAGTCATTCCATTATTACTTTCTTACTAGGAGGGACAGCCGTTGTCAACTGTTGATTTCTTTGATATCTTTTCTGTCCAGTTAACCCTCACACACCATTTCACCTGTGGAGACCATCGGTTGCCACAACTAGGAGGAGATGCTCCTGGCATCCAGCTGGTAGAGACCAAGGGCACTGCCAAACTTCTGCCATGCCCAGGGCAGCGCACAGCAGAGAATCATCTGCCCCCAAACCCTGCTTTAGGACTCTTACATTTCTGCTGGGGAAAGAGGAGGTGCCTTGTCTATCCCCCCACCCCATCAAATGAGGCATTTCCTGATGGATTCAAAACTCCTTTCACAATATATGATTTTTTTTCTACCATAAATAGAGCTTAAAGTCTATTCATAAGTTACCATAGTGTGGGCCTCTGCATGCATGTGTTATGGTCAAAGTGTGCTAGAAAGATGGAGGCGGTATGATTAAGGATGACACAGAATAAGATACTAAGGCAATGGTAAGAGCACCATTGAACTGTAAGTCATGGCTGCCACCAGGGCACCTTGGACTCTTGTCCAGGGGCCAGGGCGTGGGGAGGGTGATCAGCCTCACAGGAGCTAGTGATCCTGATCAGCTGCCAGAGGAAGGGATCCTTTTACACTATAAGCAGGAGTTCGTGTGGAACTCAGGAGTCTTCTTGGGTGGCTCTTGGTGCCCCTGCGCCATCAGAGCTGTGTACAGGCAGTCCTAGCAACCCCGAACTAAGAAGGGGACCAGGACCCTCCAGGAGTGATGTCTGGGTCCCACCACTGGGTGAGTCACCATGACCTGCCTAGGTGAGAGAGAACACTGGGTGGGGAGGACTTGAAGGTGGATGGGAGCTTGACCCTGAGGCCTGCTGCAGTGCTGGGGTCACACTTAATCCCATAACTTTATCCAGTTTCCTCTGAGGAAGAGGACACATGAGGGCCCTGGAGAGACTGTTACCTGAAACTGTGGGGAGAGGCGAACATGGGGCATGTTATGGATTGAATTATGTCCCCCCGAAAACCCACATGCAGAATTCCTAATGCCCAGTACCTCAGAATGTGCCCATACCTGGAGATACAATGCACTCTGTACCTTACCTTTACAGAGGTCATTACCTCTCTAGAGGTCATTAACATGAGGTCCTGAGGGTGGGTGCTACTCCAGGATGCCTGGGTCCTCGTAAGAAGAGGCGATCAGGACATGGACACACCAGAGGGACCACCGTGTGGGGACACGGGGCGGAGAGGCCTCAGAGAAACCAGCCCTGCCGACACCTCGATCTTGGACTTCCAGCCTCTGGAACTGTGAGGAAATGAATTTCTAAGCTGCCCAGCCTGCGGTATTCGTTGTGGCCGCCCAACCTGACTGCTACATGGCCGAAGGGGTGGACATGGAGCCCAAGAAAATGTGCCTGTCCATTCTGCACTGCAGGGGGTGTACCTGCCCCTCCCTTGCTGTGCTCTGAGATCCACCCTGTGGCTCTGGGGGTGCCCTGCAGTGTCAGGCCCGGCCTCCCCAGGGTGCCTCCCTTCCTGCTCTCCTGCGGGGGCTCAGGCCTGCTGGGTGGGGTGGTCTGCGGCTCCCGGCTCCTCTGGCTCCCACTGCATTTTCTCTCACAGTGTTTCCCTAGACACCGCTCTTACACACCCAGTCTTCTCAGCAGCCATTTCTGGGAAGAATCAAGCTATTAAGTTTGAACTCCCTGCCATCTCCCATTTCACAGATGAGGAAATTGAGGCCCACTTCAGTGATGCTATCTGAGCTACATGTCTCTGCCGGGACGCCCCTGCCAAGCTGGCGGCACTGTCACAGCAGGTTGTTTGTTCACAGTGTATTTCATAATTAGTATTGTGATAAAGATATCTTTCTTTCATCTAATAGTTTATTTTTAGATAATAAATTCATATCCTCCTTCTCTGATTTATTCTCTCCATGGGAGTTACTCTCTGACATCCTATAATGTTGCATTCATTGCTCTTGTGTGTTGTCTGGCACAAAACTACTGAATGAATGAACTTAAAATCTCCCATCCTCACTGCTTCCCAAGTCGGATAGCAAAGGTCAGTGAAAATGTCTCCCAACTGGGCATTTACCTCGCTGTATCTTTGTGTGTGTGTGAGCATCTCCATAGCCTGTTCTAGGCTGGAGGCTCCGTGAGGCGGGTTTAGATGAATGAATGGATGGATGGGTGAGTAAACTGGACTTCTATGTCTATCATGTGTGTGTTTGGATGGTTGAGCCTCTGGAAGCCTGGCGTTCCTAGCAGCTACTTTTAGAGGAGATAGCAGCTGTCCCAGTTAGAAGGGGTTCGGATTGTTTTTAGTGATTGGGGCAGCAGAAAACCGAGGCTGAGTTCAAAGTATGATGTAATAAATGTGAGTCAGAAAGAAGGTAGGAAACGTGTAAAGTGGGGCAATCATCCAGCTCAACCATTAGGACAGGATCAGGATGTCATTAGACAGAAAGAGGGAAGGAAGGGAGGAAGGGAGGGAAGAAGGGAGAGAGGGAAGAACGGAGGGAGAAAGGGAGGGAGGGAGGCAGGGAGGAACTGGATCCTGGAAGTGCCTAGCACAGCACCAACCAGAGAAACAAGGAGTTGCTGACTTAGCAGCAGGGCCTTGTGCTGAGAAATAGTCTGGTGGTTGGGAGCTGGGAGCTGAGGCAAAGCTGGAAGGGAGGGGAGGCCAGTTCATCCTCAGGGTGCTCAGACTTCTCGCGAACAATGCTCAGACTCTGGCCTCAGAGGGTCCTTGGAGCGGGAGGCGGGAGCCCCAGCTGAAGGCAGCTCTGGTGGAGGTGCTGGGCAGAGGCCGACGCTGACTGGACTGGGCTCCTCCACTCTCCTAGGCGGTGCCATGAGGGAGACCAAGTGCCCTCGAGCTGTGGGTGAGTGACAGCCCTGGCTGGGGCTGCAGAGGAGTCCCTCTCTGCTCCTCTCGCTGGCTGCCCGTGTGGTGCTCAGAGGAATGGAGCAGGTTTAGTGCCTGGTGGTGTTCAGGGCCCTGTCCCGAAGGTCATTACTGAGCAGCTTGGCTTTGGCAGGATGTGGTTGCTTAGAGCCACATTTACTTTTTTTTCTTATTAAAGTATCATTGATAAACAATCTTATGAAGGTTTCACATGAACAACATTGTGGTTTCAACATTCACCCATATTATCAAGTCCTCACCCCGCCCCAGTTGCAGTCACTGTCCATCGGCGTAGTAAGAAGCTGGAGAGAGACACGTTCACTTTTTGAAGTCCCAGTAGTTTACAGCACTGGCTTTCAGTGAGCTCGCATAGTCCAAGGTTATATGGACATTCTGCCACATTAAAAAAAAAAAAGCTTTGGATTTCAGAAATATTTCATGGTACTGTTGGCAGGCTTTGATACGTAGATGATATCTTTAGATGGAATGATTTAAGGGGCACGAAAGCAAATTAGAAATGCATTCATTCATGGTATTGACAGTTTTTTAGGTTGGTGTCCAGAGAGATGCAAAGCCAGCAGTCAACCTTTAAGGAAGAAAATGTTGAAGGAGCAGCGAAGTAACGGTCACCTGCCAAGATTCTCACAGCTGCTGTGTGATTGGTTAGATGGCTCTGGCTAGCCCAGGTCACCCGTGGTCCTTCAGCACCTGAAGTGTGCCCAGTCCCAACTGAGGTGTGCTGTAAGGATAACAAACACACCGCATTTTGAGGATTTAGCATCAAAAAACGAATACAAAATATATCATTAATGATTTTAAATATTGATTAGATGTTCAAATGACAGTATTTTAGTTCCACTGGGCTAAATAAAACATGCCACTTTTCTCTTAATGTAGATTACTAGAAACTTTTAAGTCACATAAATGACTTGCATTATATTTCTATTGGACAGGCTGGGATTGTCCCTCAGAACTCTTTCCCACCTCTAACTTTCTGTGGAAACATGTAGATGAAAACTCTAGGTATTCTGTGCACATACACAAAGACAATATAGATATAATAAGGAACCCTTAAAGAGTTTATCAGTCTAGGCTTTTTGTTGGGAAGTTGGGATTTTTTTTTTCTCAGAAGGTAAAACTTCAGCCAACAAGGGGCATATAGGTAAGGGAGTTGAGGTGCAGGCAGGGGGCTGTAAGCACAGTGAGAGTAGGGGAGGGAGTGTGTGGAGAAAGCCCGCCCTAAGAGCAGGAAGCCTGAGTTTAGTGTTCCTTCTGCCACTTAGAGGAAGAGTTGAGGAAACACAGCCCTTGTGTCTGTGCAGATGGGTGTCCTGGGCACCGAGGAGTCTCTAAGCCCTGGTGCAGCAAGCACAGATGAAAGTATTTTTCTTCAGATTTTATAAGGAAAATAGAACTCTCTGAATGTCCCTGCACCCCTTTGAGCAGAGAGCTCATCAGGTTTAGGGACCATGTTGAAAAATAAAACTGAGACAATTACAAGGAAAGCCTTATGATTGCAGCCAAGGAACTCTCTTCTCCTGCAAGAGCTGCACTGGAGCATGAGCTGCAGCCCATCGGTTTCCAGGACGTCTCCCCACCAAGCGCCTGCGTGTAAAATAAACCCTCAGAGCACTTATGCAAGGTGCAATTAGCAGCAGCACACATGATTATGTTGATGCGTGTCTGGGGGATTCCGAAACTGAGTATTTAGGCAAGCAACCTAGGGAAAAAGTAAATTCTCTCCTGGGTCTCATTTTGGAGTCATGAATCCAGACACCAGATTATTTAACCGCATTAGATGATCTTTTGGGTCTCATTTGAAATCTACAAAAATGAGGAAGTCAACACTAGGGATAAGAACGCAAACTAAGGCTTTAACCCTGTGTAACATTCAAGGACTTGCTCCATGGAAAAGAAAGATTTGAGTCAGTATCTCGTCAGTGGCTGAGTTTCCTTTGGTGAAAGATTAAACCAGGTTGTTGCTTGTACTTGACTTTGGCTTTGGATATAAATACCTGAAGTATTTTCATTTTCACTTCATCTCAACCATTCATAAAGTAATTTCATTTTCAGCGTGCATAATAGCCAACAAAGAGAATTCTGTTCACCAGCTTTCTCATCTGACATTGAAAGGCTGTTTGTATAGAATCATTCCACCACTCACCAACGCTATGTCAACATGCCTCCTGGTGAGCGTGAGCGTCAGTGAAGTAATTTGAGTTAACTCAAAATAGGTACTTGACTATTATACTTCACAAATAAAAGACAAAGACAAAGGGTTTAGACAAATTATTTACTACATATTTTCAGCAGAACATCACCGAGAGCCCTGGGGTGGGGTGGGGTGGGGTAACACCAGAAATACAAGAGAAATTTTCTCATCTGGGGGAAGTTTCATCTTCAATGTAGGCCTTTTAGGTAAATACAAAGTGGAGAGAACAATGTGTCACATTCTCTTTTTCCTTTTGTCACAGCTATTTTTAATTTTGATTCGTCCAGAAGTTGTGGCATTTCTGAGATACTACTGGGCCTAGTTATAGCTCTATGTACACCCTGCCCTTCGCAGAGAAACGTCTGGATGTAAGCTTTTCCCTACCTGTCAACGCATAACATGTCCCCATCAGCCTATCAGCATTTATTCCGATGAGATTTCCTTTATAAGCTGGGGCACTGGAGTCAGATGGCTGAGGGCAAGCCTGGCTTGTAAGTATGAGATATTGGGCAAGTCCTCCACTCTTTCTAAGCCTCATCTGTTAAAAAGGCACAATAATGGTGCCAGCTCACAGGGCTGGGTAATGATTAAAAGAGATTATTCACATGATGCCTCAGCCCGGATCCTGGCACCCAGCAAGTTGTGGCTATATTTACTATCTCTCCCCTGCCAACCTCATCCTGGCTTCCTAAAGAGCAGCGCGCCTCAAAGGGTGAACCCGGGAGCCTCAGCATCTGTGTCCCCTGAGCATGTGAGAAATGCACATCCTCCGCCCCACCTCAGACCTGCACAATCACAATGTCAGCCTGAGCGGGGGCCCCAGATCTGTGCAGACAGCTCTCGCGGAGATTTGCACGCATGGTCAGTCTGAGAGGCACCCATCTGGAGATCCTGGTGTGTGACTCCTCACCCTCCACTCACCGCACTCTCGCCCTGCCCCACCTCATTCCTGGGAACAGTCTGGGCTGCAGGTGTGGGAAGAAACTAAGGTGGGTTCTGGGAAAGGGCTGTTGACTCAGTACTTCCGGATGGGTAGATGAAGGGTGTGGGGGGGTGTTGGCCCATCCTGCCTCTAGCACAGCCAGAAGAGGGGAACCCAAAGGATTTCTGAGTGTGCCCCACAGGAAGCTGGAAAGCTAAGCAGGCCCACAGGGCAGAGGCCAGACCCCTCAGTAAAGGGGAGGCAGACCTCAGAATGCAGATGTGCCAGCCAGTGTGCCACTGGACTCCCTCCGCCACAGCACGCCTCTCCCGCCTCTCACACTGCCCCTTCCTCAGCTGTGGGAGGGAGCCCTGCCCTCTGGTGCTGTGCCTGGCCTCCTTCCTGGCTCTGCCTCTAAGACGCCCCCATCCACGCCCCCTCCAGCCATGCCCACCCTTGGCATCACCCATTGTGTGTCATAGTGACTAGTTAGATATTTGCCTCACCTGGGAAGTGGTGAGCACCCTCAGACCAGGATTTTATTCATTCCCTCAACCACTATTTACCCAGTGCTTACTTGTGGCCAGGCTTTTTCTGGGGGCTGGAGACACAGCTGAGAACAAGGATCACAGCCAGCACCCCCAGTCCAGGCAACGCCACCCCGCTAGGCTCACCCGCCAAGCTCCTGGCGGTTCCTTGCTTCTGCTCTCACCACTCTCCACTTGTCTCCCAGAGAGCAGCTGGAAACAAATCACTGAACTTCCCTGCTTGAAATCCCCTAACAGCTTCCAGTCCAGGGTAGAACAGAATCCACACTCCTTCCCAGGACCAATAAGGCTCTGCAAGCTGATCCAAGTAGCCTGGGCTGACTCCCTGCTCCGACCTCCTTCCCCCCTGTTCCTTCAGCCTCCAGCTGTTCCTGCCACAGGCTTTCACCCCTTCCTCCTGCTGGGATGCTCTTCCCCAAACCTTACTTTTAGGGACGGCTTGCTCCTTTCTTCTCATCAGACCACTCACTCCATATAATATAACCGCTCCTGCCCCCACCTAACTCCAACAACCCCATCTCCCACTCTGCTTTAGTTTTCTTAGTAGCATTTATTATGGCCTAGAATTGTGTTTGATTACTATTATATTGAATATTTGAATATGCATGTTTCCCTTTTTTCTATCAGTCTCTTTCTTTAGAATTTAGAAGTTCCCTGGAGTCAGAAACTTCACTGGCTTGTTCACTGTTCCATCGCCAGTGTCTAGGCTGTGGCTGGCACCCAGGAAGAACTCAATAAATAGTTGTCGAATGAATGAATCAATGGACAAACGATTGGATTTGGAGATTGTACAATCTCTTATTAGATTCTGTCCTGGAGTCCGTTCTTTTCCCCTCAGCTCCCTCCAAAGAGGGAGAGGCTTTTGAAATGTTCAGCAGGCTGAAAATAAGATTCTCAGTCCCAAAGTTTGGTTAGGATGTAAATGACTGAACCCTGATGATACTTGATGGCCCTTGTAGAAGCCTTCAGGATGTCAGAAAATAATAGCGCATTGTTACAAACAGCTTTAAGGGAGATTTGCTATTGAATAATAATTAGTCTTGGAATAATAAACATTTACTGGTAATTTTCTTACACTACAGATATGATTTGAAGGGGTTTCAAAATATTCTTTGGATCCCAAAGGGCCCCACAACATGGATTTGTGTCAGGTTATTTGCCAGAAAGTACTAAGTCTGGGCAGGTGAGAATAAAGCATCAACTTCCTTAATCTTAAAATCGAAACACAAATATGAAAGTCTTTGTGATAGAAAACTTTTTCACAGAGGAAAATGTTTATCTGCACCTACTTATTATGTGAACTCTCTCTGAGGGTGGTCTGCAGAGAGAGGAAGAGTCTCTCTCAGTCTGAAGTTAGAACAGAAGAAACAATTCCTAAGGCCCTTGGGTCTGATCCCTCCCTGCTCTCATTTTTCTCTTTCTTCCTTCCTCTCTTCCTTACTTGTAACATGGAAATGTAAAAAGTTTCTTCTCTGCTTGTTGTTTCAAAGTCCCAAAGGGAAATGTAAACAAACTTCTGTCCTATCAGCAGATTCTGTGTCTGACACTTAATCAGATCAACCCACAAATCTGCAGGATGTTCCCTTGAGAGGCGCAGCCCAGGAGCTGACTTCCCAGGTCCCAGCCCAGCAACCTTCTTCCTGATTGTTGCAGAGCTCCTTATGCAGAGATGATATAAAGAAGACTTTTACAATGTATCATTTTAACACATTGTCAGATCACAGTACAGCCAAGGACCCGAGAAGATGGAATTCCTACATCATCAGGAGAATGTTTCTTCGGTATAACCAAAGAAACCATTTTCTTTGCCATTTCTAGAAATTATGGAAAGAATTTTCCAGATTTGCTTAAGTTGCTCATGGTCTGCATCTGTGTCATGACGACATCTTCCTTAGAAGACTGAGTGTTCTTGATTTCCTTATACTTTAAAGAGCTTATTTTTCAGGTCTTTGTTCCTCCCATCAGTGATATCTTTCAGTTGCAAGTGAAGAGAAACCTGAACGCAACAGGCTTAAGCGAAAAAGGGAATATGCTGGCTGGTGAGAGCAAGCAGTCCAGAGTCAATTGGGTGTGGCTTCAGGTGTGATTTTATTCAAGCCTCAAATGATACCACCCGGGCCCAGTTGTCTCTTACTTTCCTGGGTCTGTGTCCTATGTAGGAGGCTCTCCCTTTGCAAGACGGGTGCCACTAGCTCTCAAGGTGAGGGAATCCTGGGTTCAAATACAGTAGAAAAAAGAGAAGGTCTTTGGCTTGGCATTCCCAGGCAAGGTCTCATAGCATCTCGTGGTCTCCGACTGTCAGCTAAGAGGCTGCCCCTGCACCTCTAGGAATCATATTGCTAAGGGTGTATGACATGCTGATGGCTTAGACCCAGGTCAGGAGCTCACTCCAGAGGTAGTTAACTCTGCCTAAAGCCAATGGGCTGAGAATGGCAGGGGAGTTGGGGATTTTATCAGGAAGAAAGGAGGGCTGGATATCCAAAGCCCCAGATCTCCACGACCGACTAGTTGTATTTGCATAGACAAGACCGGCTAGAGGAAGTGGTGCAACACATATAGTTTCTAAGGAATCCTCCAAATACAATCATACTTTCCTTTGGCACAGATTTAGCCAGAAGCAGATGTTTCCCAACTGGCATATTGTCAAAATCACTGGAGGACTTAGACTCAATAAGTCTGGGTTGGGACCCACTGTGTATGATAAATCTGGCAAACTGGATCATTTTGAAGATGATCCCAGGTGCTTTGGAAGATCAAATGGAGATGGGCATCGTCCAGGAGACCCCTGTTCTCGGCAGGGCCAGCTCCAGTGAAGGGATGAAGCAGGCCAGTTTGTCTGTGTCTGAACCTGAGCCCCACTGCCTATAGCATCAAGCTCAGGCCTGTCAGCCAGCTGAGGACACAGGCACCCTTTGCAGTTCATCTCTTACTTATTCATCAGACTGGATAAGGCGCTTACCCCCAACTGCCCTATTCCATTCCTACTTTTCTGTCTTTGCTTATGTCATTTCCTCACCTTATACCTGTGGAAATCTTAAACCACTATTGAAAATTCATCTCAAATGAGTCCTCTCTGAAGTCTTCCTGATCACCCACCAGAAGTGATCCCCTTCCTCCTCTACCCTCTGTCCATACTTTTACATTCTGCCCTGTACTACAGTGTTCCTATGTGGGCTTCAATTCCCCTTTCAAAACAATAAACCCTTGGAAGTCAGAGACCATGCTGTCCCTTGCATCTCAGATCTTCACAGGTCCTACTACTATCTGCTATGCATAGGGTGCACTCAATTTATTTCTGTTGTTTAGATCAATGTCTGAATGAAAAGAATGCTTGCACCTCCCCTTTCTTCCCCCTCCTCTCTGTTTTTGGCATTTTATCTTTCCCAGGATGTCTGTTCTTGGAAAGCTCTAATCAACTCTGGTCTGAGGCCTTGAGCTTTCTTGAGTTACTTCTGCAGGGTTGCTTACATTTTAAGAGGGTGTTGTTGGGAGACAAGACATTTTAAAGTTATCATTGTGAACCGAAGCAGAAGAGGAGAGACCTGGTGTACAGAATTCAGGACTTTCTCCTCTCTGAGAGCAACTTTGTTTCCTGAATTAGCAACGCCACAAACTGAGGACAGAAGCACATGACAATTAAAATAGTAGGATGAAATTTAGGAGGACAGGCAGGGTTTCTTTTTTAAGTAAAAGAGGAAACCCAGAGACTACTTAAAAAGAAAAGAAAAGAAAAGAAAAATGTGTATAGATTTGAATACAAAAAAATTAGAAATATCTGCATGGGAAAATAAATCCTAAACAAAGTTGATAGATGACAGGAGAAAACATTGATAATACTTACAACCACAGAAGTTTGCCATTTGATAAATGCTTGCAATTTGATATGAGAAAGCTATAGGCCCCGACTGAAAAGTGGACAAAGGATATAAACAGGTGATTTATGGAAGAAAAAACACAAATGGCCAGAGTTTATGTAAAGATGCTGAGCCTCACAGCAGTCAAGGAAACAAAAAGTGAAATAAACCAGAAGTCTGTTTTACCCATCCAATTTGCAGAATTTGAAACAATCCATAACACCCAGAGCTGGGAGGGTTGGCAAAATGGGCATCTTCTCCATTGCCGGTGGGGATAGGAATAGCTATAAATGTTTACCAAAGTTATTTGGAAGAATCTATAAAATAAATGATGTTTATAGCTTTTGATTGGACCACTAATCCTATTTCTAGGAATCTCAGCAATAAAAGCTTACAAAATGACAGCACCAGGATGTAAAACTACAGGTAGAAAGATAGTCAGCTTGGTTTAAGGTCGGGGGTGGGGGTAGGGGAAAGAAAAGAAACACTGAATATCTCATCATAAAGGGATACACATTCTAACTCTGGCTATCATGAGTAGAAAAGGAAGAATGAGTTAGATCTATAAGTAGGGCGGATGACCATAATATACATTGATATATCTTATTATATATTGTAATACTACTTTTATTAAAACTCATAGAGAAGGAGAAAGGAAACCCCACCCCCCATGTGTGTTTATATTTCTGTGTGTTTATAAACCCACCGAGAAAGGTATGAGGGTTACATGCCAAACAGTTAAATTGTTACCTCAGGGGGTGGTTACAATGCGGGAGGCAGGCCTGCCCTGACCATGGAGAGGGCATGGGCCCTGCGAGGGGACAAATGCAGCTCGGCCTTGTCTGCTCCCCTGCTCTTCCCTCTAGTGCCCTTGTGCACCTGAAGAGCCCTCATGCACGTATGTGCTGGCACATCAGCCTGCCCACACCTCACAAATGCTCCTGGATCTAGGAGTAGACTCATCCTGGGCCAGCCTGCCTTTGGGAGAACACGCCCCAGGGGAGGCTCCCTCTTGCCCTGAAAGAGGGTGTGAAGCCATTCAGGAAGGAAATTCTAGTATCCTTGGTACCTGGAGTGTGGTTTAGAAAGAGAGTCACAGACTCTGGGTGGGCCCTGGAGACTCCTGCTTCATTGGTGAGGCTCAGTGTTCTGAAGCAGAGGGCTCGGGAGAGGGACCCCAGGGGTCCATGTCTAATGTAGGGGGAGGTAATAGGGAAGTGGGGAAAATAATTAAATACACTTCTTCATGTATCTCTAAAGTGCTGACTCATTACAATAAATATTCAGGGATTAAAAAGAAGTAAAAAGTTTCCTTAAAAACATTTTAAACTGAAAACCAGAAATCTACCAGGGAAAGAGACACCTAGCTAAGTTAATCTCTAATGGTGAAATCTCAGGCCCCGTGGACAGCATGTAGGTAGGAGAAAGTCTGAGAGCAGCTACCCCTTCTTCATACGTCCTCACTTCATCTTGCCATCCTAATTTGTTGACTTGCTATAAAGCCATAGGGCATACAAGGCATGGGGTCAAGCGCACAGACATACATACGTGTTTTAGGGGGAGAGTATCCATCTGGTTTATCCATCCATCAAATACTAAGGGCTCCTATGTGCCAGGCACAGTTTCAGATGCTGGGAAAATAGCAAAGAATAAAATAGCAAAAATCCCTGCCTTCGTGGACATAGATATTAAACAAGGTACATAAATAAAAGCACAAGTGCTAGAAAGTGCTAAAAATAAAGCCAGGAGAGAGTGAGGGTAGGGGACTGAAGGTTTACCTGGTGTGGCCAGGAAGTCTTACCTGGGATGAGACGTGAATCCAGAGCTGTAGGAAATGAAGGAACCAGGTCTGCGTTGAGAAGCAAAATTAGCTGAAGTGACAGATTTGGACAGTTCATGCTTTTGCTCCCTGAAATCGATTAAACAACAAACCAGATGTGAAAAGATATGGAAGAAACTTACATGCACATTGCTAGGTGAGAGAAGCCAGTCTGGAAACACTACATATTATATAATTCCAGCTAAGTGACGTTCTGCAAAAGGCAGAACTACAGACAGTAAAAAAGATCAGTGGTTGGAGGGGGCAGGAGAGGGTAAAAAAGAAGTGGAGCACAGGGGAATTTTAGGGTGGTGAAATTATTCTGTATGATAGGTATGTATTTAGGGGTGGTGGATCCATAGCAACACACATTTGCCAAAACCCATAGACATTTACAACACAAAGACTGAAACTTAATATGTGGAAAGGAAAGAAATAAATCATCTGGAAGGTCGGAAAAATCACTGGAAGGGCGGCAGACTGTGATAAGAGAATCTAACTAATAAAAACATATGAAGCAACCTCATTGAAGTGGGTAGGGGAAAAGGAGCTGAAAATGTATAACAGTAATCCTGGGGAGGGTCTGTAAGGCTAAAGGCAAGAGGAACTGTACATAAGCACTAGAGTTTAGTTGACAAAGGTGTTTTCCACAGTGCTGTGGGTTAACAATGCTGATATGTCTATACAGGTATCCTGGAATTGAACATTTAATGAATGGATGGCGAATGGTAGGTTTCTCAAGTTTGGGGTGGGAACTTACAGATAAGTGAGGGGAGGAGGCTGGAATGATCCACGTGGTAGTGGATTAGAGTTGGAGACATCAGTAAAAAATCGTGTAACTTAACATAGACACAGATAGTAACATACAGAAATACTAGTAGATATATGTATACATATGGGTTGGTATACCCACAAATATTTCTTTCTGCTCTGTGTACTGAGCAAAAAGGAAAGAGAAAAAGATACTCTGGACGAAAGAGCACATCTAGTGGCAGATCTTCATTTTTTTCTCTAATAAAAGGAACCAGAGCTCCTTAGAGAAATAGGACTGGGGCAGGAAATATGTAAGATGAACCTGGGGTACCGTACAGTGCCAGAAAGTAAAGAAGTGCTCTCCGCACCCCCAAAATTGATGGGTGTATGTCAAAGGGGCACAACGGCCAAGCAGAAGAGCTCCCAATGGCCAAAGCTGGAACCATTTGGTGATAAAAAAGTAGCATTTGATTATTATCCAAAGTATAGAATAAATATCCACAAGTGCATAGATGGCTATAGACACTTTACCCTCAAGGAAGAGCAAGAATTCCTACATAGGGCCCACCTCCTTCCAAAGAGTAGGGTGTGGAGAAGGAGATGGTGACTGAATTGCCAGGGTCTTGCAGGGGTGAGTCTCCGGGAGACTGGAGATGTAGGGAGCCTTCCTCTCTGGAGTTGGGGGTGGAATCCTGCCGGCCTTGAGTCTGTGGGTCCTGGGTCCCTGGGAGCCCTGGATGTCCCAGGGCCAAGATTTGAGTCAGGCCCCGGGCAGGGGAGGCGGAGAGGGACTAATGGTTTTCATGCTTGGAGGGTCTGTGGCAGCAGCATTCTCAGGCTGGCCCTCCCTCCCAGGACATGTCCAGGACCAGCCTCATTCCAGAGAGCAGGGTATGGAAAAAGGGAGGAAAAGAGTCACTTCACAGTGCAGAAACCTGTCAGCCCAGTGATCAAGGTCAGCATCAACCATGATAAGCCATGTTGACAGTATGTGATGAGAAAGGCACTTTATCTCTGTGGTCTCCCTCCCTAGAAACAGAATCCCCAGCTAATCATGAGAAGAAGAGCAGACAAACCCAGCTGAGGGACACTTCATAGAATGGCTGTTGCTGTCAGAACCGTCAAGGTCACGGAAAACAAGCAATGTCCGGGAAACCATCACGGCCAAGGGGAGCCTAAGGAAGCATGATGACTCATGCCACGTGGGCGCCAGGGTGTGTGTGGTGTGGACCAAGGAGAATGAAGAGAAAAGCCGAGGAAATCTGAATGAAGTGTGGATTTTTGCTATTGGTGTGTCAGTATTAATTGCAGCAAATGTACCACACTAATGTGAGATGTCAGCAGTTAGCCGAAACTGGGTGTCTGGTATACGGAGACTTTGTACTGTAAATATAAAACTGTTCTAAAAAGTTTAAGTCTAACATATATATATATTAATGGTTGCATTATACACATATAATACCTGTAAAATTACACTCACGACTTTGAAACCCTAATTTTGTTCAAGGGAAATGTAGCCAAGAGCTTTTGTACACGTGCACACCAGACATTTCCAGCACTGAAACTGGTGGCTGGGCTCTTCCCAAGCCCTCAGGCCTTTGGGTCGTTCTGTGGCTTTAAGGGGCTCTAAAAAAAAGGTGGTACTCTCAGAAAATGAGTGACCTCAAAACAATGCCTGGGAACTTCTCCTTAGGCCCCCAACCTTCCATAACAGGGGCTTTGCTTCCAAGAACCTGAGACTGTCCTGACAAGGAGAGATTCACCCATGCCTTCTGGAGGTGGAGATTCACTAGTAAGGCTCAGGCTGCCCCCATGTTTGGGTGCAGTTTCCTGGGAATGTGTTAAATTCCATCCCAAGTTTGTTATTTTAGAGCCAGCCTTTGAGCATTAAAGAATTTCAGTGGCTTCAGGTAATTTTATTTTCTATCTCCCAGGGGGAAACTGTCAATAATTTACATTGTACAGCATTGGGTTATCTAATAACTCTGGACTTTCTGCTCTAAGAGAAGGGAGTAGTGTTTTTTAAGGGGGAAAAAAAAAAACCACTGCTCCTCTCTTTTGGGGGTTGTAGGGGTGTCAGAAGCTGGCCCTGGCTGGGCTCAGGAAGGTATTGTCCTGAAGATTATGTGGAAAGGAGGGTGGAGGGAGGGTTGTGGGAAAGCTGGCATGGAGTGTAGACGTGCTGGAATTGTCCCTCTTCCAAGAGACTTATTCCTTGCACAGACAGCCCCGTAAAAAGAAAGCGAAACCCCTGGTGGTGAAAGGACAGACCCTTCACCCCTTCCCACTGGCAGTTCTTGAAGGGATTGTAGTTGTTTGCCTTTAAAAAAGAACTGAAAATGCTCAGAGCGCTTTGAATGACTCACACCAGCCTGGTGTATTTGTAAATATCTTTCCTTGGAGAGATTTAAACAGGAAGCTTGGAAAATCTGTTTCCCCAGCCATTGCATTAGTGGTTGAATTCTGCTTCTGGGGAAAAGCAAAAGATGGACTGATTTCCAATTCCATTCAAGGTGCCACCCCCAAACCACGCATGGTGGCCGTGAAGCAGGCGCCAGAGGGAAGCTCCAAGAGGCGCCCCTTCCCGGCGGCAAGTTCACACAGTCTCTCTTGTCGGTCCAAGGCCTCTGCCTTGAGCAGCCTCTTTCCTTGATCTTAACATTCCCCTCATCCCATCCCAGAATGCTTGGGCCATTTTTAAACCTCCAGGTGCTTCTAGAGTCTTTTTCACTGCCAGGATGAAAGTGTGGGAAGATGTGTTCGAAGCCGTAACTATAAACGCCCCAAATCAAGTTACGTGGTCTTATTTTTGCTTTCTCACCTGCCACTGCTGACCCTGTTAATCGGCTCTGTATATATTTTACATTTAATATTTCTATTGCATTCTTCTCCCATTTCCTGATTCTTTACCAAATTTCTAAGTTCAAGTAGGTGGTAGGTTAAGTCAGACCTGTCACTTGATGGAGCTGTGTGGCCGGCCGTGGGGTCAGGGGTGGGCTGCGTCTGCCCGGGATGCGTGTGCAGAGCCCTCTAGGGGGGTGGGGCAGGGCAGCAGGGTGAGTGACAGCAGACTGGGGCGGACAACGGGGCAATAGACAAAGTCGTGGTTTCTTCTCATGCCTTGGGTGATTTCCAGTCGTGATGGAGAGGCAGGCGGAGTTATTTTCCCTCGTGATGTTGTTTGAGTGAATCAATTCCCACTTGAGAGAAAGAATAAGGAAGAAGGCAAGGAAGGAAGGGGGGAAAAAGAAACTTGTGAAAATAATCTGCGTGTGGGGATGATGCCCATCGGTGGGCACGCTTTGCCTCCGCATGGAGCGACGTGTTAAGTCAGAGTCAGGGAGCAGGGGCAGAGCTGTCCCCTCTCTCCTCTCCTCACTCCCTCTTTCCTTCTCTCCCTCTCTCTCCTCTTTTCATTGGAAAGAACTGGGTGTCTGCCCACCCAGACAAAGCTGGCTCAGGGAGGAAGCAGTGTGAGGAGACTGGAAATAGCAAGAATCCGGACACGCTGTGATTTCCAGCCCTTACGCTGGGAGAGGAAAGAGCCGTTTTCCTGCTCCTGGCGGGGTCTGGGTGGAAGGGAGAGCCGTCTGTCCTCTGGGTGGCCCTGACAGAAGGACGGAGCCCATGCGTGTGCTGTCTCAGGGCCCCTGGTGCGGGCCCCGTCCGCGCTGTTCGGGATTAGGTGGAACATAATACATGTAAGATGCTTACGGCTTTTTCCAGACACGGGGCCACTTTCCAGCTGCGAAGCAGCTTGGAGGAAACGGGGTCATTAGAGTCCCACCCGGGAGGGATCCACACCCGCTTTCATCTCCTGCCCTTCCGCTGTGGCTTCTCTCTTCCCATCCTGGTTTTCCTCCTCTTTCCCCCTTCTTCGTCTTTCACCCTCTGCTCCCTGTTTCCTTTCTCCCTCTTGGCTTGTGCTCAGCTGCTCGTCCTTGTTCCTTTGTCCCTTTCACTGCCTACACTTTGCTTTTCTCTTATTCCTGCCTTTTCTCCTCCCTTTCTTTTATTTTCTTGGTGATCTTCATGCTTCTTCATGTTTATCACGTTTTTTTTTTGACTCATCTGTCGGCTGAAATGGATTGCAGTTCTCATGGAGAGAAAATGCAAGCTGTGCAATTAGAAACCAGCTCTTGCCTTCGTGTTGCTATGAAGGGGTGGTGGTGTTTTAATACAGAAGAACTGCCACCACTGACTGAATACTGTTATTAATTTTTGCAACAGCCCAGCTGAGCTGCATGATAGTTTCTGTTTTGCAGATTGGGAGACCCAGGCTCGGACACCAGTCTTGCACAGGTCCCCCTACATGTTAGAGTGTGGAGTTGAACCCAACCCTGGATAATTCTGAAGTTTCCCTGGCTTTATACAGCCTTTAGGATAGTGCATAAAGCAGCCCCTAATGCTAGGTGAAGGAAGTGCTTCTGTGGCTCAATTCAAATGCCTAAAACAAAGTTTTCCAACTTTTGCCTGCTGGGCTCCACCACAGGGTTTCTGATTCCAAAAGTGGGGCAGAGCCTGGGGATATGCATTTCTAACCAGGTTTCTGGGTGGTGCTACTGGTGGCTGGTGAGCACACTTTGAGGACCTCTGGTCTAAAAGGCATTGACTTTAGAGTTAGGCAGCTGGTCAGAAGTCAATCCCAGGTAGCAGGAAACATTTTCTAGACCCTGACATGAGTGCAGGGTGGGGTGTAAATGGAAATACATACTTTAATCCTGTGTCTTCTCACAAAGGACTTGAGATTGCTTTGTAAAAATGACAAAGAGTTGACGAGTCAAATCAAGGGAAAATAAAGATAAGAATAAGTAGTTTATTAAATTTAGTACAAACAGTTGGCATCTACTAAGGACAATTTTCCCTCTTTATTGGCAAAGCAATATGAACTTCACATTATTTTCCTGGTTGACTGCACTGTGTTTTCATTTTGGGAAGAGGACCTATGAATTTTATCCCCCAATAAAATTCTCCCAAACTGCCTTGTCAAGAATGTCTTCTTACTTAGACAAGTTAGGAGGTATGAGTTAATTGATATTTATCTTTTTTATAACCTGCAAAATTTGGCAAAATGGCAATTGTGCAATATGTATTCATTGAGCAACTGTATTTGTTGGCTATTATCACTTATCATAGGAAAAAACCTTAGACACACAGGGGGGATGATCCACAAGACGGTGCCGTAGGATTCCTGTCTTCACAGCACTTACAACCCAGGCGGAGAAAAAGACATACATATAGAACAGCAAGAGGAGAATGTCTTTGACACGAGCTCAGCAATTCCAAGTGCAGCAATTCACAAAGAGGAAAGGTCAGAGCAGGCCGAAGTAGGCCCAAAAGGATGAAATTTAACTTCATAGGTAAAGGAGAGAAAAAAATTGAGAAACTTTAAAAGGTTTATATGAAAGTATACTTCTGTATGAACAAAAACCCGAACAACTGTATTTGACACATACAGAGCTGTGGCCTGTGAAAAAGACGACTGTGACTGCCATCAGAAAACATGGATTGAATGGCGGACTTGCCACTTACTACGGAGTGCCTTGTCCCAGTCACTGACCTCTTGGTTTCTGAAAAAATAAAATGGGCATTTGTAGCATTCATCCATATCGACTGAGCTTCAGTCAGGAAAATAGAAGCCGCTATTTGAAGCAAAAGGGAATCTAAACTGGGAAACAAGAGCTGAAAAAGCCACAGAGAAGACTAGGAAAATACACGTTGGGAGAAGCGTCACTGGCTTTCTGGTCTGCTGATGCAGCTGCGATTCAGGAAGTTGCTGCTTCAACTCAGAGAGCAAAAAAATGGGGTGGCCCCGGCAGGGCAATAGGGTCCTCCGGCCCAGCAAAGCCTGTATGTTGGCTGCTAATACTGGCAGGGGAAGAATGCCTTCCATCTCCCTTCTGCCTTCTGAGTCTTGCACAAGGGCATCACATTGGCAGAAACTAAACTGGCATCCAGTTGGCCAGGTATGAGAAAGTACAGTTCCCAGGTTTCTAGCTCTGAGAATGCAGGGAAGAGCCCAGAAGGTTGGTGGAGTGCCAACAGACACTGATTAGCCCACGGACTCCAAAGGTAATTGAAAGTGTAGGTTGCAGCCCATTAGTGGGCAGTAAAATCAGTTTAGAAGACTGTGACAAGCATTAAAAAAAAAATCAAATGGATAAAAGAGGAAATCACAGAATGCATCACCTAGAGTAATATTTGAGTGTGTGTGTGTATATGTGTATATGATTTATATACAGGGTCATGTATAAAGATCAAAAAGGTTTGAAAACCACAGAAAAATTAATGAAATGACACAATTTGTGCACTTTGTGAATGGTGACGTGCAAAGCAAACCACTCTAACCAATGGGGATAGAAAATGGAGGTTAGTATGCTTAAGAAAAAAAAAAAAAGAGAAAAACTGGTCTCGGTGTTTGACTTATCTGAGGCCCTGCCTAACCTTTCTGATTAAAGGCATGCTTAACAGAAATGACTGCTGGTATTTAGCAGAGGAGAAAAGACACAGAATGATATATAAATTGCCTTTAAAAGATAAACCAAACACCTTGCTCATAATAACAGAGTCTTTTCCCAGACTGAATGATGTCCCCATTCAGAGAGCAGGTTCCCTGGGTACCCTCATTACTAACATCTGGAAACTGAAATAATACTCCAGGGTCAGGTTCACACTTCAGCAAAAGCAGGCATTGAAATTTTATTAACTGAAAAACCATTGTCAGCTCTTCCCTTGCAGACCACATTGTTTCAAGGATCCTCCTATCTTTGAGAATGGGTTGAATTTCGTTTTGCTCAAGGGTAAAAGAAATTTTACACTGGGTACAAACGTAATCATTTAATTTTTTTCTGGTTTAGAAATTCCTTCTTATCTCTCTTCCCTGTACTCCCTCCTTTTTAATTGCTTGTAAGAGGCAGTCCACAAGAGAGTAACTGGTTTTTCCTGGAATATCGAATACATAATAAAAAGAGGGCCGTTCACTCCTAACAATTTGCTGGTTGTTCTCTGAGTCCCGGGGGTGGGTGACTGTTGTGACGCTTCTCTGTATAGCAAAGGATGTATGAGAAGGTGATAGGATCCAGGTCAGTGCCAAGGAGGAATTCAAAACCAAGACGTGTTTACTGTACAGAGGGCAGTGTTTTCTTCCTCCCCACCAACCCAGGTGAATGGAGGGCTGCTATCGGACCAGGGCTGTGCTTATCAAAACGGGCCTGCGCTTTTCTATGCGAGTGTTTGTTGTCCCCAGGCGGCAGGGGGGCCGGGAAATGAGAACACACACTTCTTGCCACACAGGAGAGCAGGAGAATAATTAAGGGAGGAGGTGTGGATTGGATGGAGGCTTGGGGGTGGTAGGACGGGGATTATTTGGGGGAGGGTATTAGATGTGTAAACACAAGTGGGAACATTGAGGAAAATGAGTTCAGGAAGCATGAAGAATCATTGCAGAAGTCAGAAAACTCTTCAATATTTGTGTGGGATTAAAATAAGGGCCAGGAAAGGGAGCTTCTGGTCAGAATATCCTGTGTCCTGAGGAGTTTCAGGGGTTGTCTAAAAATGGATTTAAGGCATCTGGGGACTAGAGACAAATGATGTTAAATCCAGAGTGCATAAGAGCTGTCTTTTGAAGGGAGACTGGAAGGGGATAAAGAAAGAGACGCTATTTGCTGACAGCATTTCAGATGCCCAGCCTGGTTCCCTTCCCTCCCTCCATCCCTCCATCCCTCCCTTCCTTTCTTCCTTCCTTCTCTCCCTCCTTCGCTTTTCTTTCTTTCCCTCTTAAAAAAAAATGTCGATTTACATCTCCAACAATCCTGTGATTGTTCCTGCTTTAAAGATGAAATGTGAAGGTTCCAAGAAATTCAGTAGCTTGCCCAAGTTTATACAACTAAACGAAAAGGGAAGATTCAAATTGAACTTTTTTTAACTCCCAAGCCCACATTCTTTCCAAAACATTACACTACCTCTCTTCCAGAAAATGGAATGGAAAATGTCTGTGGAAACCCAATTACTATTCCAAGCGATATTGCATAGTAAGACAGTGCTAAGTTACCTTAATGTATGCAGGCCGTGCCCAAAGTTTCTATAAAATTTGTTCTCTACACGGCTGGTTGTATGTTCCTAGAAGTCGTCTTTGGAGAGTTTACAGAAGTGAGAAGGAAAGACCATGAGCTAAAGGGAGAGAAATTCCTTGGCCACTAAAAGTTACCAGTGCAGGTGCCAAGCAGTCCTGCAGTTCAGTGGTGGTATTTTAGCTTCTTTTCAATTTCCTGTTGGTGTATGCTATATGATTTAGGCTGGGGCTAAGCAGGACCAGCTATATGATTTCACAACCCAGTGCAAAATGAAAATATGGGGCCCCAAGTTAAAAAATATTGAAGACTTGAAGATGGTAAAGGCAGAGTATTATATAAGTGCTGAGACATCTGACCATGTGGGACCCTGTGTGATTGCATAGGACATTTGCCCATGAAAATGACCCTGGACTAGCCCATGGTGATTTTATCCAACAAGGATATACACCACAAGCCTGGTGTTTGTGTATTATGCCAAGTGTGGGAACATTGAAGTTCCTATGGCCAGGATCCTCACCTGAACCTCAACTACTCGATGATGTAACTGGCTTACTGCTAGGCTACTGCTTCCACACTTGTAGGCAATAATCTATTATTGAAGGAGTCACAGTATGAAGAGCTCTGCCCAGTGCTCTGGGCAGAGGCAGAGATGGAGGAGGATTACATACCTATAGACTATTGGATGCAGATGTAATTCTTGTGCTCAAACTATCTCTTGGAGAACAAAGCCAGGTAATAAATCCTTTTACCCCAAGAATGTTCCATTGTCATTCCTCAGTCTCTTTGAATCCATACTGAACTTGCCTGGGGCTGAAACCAATTGGCAAGACACCAAGGCTACTGATCTGGTGGGGTGGAAATAAGATTCTGTTTAAAAGCAAGTTGACAGCAGCAATTACCATAAACTCATTTCTTTGTTCTTTCATTCATGAAGTAATTAGTTCAGAAGGCATTTATTGACCCCTTCCTGTATGCCAGGTCCCATGCTAGGTGCTAGATGTTGGGGAACTATATATTCTTGCCTTTTGCAAATAGTAGCTGAGGCCCCGGAGACACAACAGCTTAGACACTGGATGTGGGATGGATGGCCTCTGAGTATCTGAAACTACACCTCTGTTCACTGAGCAGGCTCCGTGTTCCCCCAGGGATTTTTTCATGAAGGATCTATTGGGTTTTTTGCTGGCAAGCAATAGAAAGAAAAAGGTATTTATTAGAAAGTTATGGGGAGCTGTCTTGCCAATGGGTTTCATTCCCAGCCAAGTTCACTATGGGTTCAGTGTGACCAAAGAAAGGACAGTAGAACGTTCTTGGTGTGAAAGGGTTATACCCAACTTTATTTTCACGGTGGCAGGTCAATCACTAAAATCCTGTTCACTCAGAGTGAGTCTGCACACAGCAGGCCAAGCTCTGCCTCTGGGCCTCTCAGCCCGCACAGCTGTCCTCCTCCGGGTCTCTCTACCCACACAGATGTTCTCTGGGCCTCTGTCCTCAGTGCTGCCACCACTCTGCTCTGCTCTCCTGCAGTCTTGTGACCATGCCACCATGTCTCCCAGAGCACTGGGTAGAGCTCTTTATATAGAGTCAGTAGCAATGGATTGCCCACACCTGTGTGTGTGAGCTAGCCAACTAGGGCCAGGTGAGAATCCTGGCCATAGGAGCTTTCATTTTATCCACACTCCACCCCTCCAGGATTCTTGCCTCACAATCTAGGTGCCCTCAATCCTCTGCAATGGTACCTGTGTGAGAAAGCTGGAGCATTGTAACCAAATTCCATAATAACAACAGAGGCTACACAATATACAAATAACAAAAATTACAACTAATTATAATAACCCTCAAGCCTGAGGAGATCCATTGCTACCAAGTGGTCATCCTGGCCGTATTCAAACCAGTTCTACTCAAAGGAGTTAACCAAAAGGACCATGGGTGGGCCTTACAATACCCACCTTCTCCAGCCTCTCCAGCAGAAAGTCTTGCAGACACACAGGCCACTCCTGTGACTTTATCTCCGCCCTCTGCTTCGTCCTCAGCAGCCGGAACCACTGCTCCGGTCTCAGTTGTTGCCACAGCTCCAGTCATCCAATTTCTCTCTTGCCTTTTCAAACCAACCCACATCTGGGTCCTCATGACCTTCACGGGGCCCTTTAAGTTCTTCCTTTGAGAAGCAGACTGTATTTCCTTTTGTGCTTGAGCCTGAGGATAGAAGCAGAGCATGGAGTGCTCCACAGCCTGAGGAGGGGGCTGCACCTCTCCTGAAAGAACCCACGGCTGCCAAGTCCTTTGGGATCTCCACCAGCTCTCAACCAGGTGGGGCCTCAACTGAGGAGGGGCCGATGCCTGCACCTGTTCATCAAACCTCTGCTCCTCCATTTCTGGGGCTGACGGCTCCACTACATCCTTCTCTTGCCCAACAGTACCTGGCAGCTTGCGTGCCTCTCCGTCTTGGGCCTCTTCCTTCACCTGACCCACAGCACCTAGCAGCCTGCACTCCCATACTGCTTCTTCTCATGCTGCTCCTTCTTGGGCTGCTTCCTCTTGGGCCACAGCACTTGGTATTGATGCCATTTCAGTCAGCTTTCTCTTGGGGTGAACCCGAGTCCTCCACCCCTTCACAGTACCACATGTCCACAGGGGGACACTCGAATGTCTCCCTGTCCTGAAACACTCCTTCCATGAGGGCAGCCTTTTCTTTTCCTTGGTCAACAATGAATCCTGCTGACTATGCCAATTGTCTTGCCAATGGGTTTCAGCCCCAGGCAAGTTCACTACAGATTCAGTGTGACTAAAGAAAGGACAGTAGAATGTTCCTGGGGTGAAAGCGTTATACCCGACTTTACTTCCATGGTGGCAAGTCAGTCACTAAAATCCCATTCACTCAGAGCGAATCTGCATGCAACAAGCGGGTCTCTGACTCTCGGCCTCTCTGTTTGCACAGCCGTCCTCTGGGCCTCTGTCCTCGGTGCTGCCACCACTCCAACCTCTGCTCTGCTCTCCTGCAGCCTTGCAGCCCTGCCACCATGTCACCCAGAACACTGGGTGGAGCTCTTAATATAGAGTCAGTAGCAATGTATTGCACACACGTGTGTAGAGAGCTAGCCAACTAGGGCCAGGTGAGAATCCTGGCCACAGGAACTTTCATTTTATTCACAGGAGCTCACATAATTGAAGGAAATGGGGGAAATCAAGCTTTATGAGGGATGGATACCTAGGCAGGTTTAGGCAGTCTGGGTAGAAGGAAGTAATAGTTCCATCCAAATGCTGCTATAGGAATGAATCAACTTCAGGTCAAAAAAAAATTTTTTTAACTCAGATTCACAGATTAGGGTTAAGGCTACTCTTGGTTTTTTGCACCCTCCCCTACTGGGTCTGACTGGGGCCCTGTCTTGTTTTATTTTCTGTCATTTCCTTATTTGAAATCTGAGTCCCCCTGTCCTCCCCATAGACCACCACTACTTTAAATATACTTGATTTATATCCTGGGTTTATATGCATATGCCTGTGTATAAAATGTAGAGTGCCTTTGGTATAGACATGTGTGCTTATTTAAAATGGACATAATTGGTTTTAGACTGTAGATATTGTCCTGATGCTTACCTTTTTGATCAATAAAAATGTTTTTTCAAAAGGCTTTCTGGGTTGCTGTGTGTACACTTAGTTCAACAATTTTAAGCTATACATTGTCTTTCATAGAATTACTCACCAAATTTTAAAATTCATTCCCCTGGAGATGGTCACCCTGTTTAGTCTACAGTTCCCCACTACTCAAGCTCATTGTGATAAGCAGTCTCATATACATCCCCTGTTGCCTAAGGGAGAATTTTTCTGGACAGAAGTCTTGCCTGGTTTTAAGAATCACTTTGTGAGGAGGTAGAAGGAGGGGCATTACTACTCAGCATGCAGATTTCCACGCTCTTCCCTAGAGGTTCTGATTCAGTAGGTCTGAAGTAGGCCCTGGAATCATTAGGTGGAATAGCTATGTCAGCTGATTCTTATCATCAGGTGTATTTGTGGAAACTGATGTACCATATACACCTGCAAAGGATTCCTGGGTCAAGGGTTCACACACTCTCGATTTCACTGTTCTCCTGAAAGATGGGTCCATTTGGCACTTCTCTTCACCTACTTGACTTTGTTTTCAATACCCAGTATCTCTAGTTGGTCTCATTTCCCACTACTTGCTTTACATGACCAAACTCTCCTTTATCTAGTGGAGGGAAGCTTGATGCTTGTTTTTGAGCTCTTCTTTGCCCTGGTTTGTTACTGTAAATTCATCTGGCATTGGCTGGTCACTTGTGTCCCTCATCACAGTCCCAGTCTGCTGTTTTCTTTTCCCTTCAAGTCTGTGCTCTCAGCAGGCTGGGTGCTTGGGCTGCTGTAGGGAAAATGGAAATTTCTATGGCCAGGATCCTCACCTGATTCTAATCTGCTTGATAATGTAATTGGCCTACTGCTAGGCTAATGCTTACACACGGTGGGCAATGAGGCATTATTGTCAGTGTTACTATATAAAGAGCTCCACCAGGGCTCTGCTTAGAGGTAGAGATGGAGTTGGACTTGCAGAGGAAAATGTGATTCCAACCCTTGGTCACGTGAGAACAAAGTTTGTTATAAACCGTTTTACCCTTAATGTTCTGTTGTTACTCGGTCTCATCAAATCCAGAATAAACTTGCCCGGGGCAACCCCCTCAGGTGAGGCAGCTGCTAATGTGACCTCAGGGGAAGGTCTCAAGCATAGGCCCTAGAATGTGTCATTTCTGGAGTGTAGAGGGAGAAAGCAAGAGAAAATGTGTGTAATGACATGAGGGAGTAGAAGTAGGGATGGGGAGGTATGCATAAAATGAAGGTTCCTGTGGCCAGGATTCTCACCTGGCCCTGGTTGGCTAGCTCCCTTCACATGTGTGGGCAATATTTTGCTATTGACTCTATATAAAGAGCTCTGCTTAGTGCTCTAGGCAACATGGTGACGTGGCTGGAGGAGAGCAGAGCCGAGGCTGGAGTGGTGGCAGTGCCAAGGACAGAGGCCCAGACAATGGCTGTGCAGGCAAAGGGGCCCAGAGACAGAGAGTGGCTTGCTGAGTGCAGACTCACTTTGAGCAGGTGAGATTTTAGTGACTGACCTGACACCGTGGAAATAAAGTTGGGTATAACCCTTTCACCCCAAGAACATTCTACTGTCATTTCTTTGGTTACACTGAATCCATAGTGAACTTGCCCAGGGCTGAAACCCTTTGGTAAGACAGGAGGAGTCGGGGGAAAAAGCCTCAAAGAGAGAGCAGGCCAGTTAATTTAGGTGTGACTTCTACAGTCCTTACAGGTCTGCTTTCTAAGCACCACTCCCTTGGTTGTGACCACCTAATGCTTGAGATGTGGTGGAGGTGGTAAGAAAGATACAGTGGTTGGAGGATCTGTCCGTCCTTATTGTGATTTTGATGTAATTCCTGGGACCCTTGTAGGGTTCCAGCAGCATCCTGCATCTCTGGTGTGAAGTCAGGCCAGGGGTTGGCTGTGATTTTCTCCCGGGACTGTGGCAGTGTGGACAGAGATATACCTAGAGGCAGGTGAGGGATGGGAGGAAACATAGTTTATGTCCCCATCCATGCATCTAGTCATCTTTTGCCTGTGTGCTTGTGGGGAAGTTGGGGTTCCTACGGCCAGGATCCTCACTGAACTTAAACCACCTGATGGTGTAACTGGCCTGTTGCTAGGCTGCCGCTTCCACACCTGTAGGCAATGAGCTATTATTGTGCTGTGTAGAGAGCTCGGCCCGGTGCTCTGGGCGGAGGCAGAGACGCTAGTGCTCGACCTACCGCTGGAGAACAAGACGGGTAATAAACCCTTTCACCTCAAAGAACGTTTGCTGTCATTTTCTTTGGTCACACTGAATCCGTAGCGAACTTGCCCGGGGCTGAAACTCATTGGCAAGACAGGGCTGCCTCCCCATCTCTCTCTCCTTTTTTAGTACCTGACCAGAGGTTTCTCGCTGATTTCCTGTCAGTGTCTCTGCTCTTTCAAGCTCCCTGTGGCATCTCCAGGGCCAAGCTCCAGGGCTGAAGAAGCATCCTTATTACTGGGCCCTCTTTTCCAGCTTCAGTTGCTTTCCAGGCGTGTGCTGCTCTGTTCATACTCATAGGAGAGAGGGTCTGATTGGCCTGGCCTGGGCCATGTGGCCACCCTTTAGCCAGGGCAGGATGTCTTGAGTGATTGACAGTTGTGGCAAGACTCATGAAATTGTTGGGAGAGGGGAAACTAGGTAATGTCAAGATGTTCCCACAATCTACACATTTGCCTTTTAACGTAGAAGTTAGAAAAAGTTTGTTCAGCTGATTAGGAGAGCCACAAATCAGTGATTTACTTCCTATGGCTGCCCTTGGGGCTGGTACGGTAACCGAGGGTGGTCTGATTTGAGACAGGTAAGATCGCTCTGAATTGGTGATGTTTAGCCTCCATCTCCTGCACAAGTCCACCAGCCCCTACAACCTTTGTCTGGTGGGAGAGCTTTGCTCTACCTGACCTTGCTTAAGTTTAGGAAAAGCTGATCTTCAAAGGCAGTTTAGGAAACAACAGTTTCTCATTAGTGGTAGTTAAATTTAATGAGTTCAGTTTTGTAGTTCTGTCAACTCTGAAATTTGACAATGATTTGAGAAGACCCCACTTTTAAAGTTTTGGAAAGTTTCCAATTTTGAAATATCAATGATTCTAAGCGTGATACCTATGAAAGGTGAAACTGAAGGACACCCCCAGGAAGTATGACAATTGCAAGCAGTGTGTGTGGTACACACAGGCTTTGGGGCCGGGCATTCTGCGTGTTTAAGTCAAGGCATGTATTATCTGTGTTACCCTGGGCAAGCTACTTAGCCTCTCTGGTTTCAGTAGATTTCATATTAGACCACACATTTAGAGCACCTTTTCCTTACATGCATGCGTTTAGTCATTATTATATTGTTAATATTTGATGCATCAATCATGCAATTAAAAGTAAAAAGAAATGTGAAGTTGTTTTTTTCTGCTGTTATTATTATAGAATATAACTTACCACGTGAGCAAAATTATACAGTCCTGATGTATCTATCCCAGGAAAATACGAGCTTTGAGCCTTGAACTCTCCTGGGACTACCTGATATCTCTTTTTCCTCCCTTAAAAATGGCACCTAGAACTAACACACTCTATGACGTGTTCCAGTGGAGACTTCACACAGAGGGCAAACATGTAAAACAGACAAAAGCAACACAGTAAAAGATACCCGGGGAGGTTAAATCATCGATTGCCAGGAAATATTTTTGTGCACTCACTGATACACTTTTGCAGAGACCCATAATTTTGGAACCAAACTTGAAACCTTTATAGCATAAGACAGTCAATTAAAAAAAAAAACTGCCTTCATGGTAAGATACACACAACACGCATAGACACGAACACATATAGATGAAAGCATGTGAGCCTTATAAAGCACGATGGGACAGTGCTAATGTTTGGTCCTACTGAATTACTCTAGTTCTATGGAATTAGCCTAGAGAAGTTTTTTCCCTTTGTTGAATACCTTCAAGCGACTGTTTGAAGGCCTTTTCAGTCCCTTTCCTGTTTGGGTAAGCACCTGTTGTTCCCTGTGTGATGTGGCCCTGGGACAGCCTTTGGTGGCTTCACAGAGGTTTCATTTTCATCATTCTGGATCACAAAGGCAAACGTGTTAAGAAAAAGTCAGGCAGTGATTGTCAGCAGTAGAGTTCATCCCTAGGATGTTTCTGCTTGGCTCAGTTGCAACCGTAGCATGCTGTGAGGGCCCATTTTTTATACCTCAACCATTTCATTATGCTCGACTGACTTCAGCTGCCAGGGCCTAGGTCCCCTGGCTGAGGCTTTTTCTGGCATGGGAGAAGGCCACTCTGCTCCCATTATTGAGGCAAGTTACAAGGGCCATAGAATGAACACCAGTCAGGAACAGCCCTCAACCAGGGGCTCTAGCTCTAGGGAGTCGATGTGAACCCGAGCTTCCTTGACCCTCAGATGGGATAATCTGAAGGTGTGTGGTTTGCTCTGTTTCAGGGAGTTCCCTCCTGCAGTCATCCATGGCAATAATAACTGCTGCTTTAGTAACATCATTATGGGGGGGCTCCTCTTGTTGCACTGCTTCCCACCCCCAGCTGGTGTGTTTTACCTCCCAAACAACATACTTGCTCTGTAATCCTTGTCTTGAGGTGGTTCTAGGGGGGGGTCCTTAACTTCACCTCCCTCTCCACACCTCCTTCCACTCACCATCTGTTCAGGCTCTAAGGTCAGGCTCTTGGCAGCCATGGCTATGCAAAGGGAGTCTGTCCTCTTGGCTACAGCTGATTGGACCAGGGAGAGAACAGCTGGGCCAATCAGTGGCCTTCCCTAGGAATTTGGAGATTGGAAGGATCTGGTGGGAATTGGGGAGGCTGGTGGAGAAGAGAGACAGAGAGAGATTGACTGAGTGACTCTTTCCCCAGGCATGGACAGTTGGGAGCAATAAACATATTGTGCATACGTTTTCGGGGGAGACAAGACAGCTCAACAAGGTTGCAGAGAGAAAATGAAGCAGGTGTGCAATGGAAGGCACAGGTGAGAGACGCGAAAGCACCGCTGGGGTTTTGGCAACCTTCCAGTTTCTGGTTCCAGCCTCTCCAGAGGCCTGGCTGCATTTCTGCTTTGACACGATACCCATTTTCTTAAGAAAAATGCCCACTTTTCTTAAAGCTAGGAGAATTGGTGCCTTTGCTTGGGGACAGAACATCAGCTAATGCACATGGTGCGTCCTAGATCTTAGTAAATATGAACTGTGTTTTTCAGGCTGTTGCCATCACAGCTCTGGACCTGAGATATTTTGCTTTATGTTTGTTCATCTCCTTCCCTAGGAGACATGTTAACAAAAGAAAGAGGTAATTTCCTCCCCCCCATGGGGAGAAACAAAGGGCCTTCTTTTGTGGCGTCCTTGTGCTCTGCTCACATGGTACCTGAAGACAATCTACTCTCACGGCCTGAGACCTTGTAGGGGCGACAGGCTGCATTTGCCCAAGAGGGGTAGGCTGTGTGTATGGGAGGTTGTAGATACAACCTGGGGAAGAGGTCAAACGGATTTCTAGGTGGCTGCCCAGGGTATTCCTTGACAGCACTTCTGAGGGCCTGGATGTGACTGAGGGTTGGCCACCAGGCCCTATGGCCTTGAGGATCAGTGAAGGAGAGGAGGGCTGTGAGGGCATCTTGCAGCCTGCCCGTGGTGGCAGGGCATGACCAATGTGGAGAACGAGTCCCTAGAAGTGGCACTGGGCAGCAAAGGAGAAACAGTGATCAAATAGTGAAGCAGAGGTTCTCCCCCATTTCTCTGAAGCAAGTGAGTCCTGGGATTATGACTGTGTGCTACAGGGTGGTAGGCAGGAATAGCATTGAATATGGCCATTCTAACTAATCTTGGCAAGTGGGATGCCTTAGTCAGTTGGGGGCTCCTACAATAAAAATATGGACTGAGTGGCTTATGTAGCAGACATTTATTCCTCCCGGTTCTGGGGGCTGGCAGTACAAGGTCAAACCTCCAGCAGATCTGGTGTCCGGTGATGACCCTCTTCCTGGTTGGTTTGTAGATGGCTGCCTTCTGGCTGTATCCTCACATGGCGCAGGGTGAGGGGGTACACAGAGAGAAAGAGAGAGAGAGAGAAAACACTTTCCTGTCTCTTACTGTAAGGGCACTAATCCCATCATGATTTCATTCTCTCACAAAGGCCCCACATCCAAATACCATCACATTGGAAGTTGGGGTTTCAACATAAAATTATCTAAGGAATGGCAGATTGATGTTGGGCCTGTCAGACATCCAGGTTAAACAAGAAAAACTGACTATAGAAAAGGGGTTTAGGACAGAATGTCAGGAAATCATTGAACAGACAGGAAGACTAGAGAGCCAGGCTAAGAAAGTGGGTGAAAACCAAGGGAATCTGATACGTGCCTCAGTTCAAGATCACTGCTGCCAGACACCAGGCATGGTCACCCCTCTGCCACAGGACACTCAAGGCACTGCCGTGGTGGAATCCATCCAATGCCGTCCTTTGCTTTGGCACCATTTGCTACAGGCTTAGTGTCCCAGGGGAGCCTCTGGATGGCCAGGCACATGCTGTTTGCTCTGGCCTGGCCTCCAGGGCTCAGGGTCAGCGAGCAGCTGGCTTTCAGACCACTGTAGTGGAAGGTGTGAATCCCACATAAAGTCATTGTGATATGCACATACCCACAATGCAAAGCACCTGACCTGTGGGTCCCTGCGGGTGGGGTGGCAGCTCCATGTCCCTGGGGGGCTTCTGTGGCCTCCTCCTCGCACATGGTCCAGTCTCTCTTCCTGATCTTGTCCACTTCTGTGGCTGCAGTTCCACCTCTAGGCCCCTGGGATCTCTAGCTTTGCGATCCCCACATCTCCACTGTTTCAGACTATAACACTCCATTCACTACTCCACAAAGCCTCTATTAAGAGACTGCAAACTCAATTGAGCTCATTACCTTTTAGAAAGGCTACATTTGGACTCTGGGTTAAAATCCCAACTTGGCCATATCTTAGCGTGTACACCTTGGAAAAATTACACACCTCTTTGTGACTCAGTCTTATCATCTATTAAGTGGGGAAGTCACCTTTATCGTAGGGTTTTTAAGATGACTGAAGGACTCACTACACAAAAAACACTTCGAATGTTACCTGGCACCTAGTAAGCACTCAGTTAGTTATTATTTCCCAGTGCACTTGAACCTCCCCTTATTTCCTGTTCTTGGCTAGTACTCCTTGATGACACAGGCTACAAACTTCTAGATCACACTGGGCTGCTTTTACCTTTCTCTTTAGTGCCCATTTCGTATCAGTTCCAAAGTCTGGTTCAGCTCCTCAAATGCCTTTTAAATCCTTCTGTCTAATCCCACTGCTACTTTCTTCCCATGTTTGGATGAGTGAAACAGTCCTCTAACTAGTTTCTTAGCCTCCAGTTACTGCAGGTAAAGAAAGACAATGATCTCATTGGATGATAATAGCAGCTAATGTTTCTGAGTCTCTACTATAAGTTGGGAAATACTCTAAGAGCTTCACATGGATTAGTTAGTTCATTTAATTGTCTCACCCACCCCCTGAATAGGACCTTTTATTCTCTCCCTCTTGTAAAGGGGAAAACGAAGGCACAGAGTACTCAGGGGACTTATCCAGAGTTACACAGCAATAAAGGCCCAGGCAGCATCTGAACACAGGTTTACTGAGGGCAACGTCCATGCACTTCACCAGATATTCTCCCCTGAGGTGGTGCATAGTCCCCTGATGATGTCATGAATGAAAAGTTTTAGACTTCTATTTATATGGTTTTAAAATTACAATTATGAAATACATTAAGGTCGATCAACTTGTATAGATTAACACTAGCAGTCTCACTCTGTCAGGTGGTAATTGCTGGATATTGTACCAAAACACCTGTGAGGAGAGAGGGAATGTGATAATTTGAGAGGTTGACAGTGACATTGTCAGTCGTGTTTGCTGCCAACAACTTGTTACATGTAGTTCATATGCCATAAGGGTACCCTCAGTGCAGCTTGTAACACTGACTTCTAAAAAGGAGAGTATGGTATTTTTAATGAAATAAGAAGTGCATGTGAAATATTTATTCCAAATAGAAGTTTACTCAAGGCAGAGAGCTGTCAAACCTCAAGCGGCATGTTCCAAAATTTCTGACCTTTTCGGTCTGGGAAGTGGCTATCAGCTTTGTAGGAAATAATCTTGAGAAATTAAGAATGCCCTCATATGTGCCTTCAAAGTTGAAGGGACATTTTAACAGTGACTAAAAGAATAATTGATGTTCAAAAGAAAATCAGGTTGTAGAGATGATGTGTTAAAAACAGATCTTTGGGAATATTTCCAATGCTTGCAATTTTCTTTCTTTCTCTCCCTCCCTCCCTGCCTGCCTTCCTCCCTCCCTTCCTCTTACTCTCTCCCTCCCTCCCTCCTTCTTTCAACTGAAACTGACATGATAAATATAAAACCTTATATCTCTGTTCTCTAAAAATAGGAAAAAACAATTTTCTGCTCTGCCCCAAGTTTTTCAGATGAGAAATTTCAATGCATTTTGAATCCATTTATTAAAAGTAAAAAGTACAAAACAACTTCTGATTAATTTCTAGTAACAGCCAATCATTATTAAAGAAGACTGATACCAGCCAAATTTCAATAAAACCTTTGTCTAGGTGATAGACAGGCTTAAAAAATAAGTACCACGATCCTCATTTGGATCAGTTTATCTTTGCAAGGTATATTTTCCATCTATGACAATCATTAAAATCAAGTATCAACATATGGTCTTCAAATCACTCTATCATAAAATACTAAACCAGTTTCAAAAATAATTAAGATTATTCAATCACATTGCTCTCATAAAGAATATTATGTAACTTATAAAAATTAAAAATGGTTGATAAATATTTTAAATTACTAAAAAATTAAAAATATTCTGTTTTTAAGTCACATAATGTTTCTAGTAAATTAATATGTAGGCAAATATATAAAAGTGTATAATAATAACAATTTGTTAGTACTGTTGACAATATTTTTCTTGAAAAAAAAGTTTGGATATTACCACTCAATACTATTAATGCTACCATATTTATGATTCTTATTCACCATTTAGAATACTTTAAATTTGAAAGTACTTATTCCTACTAGCTTTCTGGACTAAAAATTATTGCTCTAATTAAATGTTTACTTCTTGCTTTTTCTTTCTTTTGCTTACATTTATATGTATATCTATGTATATGTGTGTGTGTATGGTGTGTATATGTATGTATAGTGTGTGTTTATATATATATTGTATGCATATATGTATAGTATGTGTGTGTTTGAATGTATATATATCCTGTGTGTGTATATATATACACACACATATAGTATGTATATGTATAATATAGTATAATATAGTGTGTTTATGTGTGTGTATATATATAGTGTGTGTGTATATATCTAGTGTGTGTGTATGTATAATAGTGTGTATGTGTTTGTATATATAGTGTATGTAAGCTTATTGTATGTGTATATATACAGTGTATATGTGTTTGAATGTAAATATATATTGTGTGCATACATATATATGCAGTGTGTGTGTATGCAATGGTGTGTATGTATGTATACATATATCTAATGTGTGTGTATATGTACTGTGTGTATTTGTATGTATATATATATATATATATACTGTGTGTGCTTCTATGTGTGTGTGTCTCTGTATAGGGTGTGTGTGTGTGTTTCTTGTTTCTAACTAGCCAAATTTTTCCTTTCACCTTTTCAATCTCTTCCCCCTTTCCTATAAATCTTCTTTTAAAATTTAGCCTTACCTGACTTTGCATTTTCCCATGGTCCCTGAGCCCCTCCCAGCGGGTTCCTGTCCAGTGCTGTGCCCCCTGCCTCACCTCCACGTCCCCACTTTGCCATCTTCTCTCACTGGGTTGCTGCTTTCCACCTCTCCTTTCCTCATCTCCTTTTCCCTTCTCTCTCCTCTCTCCAGTACTCCCATGCCCCTTGGAGCACAGTCAATTCCTAGGCAGTATTGGTGGTGATTAGACGATTGCAGAGAAATAGAGGGTCCGCTAGCTTTCACAGACATTGTTAGAACAGAAACAGATGCTGAGGGGAAAAGACCTGGCGTGAAGGCTCCCAGGAAAACTTACAAGGCAGGACGGGGGTGTGGGGAGTGATGTCGGCTCTACCACAAAGACATCTGGATCTTGCCATCCTGATCTCGGGGATCTCTCTCATCCTCTACTGAGAGCTCACGTGTATTTACAGGTGATATCAGAGAAAGACTAAAATTATTAGTGTGTGGGAAGATTCGTAGCTGTCTCAGGGACCCAAGAAAATGGTGGGCATTTGGATCTTCCAGTAATGGGCCTGAGGTTTGCATGTCCAGGAAGAGTTGCACTCCAAGTGGATTAAAATGGAAATGTAAAGACACGTGGTTATCACGCTGTTTGTTGTAGGGCAGAACCCAGTGTAAGTCAGGCCGGCCCAGGCTCTCCACCAAAGGGCTTTATTTCCTCAACCACCCAAACCATTTCCCTTTGCAGACTGCTCCCATGGTCCCTGTACCCAGCACAGAGCTGCAAACAGTGAGGCTGCCAGGCCACTGCCTGCTGGCCACACCTGGGGTGCAGACTTCATCCCAGTTAGGGGTGCCCTCCCCCCCTCTGCAGCTCACTTCTAGTTGACCTAGGCTCTCCTCTTGTGTGCAGCAGTCTTGAGGTGCTGCCGAATTGGCAACATCCAGTGCCAAGCCTATGGCGCCTGTACGTGTGTGGTACAAGGGCCCACAGAGCCATCTAGAGCAGAGGCAGGATCCTTGGGGACCCGGGAGGAGACAGGGTGCACCAGGACCACATTAGGTGGCGTGTCCTGTCGGGATGTCCATCCTGCAGTCTCAGGAACATGAGCCATTTGATTTCTTGGCCAGCTACAACCCTGAGTCGGGAATCTGGGTCCCTGAAGGGCTGGTAGCTGCAGCCACTAAGCCAGGGCTGCTCTGTTTTTTCTCAACTGTTAACATGTCCCAGCTCTTCTTCAATGTCAAAATGTTCTCCCATGAAGACCGGGGCGGCATTTCTCCACCTTATCAGCCCTTGCAACCAGAAGCCTGGCTCCCAGGAAAGCAGCCACTTGATCCCGCGTGGTGAAACCCACTCCTCAGCCCGGCAGCTGCCATGGCATTTACACCCCAGCACTCAGCAGCAGAGGGTTATTTTAGCTGTGGCCACATGACATCATTGCCAGCTGGCCAGCCTTCCTCGTCCCCCACGCTGCCTCCCCCCAGCCTTTTTTCTCCTCCCCTCAGGCCAGGGTGGTATTTTGTGGAGTGGTGAGAATGCTTTGGGCTTTTTTGGGGGCTAATTCCCTTTGTTTCTCAAAATATCCCCAGCTCTGGCTGCTCTAAGCCCTCCCCTGGGCAGAGGGTGGGGCTCAGGTCCCAGGAATGCATGCCTGCTGGCTGAGACTGAGCTGGCCCTGCTGTGGCTCAGCTGTGGCCCGGCTGGGTGGCTCCGAGGAGGACCCTCCCCTCCAGGGGCATGCCTTCCCCCACCCCTCCACCCCCGTGTGAAATGGAAGGCTGGTTCTCTGGACCCCACATCCTGTAAGGTGTGTGGGGACACGTAACAGTGATGCTGACATGCGATTGGTAGGCACTGTCTGTGCCTGGCAATTGTCTTCTTTGAGTAAGTTAGGGAGTGCTGGGGCAAGCCTCAAAGAGCAGGGCTGTGTCTTGTGATAAGAAGAGGCTTGTTTCCTAACCATATATGTCTCCCCAAGAGCACCAATAAATAATGTGGTCACTCTGGCTGGGTTGTCTTTCCATAGCCGCCCCAGGAGCCCTCTGGCCCCCAACCACTGCTTCTCCTGTTTCAATTTCCATGCCCTCTCTGTTTTGTAACTCCAGGAGCTCCTCGGGCTTTGGAACAGCTGACAGCCCGGCCAGCGCCCAGCCGTGGCACCTGGGGAAGCAGCGATGGGCACTGACTTGCAGGCGTGCTCTGGGGCACCCTGTCCCTGGCTGCCATGAGGAATGCACACCTCAGGAAGGGGAGGAAAGATTTGTGCTGGGGGTGGGGACCTCAGGTGCCAAACCAAGATCTGGCAAGGCCTTGTGTGTGAGTAGGGAGATGGGGTAGCGTGGGAGAGCGTTTCTCTGGAGAATCCCACAGACAGCCCTCCCACCTCGCCCTAGTCTTCTGCCTCTGTGCTCCATCAGAAAGGAGCAGTCGCCTACCCAGGGGGCATGCATGGCTAGTCTCTGCTCACATTGCTGAATGGAGAGTTCCAAGGACTTTTGTAAGTCCAGTCGTGACACAGTCCTTTATTCTGCAGATGAAGAAGCTAAAGCCCAGAAGAGGAGTAACTTGTCCCAAGTCCAGGTAGAGCTGGGGCTTGACCCAAGCCTCCTTGCAGAGCCGGAACTCCATACCCGGGAGCTCAGAAGCTGCCCCTGTGCCCCCGGCTGTTTGCACACTATGCGCAGGAGGTGGATGCACACTGGGACAGGAGGTGAGGGTCACCTGGAAGAGGAGAGTCAGTGGAAACCAGAGATTTCACCCCACAAGTCTGGTCTCTGCACCCCTGGCTCTGCTGCCCCCTTCCAAAAGTGATGGTTTTTCCTTCTGGGTCCAACTAAATCCCCGAGCCCCGTAGCCCTGGGGGAGGGACTGGCAGGGTTCCAGGTTAGGGTGACAGAGAGGAGCAATGGGGCTGCTCCCTGACCCCAGCTGTTCTTTCGTTATTGAGTGCCTGGAGTGAGGGGGCCAAAAGGCCCTGAGAGAAGCCTGTCATCTGGGGAGTGGCTGGCAATACTGATGGCTGGTGGCTGAGCATGCTGGGGACAACCAGAAAGTCTTAGGCTCTGATTTCTCCTCTCACTAAGCGCTGGAGTGGAAATGTCTGAGGATGCCCCTAAAGGTGGCAACACGGACAAAGCTGCTCTGTGCTCGGCTCGGAGGGGCGTCCTCCCTCAGGGCTCGGGAATGCCATGCGTTTATTTATCTCACTCCTATGTGTGCCTGCCCGCTCTGTCCACCTCTACTTTCTCCAGGGCTCATCATGCCATTGGCATTTAATTAATGTTAAAAAATAGCAACATCTGAGCGACTGACCTTCACATAAAGGCTTTTGACACCACTGCCAGAGTGGTTCCTCCTCCATGGGGCCAGACAACCAGGGCCCAGAAGGGGAAAACCCACTTGAAGCTCTGGGCCAGGGATGCCAGGGGCCGGGAGTGGTATGGCATTTGCCTGTAGCCCAGCCAGGGCTCAGGGTGCAATAAGTGGAATGGGGCCAGAGGCTTTAACAGAGGTGCCTGGGCTGTGCCCTTTGCAAACCAAGGGCAGTGGCTTTGCTCCACCTCACTCCTTGCCTATGTTCCTCAGGCCGATGGGTGTTGGGTGTGCTGGTAACCTGGCATTTCAGAAGCACATGTGGGCTGAGGCTGGGCATGTCCATCACCCTCTCTTTGCTTGCCCCACCCCACAAAGCCCCTTCCACATTGTTCAGCTGAGACTTCCTTGTCTGGTGGTAAAGGATGAGCGACTGGGGTTTTCCAACCAGCCTGAGTCTTAGGTTTCCATCTCTTCCTTTAAAATAAGTCATTTAGCCTTTTCTTTACCCACAGGGCCTAGTCAGCAGAGTCTAAGCAGTCTTCTTTTCCAGCTGGCTCTCCCCCTTCCTTATTTTCTTCTTCCCTAAAGACTGGGAAAAGGTGACTTTTGCAGGGGGTGGGGGCCTGGGTCTCCTGAGGGCCTGGAGCGGGAAGACAATCTTTCTGTCATTTATTTAACCTTGCCACTGACCCGGCTTGACAGGCAGGGTGGTTGAGATTTGGCAGGTGAGTAACTGGGTCAGCAGCTGGCAGGTGGGCAAGGCCGCATCCCATGCGGATCGTGAAGAGCCCGGACTGCTTCCTGGCTTGATGCTGACCCTGGTTAGGGGCTCACTGCGACGGGCACCCCTGGGGATGGTTGATGTGCTTGGTCCTTCTCCTTAAGGGTAGCTTTGTGAGAAGGTAGCTATTGCTCTCCCCCTTTTACAGGTGAGGAAATGGAGGCCCAGAAAAGTCAATCACCTTCCTAAAATTGTCACTTCAGTTTCTGAGCCACTGTTACAGCAGCAAGACATTTTGAGGGACCCTGGGCATTCTGGGGGCTGGACTGTTGGAGTGACCAGCTGTCTGCGCTGGCCAGGGACTCTCCCAGTCTTAGCAATGAAAGTGCCTGTGTCCTGGGAAACCCCTCAGGCCCTGGCAAACCAGGCAGGTCGGCCACCCCATTAAATGCTCCATCCCTTCCTCTTCCTCCCCCACAGCGCAGCTACTGCTTTTGATCTTCACAGCAACATACTGTGAACTCCAGTCATTTTCTTGGGAAAGACAGAGAGGGGCTCTGGGCATAGAGAGCAGATCCTCAGATGCGTGGCGGTTTGAGAATTCCAGGGGGGAATGTTCTAAACAGTGCCGAGTAGCCATTGAGTAGCCATTAAAAGGCCGCTTGTCATGAGCCTGATTTGGTGGGGAGGATGGAGGAATGGGAAGGAGCCCCTGGAGTGGCAGCAAAATTGGAGCATCTGGTGCTGGGGGAGGGAGCCCCCAGGTAGTCCACCTCCATGTGCCCAGTTCCCACTCAGGGCCAGGATGGCCAACCACACCCGTGTCCTTGAGGCTGTGGCTAGTTCTGGGAAACTGGCTGCAGGACGCAGAGGCAGGGGAGGACAGCCAGCATCTGTCCATTAAAGCATGTGGGGAGTGAGCATTTCAGTCTGACTCCCTCAGTCTCCAAAGTGTTGCTCTTAATCTTGAGGCTGCCCCCTTGTGGGAAGGGGACGGGGAAGAAGAGGCTGGAGGGGGCCTGGAAGGCATGCAAGGGGCCAGGGAGACATGCAGGAAACAGAATCTCTGTGGGAACGCGGAGTGTGGTTTCCCCGCTTGCGGAGCCGTCTCAGTGTACCGAGCGTTCCCACATGGGGGCAGTTCCCTGTGCTTCCCAGCTACCGACCAGTTCAAGCCACCTGGGCCCTGTGAGGTCGGTGTCATCATCATCATCATGTCCATTTCACAGGTGAGGGGAGGGAGGCACAGAGGGACAAAAACTCGCCCAGTGTCACACAGCTAGTGAGCAATGGGGCCACGATTCAAACTTGTCTGATGGCTAAGGACAAGAGAAGCTCTTCCTCTCCCCTCTCCCTCCCCTCTGTGCCTCCCCCTCCCTGCCCTCCCCCACTCAGGGTTCCTCTTCCTTCTTTAAATCATGCAGCAGCTTCTCCACTCTCAAGGCCGGTCAGGGAAGTTTAGCTCTCTCCCTTCCCCATTATGTTCTTCCTTGAAAGCTGGGGAAGGCTGCCATGATGCCTCTTTCCTGCCTCAGGTCCATCAGGGCGCAGGGCTGGCAGTGGGCGAGGCGGTGACTGGTGATCCAGGTGGGTGCGCTTGCATGTGTGTGGAGCTCACAGTTGCTCTAGGAAAATGTTTGGATCCTGGAGTTGAAGATGACTCCTGTCCTGCCCCTCTTCCTAGTTGTTCATCTCTCTCTAACCCTTGTTCATCTCTAAACCATCTTCAGGATGATGATGACACACTTTCAGGAGCACGGGGAGGTCAAACCCTGAGCTCCCCTGTCAGCTTTATCAGGAAGCAGCCTTTGTGCATCCGTTGCACCTGTGTGTGATGGGAAATTGCCAGTGGGAGAGGCAGATCAGGAGGGAACCTGGGCCGGGTGTGGGTTCCACGCCCTGGGCAAGCTCTACCTCGGCCCCACCCCTCCTGACAAAGGGGGCTGTGAGTCACTGGCTCAGGCACCGCCTCATCTGTCCACCGCTTTTCCCCAGCACCACCCCCGTGGCCGAGTCCTCACCCAGGACCATTACTCCCCCGTGTCTCCACCTGTTCCCCTCACTGAGCCTGCTGGGAGCTGGTGGGGACCAGCCCTGCTGTGAACTGCCAGCCAGCATATCAATAGGTTGAAATGGTTGAACAATATAAGCCCAGTACCAGTCACAGTGGATGGTCCAATGTGTAAAGAAATACAGAATCAGCTTCTGTATAGTGGGAGTGCTGTTCCAAGCAGCTCTCACTCTAGAAGGTCTCTTTCTGCCGGCAAGTTAGGTGATGTCCAGAGCTACCGGGACAAGCCATTTCAGGTAGAAGGCATTTTGCAGAGAAGCATGAGGTGCCTTAAACCATGGCCTTGTGTGGGCATCTAACTCCAGTCCCTCATGGTTGGAATAACAACATGCAGAGGTCAGTCTTTACAGCTTATAGTAAATATTTCATAGCAAGTTATTGAATAAATGAATAAACTGTTTTTATGTCTGAAGTTGGAGCAAGTACAGACCGAGGAACTAAGAATTCTCTGTAATTGGTATATCATTGCTGACATTAAAATGTGATTATTCTAATCCAGACAGGCTTGAAAGGTTTGAGATCCAGAAATAGATCATGAAGCCCGAATCAGACACTGAGATACATCCCTCTACATTCCTGTACACAGGGTTGCTATTTATTACTGCACAGGTTGTATACTGCACAACTCCAGAAGGTACTCTTCCTAGCGACTACAATATGCTGTTGTACCTTTCATCCAGTTTCGCCCAGTGGGAAGGCCTTGCAGAAGGAGATAGTACCAAAACCAGGAAATTGACATAGGTATGATTCAGAATTTATTCAAATTGTACACATTGTTTTTCAAAACGATGGTTTTCCCAATCCCTTAGTGAGGGATAGGGGGAAAGTTAGTATCAGAACAAAACAGTGCAAATTAGTTGGTGTCTATCTATACATCTGCTTATGTTTACCTTAACTGTTCAGCAAATGGCATATATAATTCACTCAAGTGGATTCAGTCATTTAAACAATTTTTATTATGAAATAATTACAGATCGGCAGGAAGTTGCAAAACAATGTACAAGGAGTTTCCATGTACTTTAATCCAGTTTTGCCCAATGGGAAGGTCTTGCAGAACGAGATACAGTATCAAAACCAGGAAATTGACATAGGTATGATCCAGAGCTTATTCAGGCTGTGCACATGCACTTGTGAGTGTTTACTTCTGTGCAGTTTTTTTCACATTAAATGGGTGGTAGACTTGTGTAACCACCACCACAGTTAAGGTACAGAACTCTTCTTCTCTGTCTCTTCCATCCCACTACACCCTCCTCCATCCCCAACCTTAGTAGCCACTAATCCATTCTCTGGCTCTGTAATTTTGTTATTTTGAGAAGGTTATATGAATGGGATTCAATCTTTTTTTAAAAACTGCAATCATTTTAAAACTCATTCTTTGATTACCTAGTTCTGACTTAAGGATTTCTCTACAATAGTCAAGAAGTGCTTGAACAAGAGGACCCAGCAGATAGAGAAGTCAAGAATATGGGTCGTGGAGGGGCAGGCCAGGAAAGCAGGAGAGTACTTTCATTTATTAAGCACTTACTGTGTGCCAGGTACTGTTCTAAAGCTTTGTGTGGGCTGCCTGCAGAATGGGGCCCCAAGGGATTGCCTCCTTTCCAAGTCTGTTCCCCCAGTGGGCACATGCTCTATGTCTTTTGCATATGCTCTTTCCTTTGTGTCTCCAACCCCCAAACCCCTCCTCCCCAAAACAGGACTATCTCTCCCTACTTGGTGATCTGGGCACAAACCACCTCTGGCCACTGAGTTGTTCAGTTTTCATTTTCTCCCTCCTTGGGTGTCAAGCAAGCCCTGGTGGCTGCATGCCGTCCCTCTGTTATGGCCCTAGGATTGCCCTTGCTGCCACCTCCCAGCTGCTGGGACCAAACGCCACCTAGGAGCTGGGGGCCGGTTCTCTCCACCACTGGCATTGCCTCTTGTAGCCACTTGGCTGCCCAGTTCCCACCTCTGAAGACCTAGAGAGAGGCACATATAACCAACCATTGTTGGCACTCCTGGCATTCTCAAGAATTAAAGATTAATGGAGAGGAAATCATTGTCCTAAATCCCCAGGTGGCTTTGAGACTCAGGAAATTCCCTTCTTGAGGTTATTAAGACTCAGTGACCTGGGGAGGCTAGGTCTTCAGTGATGTAGCACAATTGGCCTATTATCTGGGGAGTTTGGGCTGAATTGGCACAATTGACGTTGAGGGACTTTAGCCCTGGGAGTGGATTCGGGCCCTGGTGAGTTCTTCTGTGGGGAGATATTGAAAATGGAAGAGGCTGTGATGGTCTGAGCGGTTAGGTAGTATCTTGCCTGAAGTAAAGACATAAACTAAATATTATTTGAAAGCCTTTGTTAAACTTTGATTTTGCAAGATCTCTACTTCTATTTGTCAATGGCCCGAGGCAGAGAGGGTGCAGCCTTGGAGTTCTGACTTTGCCTGGACACCAATGAATACATTATAGCTATTCTATAGGCAGAATCATCTGGTGTCACATTGCAATACTAAGCTGGATTGGATATTTACAACCACTGTGAAGTTGGAATACTTGTCGCTTGATTAGCATCATGGGTAAGTATCACATGGTGTATAACATATATACTTTATTTATTAAGGCAAATAGTATTGGTTGTGTTGTGAGGACTTTGTCAGACTGACTAAGAAAATTGGAGACACCTTGGAGATTGTGACAGGAGATAGTCTGCATTTAACCTTTCTTTCTTGGTTAGATCTGAGGCCATAGAGACAGATGTCAAAAAGACTGACATTTGAGTCCAGAGAAGCCCATATAAGGAGAGAAACACATCACTGTGTCATTGTTATTGGGCATATTAAAAACTATGTGATTTCTTTCACCCAAAATAGTAGGCACCTCGGTGACTTTAGACATTTACTGGTGACTCATTAAACTTTTGTTCTTCATCCCTTGGCCTTGGAAACCCTCTCCTTCTTGGGCCCCTCCCCCTTCGAGTGAAAATAGCTTAAAGTTCTTGTGAACCCGTCAAGAGCAAAAATCCATAGATTCCCTTTGGAGTGAATTCCAAATCAAAGCAAATGACATTAAAGCAGGGTCCAAAGTTCACTGATTCAGAAGGAAATGCGGGATATTTTGTTTACAAATAAGAGCTCTATGATGCTCTGGGGATGTGATTTCTCCGTACCATAAAGAGAAGTCCTTAGATTAACTGCATGGACTCACTGTCCATGTCCACCTTTTGTCTTTGTACCCAGTATCCTTTTGGGAGAGTTACCTTAAAGACCCCCACAGTCTTATCTATAATCCTCAAGTCCAGAAAGCTATGAAAACTAAAAGTGTTTGGTATACCTGCTGCCACTTGCCAGCAAAATCTGACCTGAACTAACTTGAATGTGTTAATAGGTTTTATTTATCTCATGTATTAGGAACCTTCATGTTTCACTGCAGAAATATTAATGTTTGCAAATGGGCCAGTGCACTGGGTCCCCTGTGAGTGGTGTTATACGACATAAGGTATATGCACCACATTATCTTTCTAGAAATGTGAAAAATGCTGAATTCCATAACACAGCTACTCCAAGGGTTTTGGATAAGAGTTCATGTGAACATGAACTCAACCCTCCCATTTTTTCCCCACACTACACAAACATCAGATCCCTTTTCTGATAGGTGATGGGACTCAACCAGATGGCACAGCTGGTCAGCCTGTCAGTCCTCTGTTGCTAACAAAGTCTAAGGCGACATGATCCCATGTTAAACCCCAGGCTCCAGCACCTCCTCTGCCTTGCCTGGAGTCCAGGCGCTGGCAGCACAGCCTTCAGGGAGGCTGGGCACAGAGGTGACCACAGCACTATGGGCCAGCATTTCCAGGAGCCCCTTTCCCACCCCTCCTGTGGTTTCTCTACCTGGGAGAGGGAGAGTGGGTGGCAAGTGCTTGGCTCATTGCTGCCAAGGCTCCCACTGGGGTGTGGAAGACCTTATGGTAAAGCCACTGAGTCGTTTACTCATTAACTTCTCAATCCATTTGTAAGTCTGGGAAAAGAAATCCTGGGGCAAAATACCTCTAAAAACCAAAATCAATCAAAGGGAGAAATAAAGTTTAAAATCTGTTTATTGCTCAAAAACTGCAGTCCCGGGCTGTCTCTCTTTTCTGCTCCGGCAGAAGCAAAACCCGCCCTCCCTGTCACCTCTCAGGTACAGGTAAGCCCTCTGTTACCCAGGTAATTGCCCACTGATATGGAGATGAACTTCTCTCCGCCCCTGAGGAATGGTGCAAATGTACTAAAGCCATATTTCTTTCCACCTCTGAATGCTTATTGATATGCAGATGTACTAAAGCCAGGTGAGATATTCTGGAAATATTACAATTTTACCCACACCATTTATTCACTCAGTTAACACTGATTATGCACCTCTGTGAGTATGTATAGTTTATTGAGATCCTTGTACAGAATGAGAGAGAGGGAGTGAAGCTTGGAGTCAGTTGGGATTTTCCCAAACAGCATTCACTGAACCCAAGAGAGGTTAGTGGATTTTAGAGCAAAAAGATTCCCATGACCAAATAAGTCTAGAAAATGATGAGCGAAGCAGAGTTAAACAGGTTTATTTACTAACACTTTTCTGAGGCCTTAATAAAGTAATATTCACAGTGAACATCCCTAAGGGGGTGTTAATCCTGACCAAGGGATGCTTGCTGATGACTTCTAAATCCCTCCCTGCTCAGATAATTTTAGTAATCCATGGGAGCTGTAGGAGGAATTATGTGGAAGGTGTCAGAGCTGAATGACCCCACAAAACAATGGGAAAAGTTTCCACCATGCTCTGTCTCCATATTTGCAGGAACTGTAGGCTATTATTACCTCTTTCAACTACTCTGAAACAATGTAAAAGTGTAGGTGGCTACCTGGGGCAAGGGTGGCAAAGAGATGCTCTTCTGGAGTCCTCTACACTTGAAAAGAAATAGTACCTTGAGAGCAATTTCCAAGTGAATTTCTTAGAATTTCTTTAATTCCCTACACAGCTTGCTTTTGATGGTATTGTTTTACACACAGCAAAGAACATTATTGTCCTCTGACCTGTTAGCATTTTGAGAACCAAGGCTCATCATGATCCAAGAATAGATGGAGGACAGAACGAGTTCCTTTTTCATGACTGGTCATATGGTTAAGGTCTGTGCAAGGAAAACCAACAAACCCTCTGCAGAGTAGTATTTTAAAACATTTCCCATGGTTAGAATGGTAGTTTCATCATGGAGATTCAACACAACTTTATGGTGAATTCATGAGACAACATTTTGCTGGAGATCAGATACAGTCTTGAGGTAGGGTGGGGTAGACTGAACTCTTCAGTGTTTGCTTTCTTTAGTAATGATTTGAGTTCAATTTCTGAATTGAACTTGGGTTCTTACCATGTTTGTGATTGTAGCTGTTGTTATTATAATGATTATTTCTTCCACTGACTAGCTCTCTGACAGGGATGAGATCACCTTATTTCTATTTGACTCAGTTGTGCCTCAGTTTCCCCAGAGGGAAATGGGAATTTGTGGGCATTAATGAAGAAATACTTGTGAAATTGGCAGTACTCCTGGGGTAGTAAATTGTTGGCACTATGAAATGATTTTCTGTTTTTTTTTAGTGATCACAGTGCAGTAAGCACTCAACTAAAATGTGGCTGGAATGTCTGATGATCTAAGAGGGCAAGGCCTCCTCTTGTCTTTTTAATCTATGAAATCACCAGTGGTTAGTGGTGGTGCTCAGGACTTGTTGAATACATAAATGATTGATTGATGACAGTCAGAAGAGTAGGAGGAAGGAAGGAAAAGGGGAAAGGAGGAAGGAAACCATCTTCTGAGCTCACAGGTAACAGAGCTTTTGTTCTTTTCTTGTCTATGAATCAGGAGATGAGTGGAACTTTTTCTTCAGGATTCTTTCTAAATATATTAAATTGTTCTCAATATTCCAAATTTTCTTAGATGTTTCCTTTCCCTGTTTATGTGGGTGAGTGAATCTCCTCAATGATCAGGACTTTGGGTAAACAAACATGGTTCTTTTTAAAAGAATGCTCATTTCCCTTTTTTACTCTTTATGCCCCAGCAAACCTGTGTCCTTTAGTAGTAGAACACCTACGTGCTAGCTAGCTAGATCTGCATGCTACTCATATTTAAATTGCTTGATCCTTTCAAAATAGCCTATGCAAACCCAAGAGGCCCTCAGCCCAATTCTTCCCTAATTGTCAGAGAGTTCACATTGTTCTTGGACCTTCCTCCTTACACCACCCACAGTTCCTTCTCCCTGAGGGGCTGTGGCATACAAGGCCAGGGGTGCATGATCCAGGAGAAGGAACACTGGGCTTGCAGCCAGGAGACCAGAGTTTGAGTCCCAACCAACTACTCCTGCATCATGGGGTCTTGGTCAAATCTCTCAGCTTTGCTAGCCTTGTATTACCCCACAGGTTGTGTGCTGGAATGTAATGAGCTCAGTGTGGAATGCTTTGCTTTTCCCTGGTAGAATGCTGCAGAAAGCCCAGTGCAGGGGGAAGCAGGGCTGTGTCTACACAGTGGCCCACAGCCCCCATGCTTATGGATCAACCTGCTAGGCCAAGGTTGTGTCTGTTAGTAGCCAAGGCTCACATATTTTGTCATAACTCCTGCTCTGATTTTAAAAAAAAACTGAGTAATGCCACTTAGGAGTCTCTTGATTGATGCATAATAGTAATCATTTAAAAATTCCAAGCCTGCTAGACCATGACCTGGCGGTCTGGGTTCTGGACTCTGAACTACACTGGTCCCAATTCTCTGAATTCCAGTTTCCTTGTCTGTAAACTCAAGGAAGTTGACTACATGTTCATCTTTCACCCTGAGTTCTTTCCCAGTTATGAAGCACTGTTTTAAAATATTTATTGTTAATGACTGTGTGCGTAGGTGAAACTGCAATGCCCATTTTATTGAATAAGAAACTGAGGCTCAGACTGGTTCCCAGAGGCAACAGTATAAGATCTGGATTCTAGCCAAACAGCTGGACTCTGAGCAGCCTCCCTGGATTAAGCAAATTTTCAAGGCAGATTCACTCCAAGGGCAGGGGCTCCTCACCCTTCAGAGCTCTGTCTTTAGGATGCAAATCAGTGAACACCCTTTTCAAGTAATTTTCATTGTTTTCTGGATATAAATGATGAAGCCGGTGGCCAAGCCCTCATCATAGTGTGTTCCTATCCTTGCCTGGCCTACCTGCCTGGCTACCTCAGTTAGCTATAAAAGCCCCCAAACACATACTGGTATAGAAAGACAACCCCTGTCTTTCATTGATAGTGTTTTTTTCTTTTACTTCTCAGCAGGAGAATGAGTGTGTATTAGAAAGAAAACAACAAAAACCTGTATTGATTTTATAAACCACCAATTTATGAACTGTTCTGCTGTGGTCCTGGTGCTGCTGCTGAAGAAGTGATTATTTGGAACAATAAACCTAAGTATTTGAAGTGATACACATACCAGACAACTAGTTGAAGCTGAGCTGTTGTGAAGGGCGATGCTGGTTCCGTGGAAGCTGGAGTGCCCAATTTGGCTTCTGAAGTGTGTGCACTGCTCCTCTAAATGCCAGCTTTGTGTGCACATCCGAGGGTGGATTTCTGGCTGGGAAGAAGAGTGACGCTGGTGAGAAGGGCGTGTCTTGTGCAACAGCGGAGCTGTTTTTCTGTCCCCCTGCCCTGCTCTGCTCTTTCCTTCTCTCTGGATCCCTGGGCTCACCTAGTGACAAGGCTGCACAGAGGTCTTCCGTGGAGCCTGGAAATGCGCCTCCTCAACAGCCAACTGCAGGTGGGGGACTGGACCTGTTTAGCCCCCAAACCCACCCTGGGTACAGGAGCTTCTCCTGTTTCAGAAGAAAACCCCTGCTGGGACAAAGCCTGCAAAGAGATGATTTCATGGGGAGGGACTCATTTCCAAGGAAGCACTTTCTAAGAAAAGTCTTCAGATTCAGACTCTGACCTCATCTGTCCCTCTACCTGCAAAGGCCACATTGAAAGCAAATGCATCCTAGACCCTGGCCTAACCTGCAATTCACCAGGAATTGTCTTCCTTGTCTTCCTCCTGGCCCCAGATAATTTTTGTAGTGAGTGCTTTTGATTGTTATTTCCAAACCAAAGTATCTTTTTCTTCCACCTCCTCCCCTCCTGTAGCAGGAAAGGACTCCAGATCACAACGACTGGATTTATATTGATTCCCTTTTTATTGTCAGGACTTGTGAGTGGAGGACGGAAATCCTAAGGGGAGGCTGGAGTGCACAACCCCCAACTGTCCCTAACTGAGGAGCACTGAGCCCAGAACCATTCAGCCATCAGGAAGGTGCTTCTCTTTTACAGAGGCTGGGCACCTTAAAATCAGACTCAAGTCTCATCCAGGGATTTTTCTATGATTCATTCCCCTCCGGCTATGCTTGTGCTGGAGTTCCAGCTCCCACACCTGCATCAGGTTGAGATTGAAGAGCTTATTCTGATTTGGCCTCAGTGTGAATACTTTGCCTTCCCAGGTTGAAGTTAGGACAGAGCCTGGAGAACAGACCCAGATACCATATCAGACCTGGATTACATTCCCGCTTTTAGGCTCTTTAAAAAACAAAATTCAGCTGAGTACATTTGAAGATCTAATTGGCTTTATTAAGTGATTCGCGGATCAGGCAGCATCCCATCTAGCAAGGAGGGAGAAGCTACAGGGGTTGTACCAAATGGAAGATTTTCTCTAGGAAGAAGGGTGGGGCAAGAAGTTATTAACAGAAGAAAAGAAGCGCTTGTTTTGGGCAAGGTCACCTTCCCTTTGGGGAAGGGCAGGAGGGCTTATCACGCAGATGACCTCCTCGGGCGGGCGGAAATGGAGAGGGCTGCTGTGACAGATTACCTCCCTGCTGCTGACCAGAAAATTCCTGACAGTCTGTGGGAGGTTGAAGCTGTAATTAGGTGAGGTATTAAGCCCCAGTTTGGTGACCTGACCCAGCAAAAATGACTCCATTTTGGGCCTGTGGTTTTCTTCTTAACAGGTCTCAGTTTCCTTGTGTGCACAGTGAGTTCATGATGATGATGAAAAGATAAAGATAAAGACTGGCAACAGGGAGCGTTTGTCGGGTACTTGCTCTGTGTCAGACATTCCAAGTGCTTCAGGCTCATTTTCTCATTTAATCTCCATGACTTCCTCATGAAGGAGGCACCACTTCTGTGCCCATTTTACAGATGAAGACAGTGAGGTGTAGACATGAGTTACCTGCCAACATCATGCAGCTAGGATTTTGTCAAATTAAGATCTAAACCGTGATTTTTTTTTTGTACTCCTTTGTAATAACAATACTATTCCTGGAAGCAACCAAGGCCTGACTTTTGGTATCTCTCTGTCATTTATCTATTTAAGGTTTTTGGAGGGGGATCCACTTTTCATTTCCTTGAAGCCTTGAGCTCACCTGGCACTGAGGACAGAAAGGTTATTTCTCACACTGGCAGACAGAGGGGAGTGGGTGGGCAGCCTGATCGCAGTCCCCTCCTTGCCAGAAATCCCTGCACACTGAATCGGGGGAGAGATTACCTGGTTGCTGCCCTACCAGTGAGGCCCATCTTCCCAGTGGGGGCTCTGGCCTCCCTTGCCCACACGGACTCCCCCCAGCCCATCTCTGCATGAGCCCTTCCCCTACCAGAGTGCTCTACCGCTCCCCAACCGCTCCGACCTCACCTGGGACACATCTGGATGGGCTCTCTTCTCATCTCCTATATGAACTCAGAGATCTAGAGTTCTCTGATGGTACTTCCTTGTCAGTGTGTGTTTGTGTGTGTGTGTGTGTATGTGTGTGTGTATGGATGACAGTGTGTGAAATAGCTTTACTGAGATAATTTACATACCACACAATTCGTCTATTTAAAGTCTACAAATCAATGGCTTTTAGTATATTTACAGAGCTGCACACCATTGTTGCACTCTATTTTACAACACCTTTATCACTTCAAAAAGAATCCCCTTCAGCTATCCCCTTTAGCTCCCAGCCACTTAGCCCCCCACAGCCATAAGCCACTGTTTATCTACTTTCTGTCTGTCTCTAAGTTTTAATTTATGGAACAGACAGGTGAGGAGTTACATGAGAGCCTCTTCTCTTACAGTGAGCACTATGGTCATTTTAATGTGCTCGTGAACTGCCCACAGTAGAGGGACTCCCCGAAGAGTCAGCTCATTACGATGGAGGAGGCTCCAATGTGTGAGCACTGGGAAGTCAGAGGTCACTTGGCCACTCATTGCAGAAGGCAAAAGCCCCTGCCACTCCCTGTGTGCATCCTGCTGGAGGACCCAAGGAGATACCTCTTTTCCCCAAAGTACCAAGTGAAAGGGTATTGCCAAAAAGCCAGTTACAGCGCAGACTCAGGGGCTTCGGGGAAGAATTAGAACTAAATCCTGCAATGTGAAAGCTGGAAGGAAGCTTGGAGCTCACTTAGTGCCTGTTTAGGTCCCATTTGATGGATCTGGAGACTGAGGGTCAGATAGATTGAGACAGGACCAGCATCTGGCTATCTCTTCATCCTGGGCTCCCCATTCTTCCAGCAGAGCAAAAAGCAGTTAGTGAAGGTCAGCAGGGCCGTAGGAGTTTGAAGGCCATCTCCAGAAGGTGCACGCTGAACCTGGAGAAAAGGCATTGGTGTCCTGCGCTAGGAAACAAAGCACAAAGGCTGGGAGCATCTCCCCATAAAGCTCTTACCAGTTACAAAGGGAAAGTGGTGACGGACCTTACGGTGGAGAAACTCAGCCCATTGCCTCAGTTCCTCAGATGGGACATGGAGGGCCAGTGGGCCCCAGAGGTGGTGCTCCAGAAGTGCCTGGCATCGTTCCCGAGGTCCCTCAGCCAAGGGTCCCAAGCCCTAGACTGGTCATGATAAAGATGGTGTGACCGGCTGAGGGTCAACTATAGATGAAAGGTTGTGCTCTTATTAAGTTTGTTGAGGACCCAAGAGGCAAAGAAAGGCTGTATAAAACTTTCATATTGAAGGAGACTAGATACAAGGTGTGATCCTGGATTGGGTTTTGAACCAGAAAGAAAAAAGTGACATTGTTGAGATTGTTGGAATTTGGCTGGGGTTCCTGGTTTGGGTGGTAGTGTTGAATCAAAGCTGGCTTCCTGATGGGGTGACTGAACTGTGGTTCTGTAGGAGAGTGTCTTTGTTTTTGAGAAATACACATTGGAGTATATAGGAGTGATGAGTTTTACAGCTTAGTTCAAATAATTCAGAGAAGAAGTGTTGGAGATGGGAGAGAGAAGGAGGGAGCAAATGGAGTCAAACTGGGGAATCCAGGTGCAAGGAACATGGTAGTTCTTTGCACTGTCCTTGCAGCTTTTCTGTAAATGTGGGATTATTTTCAAAAAAACTAAAAACGAAAATCAGAAAGCCACCTCCCAACGCACCAGTCCACACCAAACTAACAAAGCAGAAAACATTCCCAGGAGGCCATCTACCCCTTGTTGCTAGAAAAATTTCCCAACAGGGATTTTTAAAAGTTCTTATTGTCTAAACATGTCTCTTATTTAAAGTCTCTGGAGAAGAAAGTTCTCCTGAATAGTTTCAGGATCAAAAGAGCACTGGGAATTCTATTCTCTTGAATACAGTGTCCTTCAGGTTGTTTTGATATTAAAAATCCTCTGGGAGCCTAAGATAGGCAAATAGCGCATTCACTCAATATGAACATACTGAGCCTCACGCTGTTGTACCGCGCCCAGGGAGGATCAGACTGCCCGTGGGACCCGTGTTATGAGTAGTGATCACAGACAGAGGCACGCTGAGCAGTTAGCACGCTATTATTTAGAGCAACAACATAATGGAAGCAGTTGTTGTGAGACTCGTCAAGACTGAATCAGGGACATTTTAATTTATTAATAATCTCTTGTCTCCCAGACATAGCAGTGTGTGTGTATGTGTGTGTGTGTGTGTGTGTGTGTGTGTGTGTGTGTGTGAATGTGTGCACCTTTACTTACACCTGCACACACACACACCTGTTACTTAGAGTGCCCAGTATCTGTCCCACCTCTCTCCGTTCCCACCCTTTTGTGCTCTCTTCTGTAGTATAAGGAGCTGGAAATTTGAAAACTACATAGTCCACATTCCCTGTCCATTCAGTTCGTGTGTGTGTCCACCAATGGCAGGCACCGTCAGGTGATTGGAGGGACACAGGAGAGAAAAAGACGTCTTGGCTTATTTCCTCTGGAAGTGGGGCAGTGGCATCAACGATAATGAAGTTTGGACTTCCGGTCCTTGCTCAGGAGGTGTGGTTCCAACAACCACGGCAGTGGCGGGCCTTCAGCATCCTGCGGAGGAGAGCGTGGGCTCCTGGCTCCAGCGGTGGCCCTCCGGCGCCCAGCTCCCAGGCATTGGCAGGCGTGGGCCCTGGCCTCCCACAGGGTGTGCTCAGTGCAGCAGCGGGGGGAAGGGGCCACCCGGGGGCTCCTCGTGGGCTCTAGTTATTCTATTTTTCTCTCTGACTTCCAGTCTTAGAAGTGGCAGCAGATGCCTAACTTTATTCATCTCTGGGCAATCTTACTTTCTTCCTTTTTTTCTCAGCCCTTCCATATTTTGTAATCATTCCCTGTATTAAATTCCCTCTGTCTGAAACACCTGGAGTCATTTCTGGTTTGCAGGTTTTGAAGAAGAGATGGGAAATCCTGTTTGGCTTCTTGTCTTGACACCTTGCTGATTACCAAATGGTTTATAGCTGCAGGGGCAAGACAGTTTGGATGACGAACATCCGCTTGTGTTATTTCTCATTGTAAGAAATTAGTGGGGATGTAGAGAAGGCCTACAACATTTGTCTCCAATTGGCCTTACAATATTTGTTGCAATAACACACTTTTATTTCCACTGTCACCCAGGGCTGATTTCCATCCAGTCTCACAGCAGTGTTTCTTACCTTTCACAGGTATACTCATATTAACAAGGCTTCTGTTACATTTTTCAAGAATTTCCTTTGGTTTATAATTTAGGTTTCAATCCTTTATTTCTCCTTAAGTTTGCCTTTTCATTGATTTACTCATGCTCTCATATTTAACCATCTTATTCAGAAACAACAAAAAATGTATTGCTATAAATAGATGCTGTGATGAGCATGTAGTGGACCAGGCACTGTGTTAGAACCTGGAAATTCAGAGCCATGTAAACATGCTGCCCTCATTAGCCCACTATTTAGTGAGGCTGATGGACCAGTAGGCAGGCAATTCCTATGTGGTGTGAGGATGGCTACAATGGGGGGAGAGGCACCAGACCTTCCACTTTTTCTTTAAAAGGCACAGCCTTCATGCTCCCCATTTAAAAGGCCTCCATCATCCACTGTACCTCACATACATGCCAGCGCGGGTCTGGCCTGATGTATAACATAATCCAACAGATAATGAGCATAGGTAAAATGAAAATAAATAAAATCTGGGCACAATAGTTTTTCAAACAGGGTATGAGGTCCTGGGACTAATAGGCAACCTAAGAGCAGAATTTGTGGTGGCCTTCCTGTGACCAACATTTTCAGAGTAAAAGAATCAGACAGGTGGGTCATTTCATCCCCTAAAAAGAAGTGAGCTTAGTATTGTTAGGTAACTGGTGCTTGGCAACAAGCAGTACCCACATAAAATATCTGTGAAGAGTCAATTGTTGGTGTTTGCATCTCAAAATCCCTCAAAATCTTTTCTAAAATATTGATCATAGAAAATAGCCTTGGGTTCAACCCCCATGCAGAGTGAAGCACGGGATCTGTTGCAGGAGTACCATGCCCCCAGCAAAATCCTTGTAGGGAGGATAGGATGAAAATAAAAGAACATGAGGCTTGATTCCTGCCTTGTGTGATTTATTATGAAGTTGGATAATGAAATGACACATGTGGGACTATTAATTATGCCATTAAGTGCTAGGGATTATGTTACCAGCTTGAAATAATCTTTAATGGCCAGGCGAGAGCCAAGTGGCTGGAAGTTGGAAGGAGAAGGTGGGCTTAGAGAAGCTCTGAAAGGGTGCACAGGTGGAGAGGACAGGAGAAGGCATGGGGCATTGGGAAGGTGGCACACAGGGGCTGGGTGTGTGCAGATCTGGCTGGGACTTCTGGACAAGGCTGGTGTTAGCAACAAATACTGCTGCAGTGACCAAGGGTTTCACAAAGATTACATGCGCAGAAGAGCCGTAAGTCCCTTTTCTTAAGCAAAGAGCTTACCGTTTTGAGCAATGATTCCATGTCCTTCTGGAAGTGTTTCATTCTCCTGGGCTAAGGGTTTGGACAGGAAATGCAACCCTGATCTTGGCATGGTTCCACCAAGAAAGGGCAGGCTTGGGTTGAGATGATCCCACCTCCCACGGAGGCAAATTCTCTCTTTCCATCCTGGGATGCATCTACAGTCTCTGTAACGGGACTTGGCCCATTATTTTCCCAGGAGCTTGTGCTGCTTCCAGACACTCCAGAATCTTCCAGAGGCTGAGGGATTTTAAGGAGGAGTGGGTTTCCATCTCCCTTTATCGGCTCTTTCCACCCAGGGGGCAGAATGGCCCGGGAGCCATGGGAGTCAGCTGAGTGGGTTTCTTCACAGAGAGAGAGAGGACATATAGATACATTCATTACCTTGGTCCCGTCATTTGTTTCTTCCGAAGTATAAAACTATAACTTCCTTGCATGTTAAAAGAAACATTTTATAAAAGCCAATTCTGGTCATTCAGAATGTCTAACCTGACTGTCAGTTTGATGGCAGAAAACTGGAAAGCGCTCTACTGGCCCACTGAAATGAAAGACACCCTTGGCTTTAATTTCCAAGGCCCTCAGAACCCGTGCTGTGAACACTTCGGCTAACACAGGCACACCCTTCCTGAGGATCTCAGGGTTGTCGGAATATCAAAAGATCTTTGATATTTTAATAAAACTGGCTTCCATTAGTCTCCTTGAAAAGGAAATCAAAATGAGCCCAAATCTCTGGACTCTACCTGCCCATTTCTGCATGTATTAGTCAGGTGGGGCTGAGTTATGCTGCGGTAAACAAACCCCCAAATCTCATTGGCTTAAACCCCTCAAGGTTTGCTTCTCTTTTTCACTACACATCCATTCTCAGTGGGCTGGGGCCCTTCTCCACACTAGCCTCACTCAGGGACCCGGGCAGCTAGAGTAAGCATCCTTCCCAGGCCTGCTGGTCCCCAGGCCAGGTGTAAAGAGCTGCTTGGTGAATCACTACCATTCTCTAGATCTGTCTGGACATTACCGCCTCTGCGTGCATTCCTTTGGCTTGAGTCAGTCAAGAAGCCACATCTAGCTCCAAGGGGACAGGACAGGCAGTTCTTCGTGTGCCTGGAAGGAGAAATGGGACTTTGGTGACTTCCAAACTGTGTGATCTCTGAAGGGTGGGGATGAACGGTGCTACAGTCTGGTTTCACGGCCTGGAAGCCAGAATGTCAGGGATATTCTCCCATTAGCTCTTGCCATTAGGCAAATCATATAACTTCCAAGAGATATCATTTCCTTATCCTTTAAGTAGGGAGATGGGTAGGAAGAGGTGGTGAATGGAAAGGAATAACTATACCTGTAGGATCTAACTCATTGGAAAATTGAATGGATCAAAATTTGACAATGCTGGTGAAAGTCAAATCGGAAGGAAAGAGGGTTCTTACGCACAGCCACATTTGTTGGGATAAGGTTGCAGGTAACAGAAAATCCAACACAGCTGTGCTTAAATATGATAGACATTTGTTTCTTTCTCAGATAAAAAGCTGAGAGGCCCACAGGCCAGACTGGGTGTGATGGCTCTGCAGCTCCTAGGACCTTGGTTCCTGCACCTTGCTTCTTTGCCATCTGCTGTGTTTCTCCCCGTTTTAGCCCAGGCTCCTTGGAAACCAGAGCTTGAGGCAAAAGCAAATGTACTCGCATTTTATTGGAAAGTGCAACTCCTGGAAGCAAGAGGGAGGGGAAAAGGGAGGTGAGGCAGAGAAGGAGAGAGTGAAATACAGAGGGGCATGTGACCAAACTGGCCCAGCTTTCAGCAAATGCCGCCAATTGTTTGGTCTCATGGGATGTTTCCAGCAAGGCCTACTGGGGCTGGGACCAGAAAATGCTGGGAGAAAGATGGGAGAAGAATTTGTCTGCCCCTATAACCACCGGCTTTTATCTCCCAGTGGTTCACGTTGGCTTCACAGGGCATCAGGACCCACACACTACCAGGTGGTACCGTCTGGCGTCCCCTAGGAGGAAAAGCCAGAACAGCAGCAGAATCATCTGAAGCATGAACCAGGGCACATGGAGCCAGCTGGTGAGAAAGTGTGAGTCAGAAGGCCCTCGACCTGCCCATCTCTGTGTACAGCCCACTGGGCCTGGCCTAGTAAGAGTGCACCTACTCTAGAGAGCAGGTCTCATGGTGTCTTGTTCCTCAGCAGCAACAGGGAAGCCCTGGGGCAGGAGGTAAGAGGCATGTGATGTGAGGTGTGAAGCAATGTGCTGCTGGGTGGTGCCTGCAGCAACATGAGGAGCCAGGAACATTTGCCATAATGTAAGCCAAGCGGGTGAAATGTCATGGCACCATAACTTCAGCATCAAGATGGCATGGAACTGAACCGGCCTCCTTTTAAAAAACTGAAACCCTTCTCACAGCTCTCACATTACAAAAATGTGGTTGGTGGCAGGAGATTCTCTCAGAGGATCATTAGTAGCATTTAGCAGAGAAACCATGGTTCAACAAATCCTGGGAGGTATGTAAACTGGCTCTGATATATTTCATAGGCCAAAATGGTTGCATAAGCTCCAGCCATCATGTTCATATACCTACTAACAATGAATATGGCAAGGAAAGTTTGCACATGACGTACCTGCTGATCTCTCTTTGGCCAGACCTTAGTCCTAGCATCATACTTAGATACAAATTACAGTCTTTATTTGGGGTGGTCTTATCCCCAGTTAAAAATAGGCAGAAAGGTAGAAAAGAATACTGGGGCCAACCGGTAGTTTGTGCCACAGCAGCCAAGGTTGAGAGGCCCTAAGTTAGTACAGCAGAGTGTCCCTATTGTGTGCCCTCATTTCAAATAGGCCTGAGCAGGGATGTGGCAGAGGAGAGGAAGGAAAAGGGGATGGGTGAATGGTGAGGGAAAGGGGTATTCTAGGGGAAGACAGATATGTAGAAGAAGGGAAGAGCTGGGAAAGGTGGGAAAGGAAGAAAGAGAAAGAGGGGCAAGAGGACCCACCAACCCTGGCTGGGCTCTTTCGGTTTCTATGGAAAACCCAGACCTTTTAATGGCAACAAATGATAACGTGTGTGAGGATGGGTTCTTGCCAGTGGCATACCTCTCTCCAGCCAGGGCTGCACAGGCCTCATGCTGACTTGACCCACACCTCCTCGTCCCTTCACCCCTTGTCCTAAAGGCCTGGCCAGGTAGACACCCCACCCCTGTCTATCTTCTGCCTCCTTCCCCCCCACGCTTTTACAGAGGGAAGTCAGATGCCCTCCTTCTAGGGTTGCATAGTTCAGATTCACCCCATTAGCTTGGCATCAACTTTGGGATTTTCAGTGGCTTCTCTGCCCTCTGAAATGGCCTTTTTTGGTCTAAGAAACTTCTGGGGAGATGAAAATAGGATCCAGTCTGCAGCACATTAAGGCCAAACCAAGCATCTCCCCTCCCCTGGGGCACTCAGGTCTCCTAGCAGAGTGGGGCCTTCAGAGACAGGGTTTGGTCAGGATGGGCTGGCTGAGCCTCCCCCATGCACATCACCACCGAGCAGGACTATGACGCAGAGAAGTTCCCTCCCCACCCAGCTGCATCCCGAACTGAAACGAGCCAGGTGCTTCCCCAGACCTGTGTGAACTGAAAGCACTGCGTTTCCTCAGACAGCCTGGCCTCATGCCTCGTGGCTGCCTCCTCCTCCAGCCCCGAGGAGGAGCCTGGCCCCACTGCATGTCTCAGCCCACCTGCTGCTTGCCTCAGCCTTGGTGCTCTCACAGCAGAAGCATCCACTCCCCCGACACGTGTCCTGGGTGCGTGGGTACCAGACCAGGAAAGGATCCTGCGCTGTTGGGTGGGAATCGGTAAGAGGCTTGCTCACCTGCAAACAGGAGGTGGCTTTGGTGTTTCCTGCCCACCTCCCTCTGGCTGTGCCTTTAGATGCTGAAAACGTGCTCCACACGCAAATTCCCACTTACCCTCCCGTTTGTCCCCCTGCTCCCCCCACCCCGTTCCTTGGCATTCCCTCAAATCTTTATCCTTTCAACTTTTTACTGAAGAATAATATCCCTCGACAAAGAACAAGGGCACAGCTGAGTATTAAAGGGCATTTGGGTGTGCAGGGCACAGGCTCGCAGGTGGCTCTCGCAGGTGGCTCTTGCAGCCTCCTGGTGAGGGCTCCTGTTTATTTGAGGAGATGGCAGAGGGGCTGGCGTGTTCTGAGGAGGGACGTGTCAGTGCCAGGAGCCCAGCTCCTGTGTGGATTCCATAGGTGCGCTGGGCAGGGGAAGCGAGGGGGTGGTGAGCCAGGTCTGCCTTCCCCTCCGGGTGCACGGGGTTTGCTGAGCCGTGTGACGCCGGGGGCAGGAGTGCGTGAGGAAGGATTGCAAAAGGGGGAGATCTGAGGGAAGCAAGACGGTGAGGTCATCCCTACCCCAGGTGTGCCCTGGGAGAATCACGTCGGGGGGGGGGGAGCCCGCTGATGGGGCCGCAGTGAGTCGATGTGCCTCCGAGAAGAGCTGGCAGCGGGAGTGGGAAGGGATGAGTAGCGAGGTGGCCGCAAGGGCCCTGGAATGCAGGGAGCGGCTCTGTGGCCTCCGCGGCCGCTGCGCCCGGGGCTGGCCCCCGAGCCGTCCCCACCGCCCGGCTCACTCAGCCTCCCCCACCCTGGGCTGGAAGCCACGCCTCCCTGCCTCGTTTTCAGAGGGCACACGAGGCGCAGCCCCAGGCCCTGAGAGCTGGGGAAGGCAGCCGTGCGCTCGCTCCCAGGTACCGTGCTCCCCGGCCCGGCCGTGCGGAACGCCTTCTTGCAAGGCCGTCCCCGACCCTTTCCCGCCCTGGCGCTCGGCCCTCCTCGCACCCCCACTTCATCCCGACGGCGCTGCACCGCCCCAGACCCGGTCGCACACTAGCGCCTTTGTCCGTTTATCTTCCTTTCTTTTCTCCTTTGCTGCTCTGCGCCGCAGGAGCTGGGGAGAGGCAGGGAGCAGGCTGCCCTGCGCAGCGAGGCGAGGGGCTTCAAATCGTCTCTCTCCCCGTGCCCCCCCGAGGGCAGGGAACCCCCACGTGCCGTACCGAGCGCAGCCCAGTGGTCCAGACGCGACTGACGGCAGCAGGCGCGGCTGCAGGCCTGGGTGGGGCGCCGGCAGCTGAGCCGCCCGGCCCCGACCCCACCAGCCCAAACCCGAGGGTCTTGGGAAGGAAAGTGGCCCCTCTCTTGCTGTAATCTCTTCTTCCTATTTTATTAGTTGAATCTTGACACTTGAAAGTACCCAAACCTTGAAATGTCCAATAATGCTTTTCAAATGGAACACCAAACAAAACCCATTGTCCAATGAGCTCCCAACCAATCAGAGAGCAGAGCCCTGGGTCACGGGCCCGGCCCAAGTCCTGCCTAGCCAACCACCGGCTGCTGACCCTGGGCCTGCCATCACCCACCGTCCTCGGTGGATGCTGTTGCACCAAGCCACCTCTGGTTTTCAACATTACAAAGTGGAGTCCCAGAAACGTTAGTGGGAACAAATGTCATAAAATTACACACACACACACAAAGTGCAACTACTCTGAATTTTTTAAATGCAAGTGTTTTATTTTCAAAGGTGACTCGGAAAATGAGTTGTCTCAAAGGGGAGGGATATTTTCTTGGGCTCTGAAAGGGGTCAGTACTGGCGTGGCTTTAAGCTCAGTATTTATTATTTCAGATAGAATTGGAAACTCGCTTCTTCCCTGTGAGCACTGGAGGGAATTAGTCACCCTTCCTAGTGAAAGTGGAGAAGAGATTCTCTGAGCTACTCAAAAGGCTCTTTCAAAAAGTTCTGGGGACAAGCACTGCCGTGTGTGTGCACGCGCGCGTGTGTGTGTGTGTGTGTGTGTGTGTGTGTGTGTGTGAGTGAGAGAGAGAGAGAGAGAGAGAGAGAGAGAGAGAGAGAGAGAGAGATTGGAGGGGTAAAAGGTGTGTGGGTGGGGTGGGGGCAACAAAATGATTAAGATACAGTCCCTTGACTTGCAGGCTTTGCTGTCCAATGGAAGGGTCTAACACTGTAACAAATACAACCACACACAGAGTAGAATGGGGATATAAGCAAAGGGTCTGGGGACAGTGAGAGAAAGAGTGGTTAATTCTGGCTGGAAGGACCCATGGAAGACTTCCTGGAGGAGGTGGCACTTGGCATGTGAGTTTTCCCTTGTGGGTGGGCTGGGTATGTGTGCATAAAAAGACTGGAGAGGGCATCTGGACAGAGGAAAGCACAGTGCAGAGATAGGCCACAGCCGCTCTCTCTCGCTAAGCCTTGGGGATCCTGACCCAGGCCTTCCTCATGCCAGTTTCTCCCCAGGTGGGGCAAGATGTGCTGCAGACCTGCACCCAGTGTTCAGCTGGGGTTCCTGCTCCTCTGCTGCAGTGACCCGGGAGAAGTGTCAGCAGGCAGCAGGCCGTGGTGGGACAGCTTTCACTTCACTTAGCACAATCTTTTCTTAGAACCACAGTTGGTTCTTGCAAAACTTTCCGGTCACATAAAGGCCAAGAAGTCAGATTTGGAAAAGCTTTACACAGCAGAAAAGGGAGGATGTTGTATCATTGATAAGACTCTTTTCATCTCTGTGTCCCTGTACCACTGGAATGGGAGGGAGAAGGGAAGGTGGGCCCCACGGTACACCTGTGAGTAAGGCATTATCCTTGGGTGGATAAACACTCTTCACCAAACCCTGAATACTCTACCATTCGTCCCTCCCTCATCCTTCATCGGCTGCCAGTGTCTTTCTGACCAGCTGCAGTGTTAGGAGTTTTGAAGGACAGGCAGGGAGAGGGTGATGATTCCAAGGGTGAATAAAGTGAATTCTTTGCCTTTCAAAGTTGCAAATGAGTGATTATGGCATGAAGTAAGGCAGCTACAAGACACTCTGTGAGGGAGAATTTAAGCATTCTTAGTCTTGATGTGGAGGATAAGTAGCTTCCCACAGAGATGGGCAAGAAGGATGTCAGAAAAAACAAAGTAGCAGGAGTCCCAGTCCTAGTGTGCTGCTGTCACTAAGGGTCCTGCTGCCCCCGCACCTCTGCTGTGCAGGGAGAATCATTTAAGAGGACAGAGTTCTGCGAGGGAAATGTATCATCATCTTATACAATGTGATGTCTGCTCATCTCCCTGGAGCCTCACACAGTACTGGGCACAGGATGCAAACCTGGTCAGTGTGTAGTGACATGAAAGCAAAGTGCGAATCCTGTGACTGGGGTCGGACAGCTATGTTCTGCCAGGTAGAAAAGGGCCCGCAGTCTTGCCTTGACTATCTTCAGAGCAGAGACTCTACATCTACTGCTCCTGGGGGTGTGAGACCTTATTTTTCTTGTAAAAGAAGAGGTGTTAAATACATCCTCACTGTAATGTTTGTGAGTGTTCATAAGCCTGTAATGTATAGGATGGAACACATTTAAAAAAATCAGGCCTAGTTACAAGGATTTCAGGGGCTGTTTATTGGGTAGGGAGAAGGGCCTTTGTACATTATTTTTTCCAACTGTTCTCAGTTACTTTGATTTTTCTTCTCAACCTCCCTGTGTCATCTCTAGAGGCTTCAGGCCTGCACACAGTGAGAAGGAAAGCAGGCAGGACAGGATGCAGAAGGGAGCAGAGATGGGGAGGCCAGGAGCTGGGGGGCTGGGGCTGGGCAGGGAGGAAGCTAGGTTCACGGGGATTGCATCCTGGAGACTTACAGGAAGGTGTTGAAACCTGCTAGAAAATGTGCGCTTGAGGCATGTATGAAGTGCCCTTTGCATTTCATGCCTAATCTTCATTTTCCCCCCTCTGGAAATGAATCCCTAAGGGGACACTGTGGAGCCTTTCAGGCCAGATGGGCCCCCAGATGATCGCATCTGGGGGGACCTTCTGGTATTGGTGATAAAGTGGGTGGATCCTAGAGCCTGCCTGCCTGGGAAAAATCCCGCCTTTCCATTCGACGGCTGTGTGACCTTGGAAGTGGATTTAACTTCTCAGTGCTTTAGTGTGCTCACCTGCAAAAGGCTCAGGAAGACCACCGGTCCCATACTGATGCTCTGAGGTCCCCACATGATGCAGCGGCACGTACAGACTTGAGAATCGTTCCCGATGCCACACTATAGGGCGCCTGTTGACATTGAGGATCACTGCTGTTCTATTTCACCGGAATCTCATTTTCCCCAGGGACATTGCAAAACACATTCTGTGGCTTTGGTCTGATTTCTGGCTATAAAAGACTAGGTAAGATTGCTTCGTGTGTTTGTGTCTGTTAGGATGTCTTTAGCTGCAAGTAATAAAAAGTAGCTTCTCTCACAAGAATGTTTATTCTGAGTTATAGGAAGTCCAGTGGCCCATGTTCCATCCAGGCGTTTTTGTATCTCCCAGTCTCTTTACCTGATGTTGAGTCATGTAGGTGGTCATTAGGCAGCCTACTGAGGTGGAGCAGAGAACAGAGAGATGGTCAAAGCCAAACAGGTCCATTTATGTGTGGCCACTAAGGAGACAAATCACATTTTTTAAACCAAGAAACATACCAGGTTGTATGTTTCCACAGGAGCATTGTCCTCTGAGTTGGGGAACTTTTTCCAGTGTGCTGTGTTGCTCAAATGTTTTCAAACTCTTCTACCAGAATCTTCCCAAGAGATTATGAATCACACATAAATAACATTAATATTAATACTGATTTTATCCTGAGACCCCTTTTGGATCCCAAATATGTCTCCCATTGGACTTATTCATTCATGAGAGTCTTAGTTGGACAAATATTTTCTGAGTGTCCACTGTATGCAAGCAAGAAAGGAAATTGCCATTTTTATTAGGGACAGAGAGACTTTGCCTGGGTGATCTTGCTTGCCTCATGTTGCTCTGAGCAGTTGGAACTGTCCTCTCCTGTTTAAAGAGGTTCAAATGGAGGTTCATACCAGACAGATGACATCCCCCAAATCACACAGAACAGAGCCATGCTTTCTATCCTGTGTTCTGTGACTCCATCTTTACCACACTCATTCCACAGGCATGGTGTTTCCCCCTCAAGGGTTTATAATTAGTGGGGTATATAAGAAATACACAAAATATCACATGATGATATGGAACACGTAAGTGTCCTAAGAATTTATAACTTTTTAAATAAAGGGATACAGAGTCAGGAAAGATGCATTTTAGCTAAGAGAATCAGAGCACCTCATGGAGGTAGGTTGGAAAGGGGGGCACAGGAGTGGGCAGCATAGGAAGGGGCGTTGCCTGGAATGCATGGTGGGTACGAGCCAGGGCAGTGGCTAAGGGCTGGGAACTCAGGTTGGAGGCGGTTTGTAGAAGTCAAAGACTTTCTATTTTATTTCATAATCATTGCAAGGCTCTTGAAATCTTTAAGGAGGAAATAATATATTAAAAAACATTTTAGAGAGATTAACTTGACAGTGATGTCAAGACGGACAAGGAAGAAATCTTGAAAGTAGAGACCATTTAGGAAGCTATTAAAATAGCCAAGACATAGCATAATGTTTCCAAGTCATTTGGATTTCATGAACCAGCCAAGTTTCCCCTTAAATTTAAGGGACTGACCTAGCCATCTTAACTTTTTTTATTTTTTATTTTTGCTCAAGTCACAAACAACAACCACTGAAACCACTATCATTTCATAAATGAAAAGATATGTTATCCCCATAAGCAGAAAAGACATTACCTTTGTGCAAAGGACAGTCTTTCCCAAAAAGTAAATTTGGACCTAATGTCAGCATATGACCCCTCCTCCTAACACACACACACACACACACACACACACACACACACACACACACACAATTGTTATTTTTTTCATTTCATAACAGAAAGATAAAAGCTTTGTTCTGGACATGTCCCTAGTCCTTACCCCAGCTTCTAGGAACCATGATAGTTGATTATTGTAGGGTACCTCTCAAATAGTGCCTTTGTCTGGGGATGGTCCTCATCAGCAGACACTGCTGAAGAAGCACACCTAGGGTCTAACACCCGCAATTATACCTGGACTAATCCAGATGTTGGTACCAAAGCTGGCATCCTGGCTAGGCTGGTCTAATCTACTGCTGTCTGGTGGTCCATCCAAGCTCTCTCTTCAGAATTTGAATCAATGACAGAGACTGCATTTAGAAAGCATATGTGTGGTTGGGATAATCATTTAGGGATGCAAACCATCTAGGTAGAGAAAAGCAAAACAGGACAAACCTACAGGAAGAAACCCAGGTGGCCCCAGGGGAAAAGAAGCTGGAAGATGGAGCAACCTTATTCCTAAGCCTTCCCAGGTCTCACCACATTTCCCAGGAGGCCCAGCTGCATTTCCACTGTTGTATCAATGAGATTCCTCTGTGCCTTTTAATAATCCTTTCGGGTTGACTGGTCATTTCATTGTAGAAACCAAAAAGCCTTGTCTGGGATTGAAGCCAAGACAAAAAGAGAGATGGTGAAAGGGACAGATAGACAGACAGAAGCAGAAAAGGAGGAGCGAGTAGAATTCGGTAAGAGACTGAAGGTCGGGGCAAGGAGGAATGCCAAAGACCTCTCCAAGTTCTTGATCTAGGGAACTTAGGTTTTCAGAAACAGGAAACAGGAACACGAGGCAGAGTTGCTGGTGAGGGGTGAGCTGAACTTTGTTATGCAGAGTTTGAACAGTTGGTGGGCCGATGATTGGCATAGAGAATTTGGACTAGAAAGAGATTCAGGAGTCAGACACAGAAAGGAAGTATCTGGAGTCTACATTAAACTAAAAAGCTTCTGTGCAGTGAAGGAGACCATCAATAAAATGAAAAGGGGAACATACTGACTGGGAGAAGTATTTGCAAATGACTTATCCAATAAGGGGTTAATATCCAAAATATGTAAAGAACTCATATAATTCAACGCTGAAAAAACAAACAATCCTAGTAAACACAGGCAGAAGATCTGAATAAACATTTTTCCAAAGAGGACATACAGATAGCCAATTGACATAAAAAGATGTTCCACATCACTAATCATCAGGGAAATGCAAATCAAAACCATAATGAGATATCACCTCACATGTCAGAATGGCTAATATCAACAAGACAAGGAATAACAAGTGTTGGCGAGAATGTGAACCCTCATGTACTGTTAATGGGAATGTAAATTGGTGTAGCCACTATGCAAAATAGCAGAGCAAAAATGGAGGTTCCTGCAAAAATTAAAAATAGAGCTCCTATACAATCCAGCAGTTCTACTTCTGGGAATTTACCGGAATAAATGAAAATGGTAATTTGAAAAGATATGCACACCCCTATGTTCATTGCAGCATTATTTACAATAGCCAAAATATGGAAGCAATTTAAGTGTCCACCAGTAGGTGAATGGATAAAGAAAATGTGAATGTATACAATGGAATATTACTCAGCCATAAAAAAGGAATGACCTCTAATAATTTGTGATAACATGGATGGACCTAGAGGGCATTAGGTTAAGTGAAATAAGTCAAGCAGTGAAAGATAAGTACCATATCATTTCATTTATATGTGGAATCTAAAAAACAAAACAAATGAACAAACAAAACAAAACAGAAACAAACTCATAAATACGGAGAACAAATTGTCAGTTGCCAGAGGGGAGGGGAGTCGTGGGATGGGTGAAATAGGAGAAGGGGATTAAGAGGTACACACTTCCAGTTATAAAACAAGTCATGGAGATACAGTGTACAGCATAGGGAATATAGTCAATAATATTGTAATATTATTGTGATATTAACTTCACTTATGTTGGTGAGCATTTTTTAACGTATATAAATGTCAAATCTCTATGGTGTGTGCCTGAAGACAATATAATATTGTATGTCAACTATACATCAATTAAAAAAACAAAAACAATCAAACAAAAATGGCAATAACAAGAAAAAAAAGAGAAATCTGGGTCTGTGGGTTCAGATTGATCATGGAGGGGAAAAGTATAGGGCAAAGATGGGAGGCCGTGGAGAAAGGTGAGTGTGGCACCTGAGTTGTGGGGGTGAGGGATTGGGGGCAGCACCTGAGGACTGGCGCTGAAATGGTGATGGTCCACCGAGGCAGGACAGCCCGAGCAGCGGCTGGGAGAAGGGGGAGATTGAGGCACCCGTTGCCCGGTTTCCCAGGTCCTGACAAATGCCCAGCAGATGTCTGCTGAGTTATCTGAGGAATACAGAGAAGTGGAGGCGCGCATTCTGGCGTGCTGACATTCTTCTCCAGGGCCCCATCACTCTGCTTTGGGAATCTGGTGTGGGATTTAGAGAAGGAAGTGGTGCGGGGGTATGAGGAGGGGTGGGGAGGAAGGGGCGCGAGGAGGACAGGGCGGATGCAAGGAGGGCGGGCCCAAGGGGAGGACAGGGGCATGAGGCGAGAGCACGGCTGAGAATGAAACTGTTTGGGATGATCTCTGGATTTCAATGATTCGTAACTCTTTTTCAAAAGGGTCTGAGGACCTTTTGCTGAATGACATGCAGGTTTATTTTGAAAGAAGATTCTTGGACCCATACTTCCTGAATCAAAGCTCTCGAGCAGAGGCTCAGACTGCATTTTAAACAAGCTCCGTAGGTGACTCTTGTGCCTGCTAACAGTTGAGAGCCTGTCTCCACTATTCTTTGTGAATTGACTGTATTATTCACATTATCTCCTCTGGAAAACATACGGACCACTAAAGAGAGGTTATTTTTTATCCACCTGTTCTGCAGAAAATCATCAATTCCAAAGCACACTGCAAATCTTCTAGAACCTTCAAGGGCACCACTCATGATAACCTTATAAAGAATGGAATCCAAACAATTTCTCCTTTTTATAAACAGTGGCCAAATACGGCCCCTCAGGTTTCTGCCCGCCCCTACTCCGCCCTGCCCCTGAAAGAGACGGGTCCCACCTCTTTAGTGACTGTTGGCATTGTGGCCAATGGGAGACCTGTTCCTTTCTTTCCAGATAGCGGAGAAAGTCTCTCTAGAAAGCTTCTTCCAGTACCAAGAAGCAAGTGACTCGCAGTCACAGAACTTCATATGACATCAGGTCGGCTGGCCCTGGGAGGAAGGTAAGCTGCGTGTCCCTGTGGTGTATAGCAAAGTGTGTGGGGTCTGGGCTGTAAGTGTGAGGCGTGACTCCTCATTCTTTCTTGGGGGATAAAGTTGTTTGGTTCCACGCATAGATATCATGGTTGTCATTGCAAGAATGTCCCAAGGACCAGTTTAGAGCTGAGTTTTGAACAGTAGGGCATCCATGTCTTCTCAAACAATATTAGACAGAATAAACTGACTCCCATACTCCTAAACCATATGCATTGCATCATTTAGGGTTGTTTTGGCTACAAGCAACAGAAAATCCAATGACCCTCAGCTTAGACCATTAGGATGGCCCCTGTGTCAGTTCTGTGGCATGGTGATATCACTGAGGGCCTGGCTCTTTCTACCTGCTCCTCTGCCATCTTCAGTGTGTCAGCAGCATTCCACCTTTAAGCCATGAAACATGGCTGCCCCAGCTCGAGGAGAGACTGTCTTGTGCACCATGGAATCCCAAGCAGGACACAAAGAGAGTCTTGGCCAAAGGGCTTCTTTCTCCTGCATCTCTCTCACCAGGGAAAGAGAGCTTTCTTGGAGGCAGGCCCTGAACACACGTACACTTTTGGACCCATAACTGCAAAGAGGAGTGGCCATTGGCAAGGAGCTGTCACTACCACCTATAAGGGGTCTGTGAGCCATGAAAGGGGCCAGCCACTGAAAGGCCATCAAAAAATGTGTCCCACTTGGTGAACAGGTATTAACAAATTATGATTTCAAAGGACTTTGTTTTCTGCAACCAGATCATTGCATCTTGTGGAGAAGCCTGTGCAGCCAGAGAGCAGCATTAGTGGAAATCAGAACCTTCCCTTAGTGCATCTGTGGACGCGTGAGCAGGTTAAACTCAGGGCTGCTTTTACCTGTGGCAGCCGCAGGAGGCTCTTCTCCATGCCACTGTGACTGTTGGAAAAGCATCCCTGGGCTTTAGTCTCCTTCTCTGAGGCTGTTGCTACAACAACATCAATAGCGTCTTTTTAATGTACTTTCCTGTGCTCAAGGTCTAGTCTCATGTGGCTTACAACCATCACAAAGTAGCTCCAAAGGGGTGAGTACAGAAAACTTGGCATTCAGGCTGGGGTGAGGCCGCAGGATCGAGTCTGGATCCAAGAAGTTCGCATATAAAATAAGATTATAATGGCATAGGAGCCTAGCAGCAGGGAGTTCGGTGGGGGCTGCAGGGAGGTGGGCTGGAAAGATTAGGGGAGTACAACTGACTGCAAGGTCAAGGTCAAGGTGAAACCTTGAGAAGCAATCACAAGGCCCTTGAGTTTGTTTCACAAGGCTAATTACATCATATCGAGGCTCTGAGGCAGGAAGGACAGTAGCAGTGTTGTGTCGGAACATGTCTACTCTTCCATCCAACAAACTATCACTGAGCATTTGCCATTAGCCAGGCTCTGGTATATGCTGAGGTTTCAAGAGAAGCTAAAAGCAACAGAATTTAGTCAATTATTTAGGTATTCATGGTCTTTTGTGACTTCAGAATCTCTCTCCTCCCTTTATATCTTTGTGTATCCCTTCCTCATTAGCAGAGGGGACCCTCTGCGTAGAATGCTTCTTATGCATCATCTCATGCAAATCTCTCACCCACCATCTGAGGTAGGAATCATTATTTTTGCTTTACAGCTGAGAAAACTGAGGCTCAAAGAGGCAACAAGACTTACCTAGGGTCCTGCAGCTAGGTTCAAATGACAAAGCTGTTTGTTGCATTTTTCATCCCCCTTATGCCTGTCTTTTTTTTTTTTTTTTGTCTTCAACTGTGGGTAAAATTGTTACATTTCCAGAATATCTCTCCCGGCTTTAGTGCATTTGCATATCCTCAGGGGTGGAGAGAAGTTCACCTCCCTGTCAGTGGGTAATTACCTGGGCAACCGAGGGCGTGTCCGAACCTGAGAGGTTAAGGTGGGGTGGTGCTAGCGGAGCAGGGGAGAGACAGACGGCGCAGGACTGCAGTTTGTAAGCAATAAACGGGTTATAAACTTTATTTCTCCCTTTGACTGATTTCGGTTTTTAGAGGTATTTTGCCCTGGGATTTCCTCTCCCAGGACTTACACCAACATTTTACAATACTTTATTTTTATTTCTAATCAAGCAATATAGACAAATAAATTTTAAAACTCTAGTAGTTCTAAGCTATATCATGAAAAATACTGTTTTCTTGTACACCTTCTTCCAACTCTTGCTGCTTCCCAGGAAACTACTTTACAGTGTTGGCTACCAATTCTAAATAACAGGCTGAAGACACTGTTTTTTGATGTGTTAGTTTTAGGCATTATTTATTGTCTTATGGCCACGAAGTTTTAGCTGTCTGTGCTGGATACCGTCTGTCTGTCTCTTCCAGATGTTGTCTTTTACCTGGGGATTCCCCAGGAGGACTGACCTCGGTGGATGAAGTAGACAGGCTCCTTCTCCTCTGGCTTTGGGTCTGTTTAACGGAGGCACCAGCAGGAGATTGGGCTGAAGGAGCTGTGAGGGGAATGGAGCGTTTATTCTCCTGACTAAGTCTCCTCCTCCTCTTTTAGCAAACAGCCTTATCCATACACTTTGCTCTCTGGGCCTCTGATAAGTACTCCACCCCTTGCCCTTGAGCATTCAGGCCTAGAGGTGGCAATGACTCCCTGCTATTTTTAGCTCTGGGTCCTTCTATATCTTTGTTTCCCTAAACCCTGTCCACACTTTTGTAAATAGTTGCGGTATTACAATTTGATGCCATTTACCCCTACCCCACCCCTATAAAATATATTGTCTACATCATTAGTTATTATAATGTTTGCATTATTTAACTATATGAATATTGCTGACTTCATAGCCAAGTGGTGAATTATAAATTATGATCACATTTTCTTTACTGAATTATAAATTATGATCACATTTTCTTTACTGAACAATTTTTTTTTACTGCGTTTAGCTGTCTACTTTAAAAAATGCCTTAGCTTTCTTTATATCTGCTTTTCTTTCTACATACTTCACCAGATCTGTTAAAAGCCTTTAATGTTCCCAAAGGCTCAAACGTTATCAGTTCTTTGTATCTTTTTCTCAGAGGGGAGAGTATGATGAGTAAATCAGCCTCCATAATAAACAACTCGATGCCATGCATTTTGAAATCAAAATCCTAACTAAAAAACTGACAAAGTGATGAAAACAGGACTTTAATTCCCAGATCCCTTCATTGATCTTAAAGGTTTTATTCCCCTTGGCAAATATTGTGACCACTTATAGATCCTAACTATTTTACCAGACAGATATTATGGCCTCTTTCAGATGTATCTTATTATCATTTCATACCTTTCAAAAGCTCATTTTAACTTTGCTAACATGTAGTTACAGAGTCTGCCTTCTCCTTGAGCTGAGGATCACAGGGTTCATCTTTGCTGCCCAGTCATCTTAAGACTAGCTAACCTCAAGGCAATTCTTAGATCTCCTTTTCCATAAAAGAAAGTAAGGCAATTTTATTTGTTTAAGAATTGGTGTATAACAGGCCCCAACACATTCTTCTTGCAATGTAGTTCTTATAAAGATAAGATCTGTATTTTAAAATTCTGAAACTGTGGTTGTATCTTTTACAACCTATTCCTAGAGACCCTTTCCTGGAGCACTCTGTTGGCTGGCCAGATGCTGGGACTTCCCTTTAGCATCATCTGGTACGTCCCTTTGCCCCCCTCACTGTGCTGGATTCCCAGTTTCCTGGAGTTTGTATCGTCCTATTTCTCAATTTACTCCCTTATTTTGTTGGAGCATATCCTTCAGCAGCTTCATAAGAAAGAATACAAGGAAGGTAAATTTCCTTGTGTTCTTACATGTCTAAAAATATATTTATCACACTTGTAACTTAATTTGTAGTTGGATAAATATAAAATTTAAGGTTACAAATTTTTTTTCCTTTGGCTTCAAGACGGTGGTATAGAAAGATCCTGAAGTCCCCTAGACACAACAAACCCCAAACTACATATAGAACAATTCCCTCTGAAGAAGAGCTGAAAACTACCTGAACTGCAAGGGATAAAAGGGCCACACTCAGATGGTTAGGAGAGGCAGAGATGGGGTATCACAGAAAACCCTATCCTCAGTGCAGGGACTTACAACCAGAAGGGAACTCACAAATGTGAACCTTCTCCCTGAGGAATGAGGAGTTTGTGCCCTACATCAGATACTCCAACACCTGGGACTTGCCCCAGAGACATGACCTCCCACTCCAAACATCTGGTTTTAAGAATAAATGTGGCTTGTGTCTAGGAGAACCATGAGGCTCTAGGGAATGGAAATTCCACTCTTCAAGGGCTCATGGGCAGGCTTACTCGACCCAGCACCCAGTGTTAAAGCAGCATTTTGAAAAGTGCCTAAACCATACGTGAAGGAGATTCATTTGCTAGTTTAAAGTGTCTGCCAGAGGGAAAGGAGTCTGTGGGGACTCTCTCCAGGGACAGAAGCCCAGGAGGGCATCAGTTTTACATTCTCCCTCTACTTGCTAGTGCCAGCATTGACAGGTGACATTTTTGCACTGCTCCTGTAAACTCCTAGTGCTGGTGGGCCCTCCTGGGGCCCTGCCAGAGCTGCTGGGTGTGCACAGTCCATATGAGGAACACCCCTTGCGCACCTGGCTCTGGTGTCCAGAGGGGATAGTGTTTTTTGGCCCCAAAGATCTGAAACAATTAAAGAAATAGTTCAGGGCACTGCATTAACAGCAGACTGAAACACACTCCCAGCTTTCCAGTGAAAAGGTCTATTTACTTGTCCTGAAGCTTCAGCCTGAGGGTAGACTTCAGGTTTACCACACATTTAGAAGTTCCAGAAGTGATCTTGCAGAATGTAGGGTAGGGGAAGCCACCTTTGCAGTCTCCCTTGGCCTTAAACAGCTAGCCAGTACTTGCCAGAAAGGAGCTTATATGCTGGTCTGGAATCCTAATCTACTCAACTTTCACCAAGTGGACACCTCCAGATTGCCTGACCTGGTGGCAGCAGAGATTAGGATTGCAGTCCAACAGGGCCACACATATTTGCATACTTAGAAACTGCTGCCTGGACTAGCTTCCAGTCAGCTTGAAACTAGGGGCTGAACGAGATACCTCTCTCTGGAACACTCACAGTACTTGGCATTCCCTCTACAAATGGGAATTATTAAGAACAAATAAGAATGAATCAGGCTGCTTAAACAATCACAAAGGTTCAAGAGACAACCAAGAGCTGGGGCAAGTTTCAAAGATAAGATTCAATTCCTATAAAGGCCACTCCTTCAAGACTGTATTAGCTACTTTGCCTAACACATAGAAACAAACAGAGAGTCAAGAAAAATGAGGAAAGAGAGGAATATGTTCCAAATGGAAGGACAAGATTAAAGTCCAGAAAAAAAAGCCTTAATAAAATAAAGATAAGTAATTTACCTGATAAAGTTCAAAGTAATAGTCATAAAGATGCTCATTGAACTTGGAAGATGGGTGAACACAGGGAAAATTTCAACAAAGAGAAAGGAAATTTAAGAAAGAAGTCACAGAGCTGAAGAATACATTAATTGAACTGAAACATACAGTATAGGGTTCCAACAACAGACTAGATGAAGCAAAAGAAAGAATCAGTGGTCTCAAAGACAAGGCAGTAGAATTCACCCAAATAGAGTGGCAAAAAGAAAAAAGAATATAAAAAGTGAAGACAGCCTAAGGGACCCCTAGGACAACATAAGTGGAATAACATTGACATTACAGGGGTCTCAGAAGGAGAAAAGAGAGAAAGGGGCAAAAACATATTTAAAGAAATAATGGCTGAAAACTTCCCTAATCTGGGGAAGGAAGATTCCTTCCCCAGGTCCAGGAATCCCTGAGAGTTCTAAAAAAGATGAATCCAAAGAGACCCACAGCGATACACAGTATAATTAAAATGTCAGAGTTAAAGATAAAGAGAGAATTTTTAAAGTAGCAAGACAAAAACAACTTGTTATCTAAAGGGAATCCCCATAAAGCTATCAGCAGATTTCTCAACAGAAACTTTATAGGCTAGAGGGGAGAGACATGAGGATAGATTCAAAGTGCTGAAAGGAAAAATCTTCCAACCAACAATACTCTACCTGGCAAGGTTATCATTCAGAACTGAAGGAGAGACAAAGAGTTTCCTAGATAAGTAAAAGCTAAAGGAGTTCATCACTACTAAGTTGTCTTACAAGGAATGTTAAAAGGACTTCTTTAAGCTGAAAAGAAAGGGGAGCGATTAGTAAAAAGAAACATGTAAGAGTAAAAATCTCACTGGCAAAGGTGAATATATAGTAAAGGTAGTGTGCTAATCACTTATAAGGCTATTATGGGGGTTAAAAGACTAAAGTAATAAAAATAACTGCAATGAGAATAATTAGTGAAAGGATACATGAAATAGATGTAAAGTGTGACATCAAAAACAAAATATGGGAGGGGAATAAGATACAGGTTTAGAATGCATTCAAACCTAATGTGCTAATAAAAATAGACTATTAAGTGTATATAATGTTATATGTGAGCCTCATGGTAACCACAGTACAAAAACCAATAGTAGATACACAAAATAGAATGATAAATAAAACTAAGCATAACTCTACTAAAAGTCATCAAAACAAAAGTGAAGAAAGGAACAGAGGAAAAACAGCCAGAAAACAGTTAACAAAATGGCAATTATTTCATATGTATCAATAATTACTTTAATGTAAATGGACTAAATTTTCCAATCAAAAGACATAGAGTGGCTAAATGTATTTAAAGAAAAAAAAAAGATCCATCTATGTGCTGCTTACAAGAGATTCACTTCAGATGTAAAGCCGCACACAGACTGAAGGTTACGGGATGAAAAAAGATGTTTCATGCAAATGGAAAGCAGAAAATCAAACAAACAAAACAAAACAAAAACAGGTAGCTATTCTTAGACAAAATAGATGTTAAAATGAAGGCTGCAATAAAAGACAAAGATGGATGTTATGTAATAATAAGGGAGGCAATCCAACAAGAAGATGTAATATTTGTAAATATTTATGAACCCAACACAGGAGCACCTAAATATGTAAAACAAATATTAACAAATCTAAAGAGAGAAAGTGACAACAATACAATAATAGTAGGGACTTGATACCTCACTTACATCAATGAAAGAATCATCCAGAGAGAAAATCAATAAGGAAACATCAGCCTTAAGTTCCACTTTAGACCAGATAAGACTTAAAAAATATATGCTGAACATTTCACCCAAAAGCAGCAGAATACATATTTTTCTCAACTGCACTCGGAACATTTTCCAGGATAGAACAGGTTAGGCCACACAAGAAGTAAGTTTAAGAAGGCTGAAATCATATTAAAAGTCTTTCTCAACTATAATGGTATGAAACTAGAAATCAAGAAGAAAACTGGAAAAATCATCAATATGATTAAACAAATGCTACTGAACAACTAATGGGTCAATGAAGAAATCACATGAGAAATAAAAAAAAATATCGAGACTGAATCACGAAGAAATAGAAAACCTGAATAGACTGATTACTAGGAAAGAGAATGAATCAAAATCTAAAACCTCCCAACAACAACAAAAGGATAAGGACCAGATGGCTTCACCAGTGAGTTCTACCGAACATCCAAATATTTAATACCTATTCTTTTCAGATTCTTCCAAAATATCGGAGGAGGGAACACATCTAAACTCATTTTATGAGACCAGCATTTCACTGATTCCAAAACTAGACAAGGAAACCACAAAAAAAAAGAAAGAAAGGAAGGAGGAAGGAAGGAAGGAAAGAAGGAAGGAAGGAAGGATCAAAAGAAGAAAATACTACAGGCCAATATTCCTGATGAACATAGATGCAAAAATCCTCAACAAAATACTAAAAAACCAAATTCAATAATATGTTAAAAGGATTATACACCATGATCAAGTGGGATTTATTCCAGGGATGCAAGGATGGTTCAACATCTGTAAGTCAAAGTGACATACCACATTAAAAAATGAAGGATAAAAATTATATGAATGTCTCAATAGATGAAGTTTATAATTAAATTAAAACAAAATTAAATATCCATTTATGAGAAAAACTCTCAATAAAGTGGTCACAGATGAAATGTATACCCCAAAATAATAAAGGCCACATATGACAAGCCCACAGCTAACTGCATACTCAATGGTGAAAAACTGAAAGCCTTTCTGTTAAGATCAGGAACAAGAAAAGGATGACCACTCTTTCCATTTTTATACAACATAGACTGGAAGTCCTAGATAGAGCAATTAGGCAGGAAAGAGAAATGAAAGACAAAATTTGGAAAAGAAGAAATGAAACTGTTATTATCTGAAGTTGACATAATGGTTGTATATAGAAAACCTTAAACTTCTACCAATAAAACTGTTAGAATAAACAAATTCAATAAAGTTGCAGTGTACAAAATTAATATGCAGAAATCTGTTGTGTTGCCATAAATTAATAATGAACTATCAGAAAGATGAATCAAGAAAACTCCATTTAAAATCACATAAAAAGAATAAAACACCTGGGAGTAAATTTAATCAAAGAGGTGAAAGACCCATACATCAAAAACTGTAAGGCATAGAACAACCATACAATCTAGCAATTCTGGGTATTTATCTTAAAAAAAAAGCAAAATCACTAATTTGAAAAGATACATGCAGCTGTATATTCGTTGCAGCATAATCTATAATAGTTAAAATATGGAAAAAACCTGTGTGTCATCAATTGATGAATGGATAGATAAGATGTGGGCTCTGTGTGTGTGTGTGTGCGTGTGTGTATTACATATAGAGAGAATAGAATATTATACAGCCATAAAAGAGAATGAACTCTTCTCATTTGTGACAAATTTGATGGACCTATAGGGTATTATGCTAAGTGAAATAAGTCAGAGAAAGACAAATACCATATGATTCACTTATATGTGGAGTTTAAAAATCAAAACAAATGAACAAACAAAACAAAACTCATAGATACAGAAAACAGATTAGTGGTTGCCAGAGGGGAGGAGAGTTGTGGGGGAGGTGGGGTTAGTGAAATGGGGGAAGAGTATGAAGAGGTACAAACCTTCAGTTATAAAATAAAAGTCACGGTGATGTAATGTACAGCATGGTGACTATTGTTAGTAAAATTGTATTATATATTTGAAAGTTGCTAAGAGAGTAGATCTTGTAAGTTCTTATCATAAGAAAAAATTTATAACTCTATATCATGAGGGATGATAACCAGATTGATTGTGGTGATCATTTCTAATATATACAAATATTGAGTCATTATGTTGTATGCCTGAAACTAACATAATGTTATATGTCAATTAGACTTTAATAGAAAAAAATTACATTTCCTCAAAAATGTGAAATCATTGTTCCATTGTCTTCTAGTATGCAGTGTTGTATGCCTGAAACTAACATAATGTTATATGTCAATTAGACTTTAATGGAAAAAAATTACATTTCCTCAAAAATGTGAAAGCATTGTTCCATTTTCTTCTAGTATCCAGTGTTGCTGGATGACAGTCAGAAGCCAATTAATTTCCATTTTTTTGCTTGTGCTGTTTCCCTGAGAATTTTCTTTTTAACTTGGTATTCTGAAATTTTTGACACATGACATTGGTCTGGGTCTTTTGTTAATTGATTATGCTGGACATTCAGTGGTCTTTTCAATTTGGGTAATCTTAGCTTTTTGTTACAGGAACTTTCTTGTGAAGTTATAGTCTTGTATAATCTATAGGAATTCCTTAGGAATTCCTACAACTTGATTTGAAACTTGTGGATGGTTCTTACAAATCATTTACCTCTTTCTCTTTCTTTGGTTCTGTTTTCTTTGACTTTGTTTTCTATTTGTTTAATAAAATTTTAGTGATTATATTTCTTGTTTTCTGACTGTTTCATTTTAAAAACATTTTGTTCTGGTTTTACATATTCAACATTTTTTCTCTTTTTCTAAGAAGAGTAACCTTTTTTTATAAAAATTAAAAAAATATACTTTAAAAGTTCTCTTCTGTTTCTTGTATTGTCTCTGTTTCTCCTGGGTTCCTATTTTTGGAGTGTCTAGTTCAGTTTCTTGCATCTTGGAGGCTTACTTCAAACACTTGGAGAACTTTAGCTCTGGTTGGGAGCTCTGTTCAAGGTTGGGTGTTTAACTTGGGGGCATTCAAACTAGGGTGAGTGGTGAGCTCAACATTTTTCTTAGGGACTTCCATATTTCAATATCTAAAGGCTTCCTTTTTTTAGGACCACCTAGTTTATCCAGAAAAAATAAAGTCCTACCTGATGGTAAAATGTTTGCAGTGGTAGGCTGATAGAAGAGGATGCCTGGCATATCTCCATCTTCCTTGTGTGTAGATACCCTGCCCATGCATTTTCATTTCCCCTGTATTACACTGTATTTGATGTCCCCAGGTTTGGAGGATTCCAGAAGGATTTTCTTCAGAGCAGAGGCTCGAGTCCCTGACTGTTGGAGGGGGCGATGGGAGCACAGTAGTATGTATGGAGTGGGGGGGACAGAAAAAACAGGAAAGGGCATGTGGAGATCCACCCAGCCCGTCCAACTTTCAGTCTGCTTGACTGTTTCAGGCCTGATACCCGCACCTGATTTACGGGTGTCTGGTACCTTAACAGCTGGAAGCTCTGTGGCTTCTGGAGGAGGACTGGCCACTTCTCATACCCTTTTACCCCTCATGCCCTGTGCCTGCTGCTATCTGGCAGCTTACCACTAAATCTTCGCCCTTTTTCTGTCTGCTTTCCATTGTCCAAAAAAATGTTAAAACCTTTCATCTACTGAGGTCTCTCTTCTGATGTCTTTTAACTCCTTCCTTATCATTTTCATGGTGCCCTTGGAGGCCAGAGATTTAGTTAAAGTCCCATAGGTTACACTTTGAACCATCAAGTAGTCCTGTCTTCTGAGAGATTACCTCAGTATCTACTTTGAGGTTATTTTCCTCCAGTAGTAATAACAATATGATCTCCATCCTTCTGTTGACCACAGCTGGTAACAATGACTCTTTCCTTGACCTCAGGTTAGTCAGGCTCCTTCAAGCCTTCTTCTTAACTAGGTCTTGACCTTGGACTGCCCAGCCAAGTCTTAGCAAGAATCCTGAGAAGTCAGTTTAATAAGAAGCTTTAACCCTTGAGGTTTGATTAAGTTCCTCATCCTCCCACCCTTAATGCATATGTCCTTGGCCTGCCTTCTGTAAGAATCCTGTTAGGTTAATTAGCAAGAATCCCCCTATCCTTGATGCGACTTTGAGTGACTTTCCATCCACTGATCCCTCACTCTGCTCCTTGGCTATGAATCCCCACTCATTCTTGTATTCAGAGTTGACCTCCATCTTTCTTCTCTATTGCAATACTCTTGGATAAAGTTTTCCTTACCATTTTAACAAGTGCTATAGTAATTGTATTTTTTTTAACACTGACTATTGGGAAACAGTGCTCAATCAGTGATGGAAATTAGAAAGAGAAAACTGGCCTTTGCCTCCTGAACACTGCTTGACCTCTGTAGTCCAGGAGATGATGTTCTAGGGCATGGTTTTTCAAATTGCAAGCCCCAAACCATTAGTATAATGGAAACATTTGTTAAATCACAATCAACATTTTAAAAAATGAGATTAACTAGAGTTAGAGAATACCACTGTGCATTGCCTGTATGTGAGAGAAGTGTTGACACATGAAACCTTTGTTGTAGTTAATGTGTCTGTGTGCCAGGTGAACGTATAAGTATATTTCTTACTGTGGAAACTAGTGAGATCTGAGAGCCACTGGCCTAGGAAGTGGATTTGGACCTTTTGCTTTGTTTTTCTAAGAAAAGCTCTACTAGTCAGACTGACACTATCATCTCTATTTTAGAGGGGATGGATTTGGTTAGATAACTTCTCAGCCACTGAGTGCTAATACATCAATTTCTCAGTCTCTGTTTTACTATAAACCCTTTCAACATTCTCCTTTGCTTAAAGCATTTTCTTAACTTAGTCTCGTCTAAGAAAGCCAGGCTACAAAAAAAGAACTTTGTGAAGCTGGTGAGTAGGTGATGGGGAAGCATATGCATCAGTAACAAGGACCAAGAACAGATAAAACCAGCAGCCAAACTGTTGGGGGTAAGACTAAGACCACATTTCTGTTGGGGGTAAGACTAAGTCTTCGTGGGTAATTTATATTTTAACTTATTAGCTGTTGGGAACCCAAGGAAGGAATAGCTGATTCAATGTTTTTTTATTACCTCTTCATGGGTGGTAGGAATTGCACAGTAAAGAATTAGTGGCAAGATTTAAAGCTTAGAGTCACAATAAAAATAAGATTAATTCTATAGGCGACTCTACAGAAGAGTGATAAGAATTCAGTAGCCATGGGAAGCTCTGTGGCGGACATGTCTGCCCATTTCTGCTGTGCCTTGGGTGGTTCTGATTTAACTTGGTTCATCCTTCCGCCCCTTCACAGTTTTGTTCTGTGTAGAAAGAGAGTTCTACCGCTGAACATGCTGGAGCTTCAGGATGTGAACATGAGAGGCAGGGAACCAAAGCTCGGGTGAGCCCGTTCTGGAAAGCCAGCAAAGCCAGCAGAACTTCTGGGAAACCTGACACAGGGCTTTATGTTTGGTGAAGAAATGAGGATCCGCACCCAACTTGGTTCTCTACGAACTGTCCAAAGCATTGATTTCGTTGCTGAATAAGCACCAAATTTTGGGGGAATTTGTTTAACTTCGTCCTTCCGTTTAATGCTGACTGGTCATTTGTTGAACTTAGAGAGATAAACTCAGGTATTGAAGCACACCTGCTTCATCCATTGTTAGAAAAGCACATAACACCTGCAAATATAACCTAAAATACTTTGTGTAAACAAACACACACTTGAACAAACAAACAAATAAAAAAATCCATGGAACAAATTTAAGTGCAAATGGGGACCAGTGGACTTATTTTTAGTATAAGAATATTAAGCTATTGGCTTCTAACTAGCCATCAAGTGCCACAGTCCTTTCCATCAACTGAATTTAATTTGGATTCCAAAGAAATCATGTGATAATTTTATTTTCTCGTTCTTCTGCATATTTAAAATGGAAAGTAAGTCACTCTAAAAAACTAACTGCGGGGGAAACTTTCATCAATCAGAAAAAGGCAGTCTTGCTCTGTTTGTGTAAACGTCTACATTCTGTTTTTTTAAATTGTTATTTAATTATTTATTTTTTAGTATTTGTTTTGCAGCCAAAGCTTCCTGCAGGAGGAAATTCCTTTCCTACAGAGCTTTCCATGAGAAGCAGAGGAAGACCTAACCGATCAGAGATTAGCTAGGATTGCTCAGGAGGCATGTGGTGATGGTCATAATAGCAATAACAATAGCATACAGTGATGTGCTCAGACACAGCGCCAAACACTTTATCTGGATTGTTTAATTTAATCTACACAAAAACCACGTGAGATGGGTGCTTAATTGCTCCCATTTTACAGTTGAAACTGAGGTCCAGTGAATTCAAACCCCTCACCTAGGTTAGCACCAGCACTGAATCCTGGCAGCCTGACCTGGGGCTTGGCTCCGACCCCCTGTGCCATGTTGCCTCCTCCTGGAAGTTCTCACTGACCAGCTATAAACTGGCACTCAGCAGTTTCTACATGCCAAAGGTATAAGCAAAAAAAATGCAGATAGTCTTTCTTTTAACCTCTGAAATAAGCAGAATAATTAGAAGCAGAAAAAAATTGATGCAGCAGTAATTGTTCAGTAATTCGAGCTGAAACACGTCTGAGGTTGTATTTCTTTAAATCTTGCTTTAAATGACTTGCAGTTTCTCTCCTCTAATAGACTTCCTCTGCTTTTATATCATTTATGCTAATATTTATAATTCTTGTAGTGGTTGTCCAGTGGACCCGCTTGCCCTCTTTCTTCTGTCAGAATATTTTGCTAGGCTGACTTGCACAGCCCTACACAGGCCCGTGCTCCTCCTGATGACAAGGAGGGTGTGAGGGGTAGTAGTGACTGACAGCCATCGAGCAGCAGCCCACATCGTTGCCTTCAGTCTGGCCCCACCCCCAGGCTGTTCTCCTCCTAATAATTTTTATTATATGTCTATGGTGGCAGCACCTTCATTTGATGCTCCTGTGTTTGGTGGCCCTGCGCTTCAGAGAGCCCCTGTCGTATGCAGACGCAGAGAAGGGAAATGACCTCCTTTATGGCGAGAGTGTCTCAGGGCAAGCTGGAAGGAGATCCATTTGTCAGATTGTGCTTGGTGTCATGGACTCTAAACCTCCCGAGAATGAAAGGGCAATCGGAATGAAGAAGAATGTCTATTTCAGCAGCCGAGATAGGACAACTATGTCCCATTGTTCATTAGTCACATGCCATATACAATAAGAGACATGCGGGTTTGTTTGTTTATTAATGAAAGGGGTGAGTAAAAGAGAACACGGCTGAGGGGACAGGAATACAGCGTTCAAGCAGAATTTCCCATCCCAATGTGAGAGAAGAATTTGTAGACCTAAACTTTTTAAAAGAGAGAATGTTGCCATTTTCCTTCATTATCAAAAATAATATTATTAGGTATGTCTGTTAGAAAAAAACTGTGCAGTTTTAACATGCTCAGAATCATTGGGCTGCTATTTTCCCCTGACTTTTATTTTTAAAGTAAGATTTTGCTTCCAACACCCAAAGTCTGCCACTGATGATAGGGATACTGAGATTGTGTAATTGGCAATACATTTCTTACATGACGATTTTCTGGCCAGCTCCCCTGGGAATAGTCAGAATTGTTATGTTTAGTTGGGTTTTTCAGAGCCACTGCAAAGTTGGTCTCTGGCAAATTTTCAGTCACTTCTGAAGGAGGGCAATGTAAGGTTTGTGCAAAATTAATTTGTGGGTAACGGATAGGATACAAGACATGATGCAAAAGATGGTAGGGACCCAGGAGGCTGGAAGGCAGGGGTGGGGTGAAATTACTGAGAAGAGACACTATAGCCCTTTATAAAAAAGCATCTGAAGAATTTGTCTATTCATCATTTATCCAGCATCTGCTGTCTGGAGCAGTGATTCCAAATTCCCAACCCATTAGGAGCTGGAGCTCCCCGTTGCTGTTTGCTGGAAAATGTAATTTCTTTCTCTCCCTCTATTCAAAAAACCATGCATACGTTAAAATAAAACTAAAGTGAATTTAAATTTGCATAGTTTTAAAATACATTTTTTTAAACTATAAGGTTTAAAAAAAATTTCCCCTTGAATTAATTATAGGCCTCTCCAGGGAACCATGAAACCATAACTTGTCCAGAGCAGCATGCATTTAGACTTTTATAATTACCTGGTGACTCAGCTCTGGCTGACTTCCCAGGAGTCAGTTCTTACCATGGGGAATAATTTTCCATTCCTGAGGGAGTCCCCCTGGAGACACCTTCTCCGATGCCTCAAGTCAGATTCCGTAAGCGATCTGCACTGCCGCCTCCCTCACAGACATTTGCCTATTTCCTACTGCATCTCATGCTCTACTGTGGATTATAGAATTTCTATATGACTTACCTCTCCTATTAGATTTTAGACTCTTTGTCAAAGGCTTTATGCTTCCTCAGACTTATTGAAGTAAACTTTAATTTCTGTTTTGGGGGTTCATGTTCTTGCTTGTCATAACTAGAATTAGAATATCCCAGAATCAGAACACAGGTTTCAATATTGAGAAAAGACAGTTTGAGAGAACCTGAAGTGATTTAAATATATGAGTGGATATGAAACATATTCTGTGATGCAGACATTCACCAAAACTCTTCATAGACAGAGACGTGATCTCCTAAAATCTGAAAGAAAGCTGTATAGACAATGTGTACATTCAACAGGTCAGCAAAGTGGCTGCTTATTTCCTTCAAAGAAACCTTTTATGGACAGTGCAGAAAGTACTCCTTAAAAAGAAGTGAGGATGTGGAACTCAGAGTTCTGGATAAATGGCTACTGTTGTGTTCTGTGACCCAGCCCTGTCTGAAGAGGTCCAGGGTAAGCTGAGCTGGCAGTACCTCTTCACAGTTGTATGGAAATCTATGTTCCAAAGACCTGATTTGGGAGTGTGGCTGCATGCTTCCTCCTGACTTATTAGCTCTTCCATGGCTGAGGTGGAGGATGAAGTTAAGAACAAAATGTAGATGCCTAGACTCACTGAAATGCATTCACTTCTTCCTAAAGTGACAGCATCTTCCATAGGGCTGTCTTTGCTCATTGCTTCAGGCTGTTATGTCCTTGAAGGACTTATGACTCTGGAAACCATCGAATATCTATTGGGAAGGGCCTTGACCAAGATCTTTTGGAATTGTTACATTTCCAGCTTTCTACTCTCCATTTACCTTGTTCTCTATTTCTTCCTCAATCGTCCTTTCTCTCCCGATCATCTTTGAGGCATTTTGTACTTGATATTCTGTTACTGTAATAACTGTTATTAGCTAGGACCATAAATAGATGCCACCCTGTTGGGTGGAGGGTTTTAGGGGGACAGGATATTCACACGTGCCAATACATCACTCCAGAGTTACCTGCTAATTGTGTGCAGGGAAGGCACCTTAGTGTGGAGAGATCTGATGGCTATCACTTCACTCAAGTGATGAATCTTGACTGAGTACTTACACTGAGGCAACCTCATGAACTATACACCACCACCTACAATGTATTCTTGCCCAAAATGGTTGAACTAGAATCTGGTGAGCCTCTAGAGCTATCCTTCAGGTGACAGGAAATATAGGAAGGGATGAGGGACAAGTTAAACAGAGGTATGACAAGATAATCAGCCAAACCAATATGGGAAACTTTACAAACCTGTCCAGGACTCTTGAAAAAAAGTCAGTATCATGAATAAAAAGTAGGGGAACTGTTCTAAATTAAAGGATCAAATGAGTCTAAAGAGACATAACAGTAAAATGTGATGTGTTTACCTTGATCAGATCTGGCTCAAAACAACCACAAAATCAAAGAAGAATTTGATGATGAAGAACAGGAAAAACCCCAGCTAAGAGGCATTTTGGGTACAACTGGAGAAATTAGAATATGGACTGGGCATTAGGTGATAATAGGGAATTAATATAAATTTTCTTAGATGTGATGCTTACATTGTGGGTTTTTAGAAGAACCTCTTTATTCTTAGGAGATAACAACACATTGATGCACTTCGGGATGAAAGATGTCTCGCCTGTGGGTTTCAACCCTGGGCAAGTTCACTATGGATTCAGTGGGACCGAGAAAGGACAATGGGGCATTTTTGGGGTAAAAGGGTTTATTATCTGGCTTGTTCTCCCAGCAATAGGTTGAGCACTAGAATTACGTGGACATCCAAAGGTCTGCAGGTCTATAATACTCCTTCATCTCTGTCTCTGCTCAGCGCATTGGTTAGAACTCTTTATATAGTGACTCAGTCAATAATAGCTTATTGCCTAGGGTGTGGGAGCAGTAGCCTAGCAGTAGACCAGTTACATCATCAAGTAGTTTAGGTTCAGGTGGGGATCCTGGCCATAGCAACTTCAATTTTCCCCACAAAGATCATGATGCCTGAACCATTAAAAAGGTTCCAAGGGAACCTGTTGATGTGACAGAATCCTCAGAGTTGTTGCATCTAGGTGTGAGTAGTTACTGGACCATCCTTCTAACTTTTATGGTTGTTTAAATTTTTTTAAAAGTTGAGGAAAATAAAAAGAAAATGCTGGGCTGCTTAGTGGGGTGGGGGGAGATGTTGTTCTAACCTGCATAAATTAAGGCTAGCCCTGAAAAAAAAGAATGGATTAATTACGTTTAGAACCTGGGGCAGTGGGAAGAGGGAAGGGATTTCCCTCAGAGGCCACCTTCTGCTTCCTGAGTTAATTGTTCTTTTTCCTCTCTGGTGTTTACTGGCACTTTCCATTCCCTTCTCCTCACTCAGAGCAGTCATCCTGAACTAGCTGTCAGGCATTTGACTTGTTTCATGTCCTCGATTCTTCTCTGCCTAGCTGGGTTAACTTGGCCCACTTGATTGTGAGCATCACATTCTCCCAGCATTCTTTTCATTTTTGGTTCACCCCAGACCATGTTCTTCACCTGATTCATGGGAGCCATGGTTCTCTTTCTTCCCAGTCACCTCTTCTTACTCTTTTGGAAAGTATCTTCACAGACATTTGCATTTTGATTAAACCTACCTGAGAGGATTTTCTGTCTGCAAGAGAAGAGGCACTGGGTGGGTCATGAACAATGGCAGGTGTGTATGTGTTTGGTGACGATGGCTGCTGTGATTGAGAAGGTCCATTTATCACCTTGTGTCCTTCTTTGTATCAAAGGATCTTTGCATCTAAATTAAATGTTTGTTGAGGGAATGAATCTGTGTTAGGTATCAATTGCTCCATCTTGCAGTTGGGGTCCACGAACCATCTTACCCATAGCTACAGTCCTGGATGCCCAATACTATTCTAGCAGGACTGTGATTTGAGTTTAGTAGCAAAGATGACTGGATCCTGGGATCAAAGTAATCTAGTCTTACCCATTAGTTTATTGTATGACGTTTAGGATTGCAGAATTATTTGGTTCCAAGAATGAAGTAACAAACACAAAACTGGCAACTCCAATGTGTAAGAGACAGAACCTCACCAATGTACTTGATTCCCACCCTGCCCGAGAGAAACCAACCTGCAGGCAGCTGGGCAAACCCTGAGGAATCTTGTGAAACAGGTCAAGGGGTTGCCTCTGTCTTCTGTGAAGGGGGAGCAAGCAAAAGCAAGGGGAAGTCAGCCAGCCCAAAGCATTACATCATGAGATTTGGTGTCTGGTTCACTTTGTTTTCATTCTCTGTTGTGATAGTGTGGCATTTATCTCATGTGAGTGACTCTAGCTCTTCTGTTCTTATCCCAGTAGCCTTTTTAATGCTCACCCTGTGCAGCTTCTAACTTGCTCTGTTTTGGGGGTTTAGAAATATGTGATTGGAATTCAGGGATAAGGTGGCAGAGTGAACCACACATTTATAATACCTTGCCCACATTTACTAAATGAAAATAGAACATTGACCTATCAGAACGAATCAAAGAGAGAGAGAGAGAGAGAAAGCTGAAAACAGGTCACATAAAAAAACAATAGAATGCTTTTCAATATTATTATTGGAAGCTAGGGGACAATGAAACAATACCTTTACATATCTTAAGGAAAACTAATTCCATCCAAGAATTCTATGCTTGAATGTGTGAGAGAATAATAAAGATCTTTTCTAGACATGGAAAGCTCAAAACATTTACCCCTTAGTGTTACTCAAGAAGATACTGGAGGATTAGTGTCTCCAAAACAAGGAAGCAAAACAAGAAAGGAGACATAAAATGTTGGAAAAAGGGGAACAAATACATGAAAAAGGTGGAAGTGATTTTCATGATGATGGTGAAAGAGATCATGGGAAGATAGCCATACACTAAGCATAGATGACAATCAATCTTAATTTGTGGTCAGAAACCTCCAGAAGAGTTCAAGATGAGATTAACATAATACCTGGGTAATCTGAAAGTACTCAGAGCTTCAGCTAGTTGGTTGGGAGTCTGGGAATGAATTAGTGGTAGGTACCTCTGAAACTAAGCAAAAGAGGGTGGTTATTAAATTCAGGAAAAACAGTTGTGTAGGAAAGGAAATGTCATCACAGAATACGGCTCAGCTGTGAATGGAATTTTCACCTGGCCCTGACCTCTTCCTGCTATCCCACCCAACCCTTACCCCTGCCACTGGTATTTTGATGACCTGCCTGGCCTCTGTAGGCACTGCCTCATAGGTATCAAAATATTATTTTTCCTCTTCAACTTTTAAAAGCACTCTTTTTTTTCTATCTTCCCACCCCATTCATGTCCTATTACTTCTTAAGATGGATATTATGTAATCTATTAGAAATAACATACCAGAGGTCAATCACGCACTGAGAAACAACCAATTATGAATCCAGATTCCACCTTGTTCTGTGACCTTGGACAATCCATTTCTCTGTACCTAGTTTCCCAGTTAGTAATATGGGTTATAGAATTGTTATTACAAGGGTTAAACCTGATAACTCACATGGAACTGAATGTCCACCATATTATTAAAAGTAATCACTTAAAGAATATCCAAAAGCAGATGTAGATGTTTCCAAAATGTTTTTCATCTGCATGAGACAAAGCAATCCTGATGATCTCTCTTGGCTTATTGCTGTTCAGTGCTGTGATTTGATATAGTCTAATTGTTTAAATGAAATTTATTACTGGGGAAAAGAGAATACTGAAAGATAAGATTTTGAACCTAGAAGTGCATGGGTTCATTAATTAATTATTTTCTACTAACCTATTGAGAGCCTGTAAGTGTCTATAGTTCACACACTTTGATGGGCTCCAATAAGATAAATTTTTTTTTCCCCTAAGAGGAACTCAGAGTTTAATGAAAAATGATTCTTTATAAAGAGACACACAGGCTGATTGTGGCAGGAGGAACTGAGAACAGAGGCAGACTTATGAACAGTGCGTTTCTGTAAGTTCTAGAATGTGCTCCTGGAAACTGTCAAAATCTGTTTCCAGAAGTTCTTCCTCAGAATAGGATCTACAGTTATCTATTCATAAAGGAGTAGAAGAATGCTGTATGTGGTGCTGTACTTCCTTCACAGAATTTTAGAGTTGGAATATTTAGAACTATAACAGGGAAAGTGCTAGGCAAACAGCAGGTACTCAACAAATTCTTAGAATAAGTAAATAGGAACAGGAGTTGGAGTTCATTACATTTCCAAATAAGGAGGGAGAGCCCCTGAGAGGCCAGGTGACCAGTATGTACCAGGAAGGAGAGAAAAATCCTTCATATTTACCTTGGAAAGAGGGGCTAAAACAGTCATCCATTGTCTCTCCTATAGAGCTGGCTGGTGGGGATAAACACGGAGTCTTACCTAAGTATTTAACCTGAGACATGTGAATCCTTTCATTCATTAGCAAATATATATGGAGTGCCTACAGTGTGGCAGGCACGGTTTTTCCCCAGTAAAGCAGATAAAGAATCCTGCTCCCCTGTAGCTTCAGTCCAGCAGGAGTCACGGTGGAGGCAGCCAGGACAGTCAGTAAACAATGGATGCAAGAAGTAAGTATATTCCAGTACATTCTACAGTATGGTAGGAGGTGATGGGCACCATGGGAAAAAGGAAAAACAGAGCTGGCACAGCGGGTGCTCTGCCCAGGCCCCTCTTCAGAGCCAAGGCATACCCATCCCCCACTGCTGAGTTGTTTTTTTTTTGGCTGCTAATGGCTCAGAGTTGCATTCCTCATCAGGAATTGCCTTCAGCCTCTGGGAACAGCTCGCCCAGGGTTATGTCTTTCCCAGAGTGCAGCTCAGGAGAAATGTCTGGCTGACCTGGGGATGCAAAGGCTCAGCCCCTTCCTGCATTTGAGACCCTCTGAGGGCCTCAGCTCAGAGCTCCCTATAGGCTGGCTGACATACTGGGGGCCAGTTTCCCTCTGCTCAGTCCCACCTTCCCACTTGCTTACCGGTGTGTGGTCCCTAAGCGCTCTCCAGGAACCTGCTGCGTGCCACTCTCAGAGTCCTATTCCAGGAAACACAGTCTAAGACGGCAGGGCCAGAGGACAGGAGTGGGAGGTGGAAGGGTTGCAATCTTAAATAGCATAGTCGCTGCAAATGTTGCTGGGAAGGTCCCATTAGAGCAAAGCTTTAAGTCGTGAGAACATTTTTCAGTTAATGCAAACGTTAATTGAAAATACAGTAAGACTTCTGTGTGTTCCCCCTGGCAGCCCTGAGGAAGGACTTGAGGCCTCCAGGGAGAGAAGGCACAGGACAATGGCACCTACAGGGGTGAGAGGACCCCAGCAACCTGGTAAGAGGCCTGGACCTAGTGAGAGGCAGTCAACAATGGCCTGTAGGAACAAGAGGTCTGACAGCCAGTGTGGGGTTCTCCTGTTCTCTTGGGCATTGGAGGTATGAATCCTCCCTGAGATCTTAAATATTGGTAGGGTGCTGTTCTTTGTGAAGTTAATAAGGTGGTCATTGGCGTGTATCTATTTGACTAGTAAAGAAAGAGCATTTGGTTTACAAAATAAGCAAATATATTTAGAAATGTTATAGATTTAGAGATTTCTGTACATTTCCAGCAATGGTAAAGAGTAAAATACAAGTATTTTAAAGTAATGCTAATAACAAGGAGTAAGACTTTTAAGTGGACTTTTAGATCGGACATTGAAAAATACTGTAGAACTTTCCAACCTTTCATTTCACTGTTCACACTTATTCTGATGAAAGCTCTTTATTAATGAAAATTTTAGCGCATGTGAGTTGAATTTTACTCTGTATATCTCAAACAAAACGCCTTTCATTACACCTGCTAGTTGGGCAATGCCCTCCTTGGGGGACGAGGAAGCTCCACCCTGAGTGCTGCCAAAGACGTCAGCACAGGCCTGGGGCAGAGCTGAGCTCCTTGTGCCTGCGCTCACAGGCACAGAAGTTTGAGGAAGAGGATTATTGGTTTAAGGAACAAAATGCACTGATGCTGTTCAGATTCCAACTCAACTGTGATTTTATTTGGCTGGTATTCTATGCCCAGAGAAGAAAACAGAAGGTCCTGTACCTTCTGTAAGTGGTCTCTTCTTATCTGAGTTCTGGTCTTTAAAAGTAAGCTTAAAAAAAAAAATCCCTTATCATAAAGATATATATGGGTAGGTGGAAAGGGATTTTTGCAGGACAGCCCCCCTGTCCCCGCAATGCTTCCATCCCTAATGCGTTTATTTTTTCACTGTGTTAAAATAGATAACACAAAATTTACCATTTCAACCACTCTTAAGGTTACACTTTAGTGGCATTAAGTACATTCACATTATTGTGCAACCATTACCATGGACTGTCTCCAGGAATTTGTCATCGTCCCAAACTGAAGCCCTGTCCCCATCAAACACTAGCGCCCTCTCCCCCTCCCCCAGCCCTGGCAACCGCCATCCGACTTCCTGCCTCTATGACTCTGACTACTTTAGGGATCTCCTGTCAGTGGAATTAAACAGTGTTTGTTCTTCTGTGTCAGAATTTCCTTCCTTTTTAGGGCTGAATGATATTCCATTATGTGTAGACCTCAGAGTTTGTTTATCCATCCATCTGTTGATGGACACTTGGGCTGTTTCCATCTTTGGGCTATTGTGAATAATGCTGCTGTGAATATGGGAGTGCAAATCCCTAGTATGGTTTTGTTTTCTCTTTCCCAGGCAAACTTAGAACTTGATAGAATTTGTGCAATGGCTTATTTCCTTTCTTAAGACTAGATAGATTTATGTTTATATATATATATTTAAAACTGGCTTTCTTTGACTACGTATCACAGAAAGTAATTTTGTTTCTGGCACACGTGCATTGCTTCTCTGAATAAATAACTCATATGTCTTCAAAACTTTAATGATGTGAAAAATGGAGCTCTGGCACTGAGAGAACAAGTCATGAGAAAATGGATGGTATCATCACCATGGTTCAGTTTTCCATGTTACGGACCAACATCAAGAAATCAAGCAGAATAAGCTGCTATTCAGCTGTGAATACATAAAAACACACCCAAGTAAGGGGCTGTTTAGAAGTCAGGTAAAGCCCATAATTCCAGCTACATTTTCTGAAGTACCTTTGGGCTCAGGATTTATTCACTTTATTTTTATTTTTTTATTGAAATGTAGTTGCCATACAGTATTAAAGTGTAGTTGTCATGCAACATTATATTAGTTTCAGGTGTGCAACATTGTGAATCAATATTTATATACATTGCAAACTGATTACCATGATAAAAGTAGCAACCATGGTCACCATACAGTTATTACATATTATTAACTATATTCCCTATGCTCTACATTGCATCCCAGTGACTTATTCATTTTATAACTGAAAGTTTGTACCTTTTAATTACCTTCCTCTATTTTGCTCATCCTGTCACCCCTTCCCCATGACAACCACTAGATTGTCCTTTGTATCTATTATTCTATTTCTGTTTTGTTTTGTGTTTTGGAGTCCACATGTAAGTGAAATCATGTGGTGTTTGTCTTTCTCTGTCTGGCTTATTTCACTGAGCTAATGCCCTTCAGGTCCATCCATGTTGTTGCAAATGGCAAGATCTTTTTTTTTTATGGCTCAGTAATAAATATTCCTTGTATATGTACCACATCTTTATCCATTCATTTATTGATGGATAATTAGGTTGCTTCCATGTCTTGGCTATTGCAAATAATGCTGCAATGAACACAGGGGGTGTGTATATAAATTAGTGTTTTTTGTTTTCTTTGGATAAATACCCAGAGATGGAATTTGCTGGATCATATGGAAGTTCTATTTTTAATTTTTTGAGGACCTTCCATACTGTTTTCCACACTGGCTGCTCCATTTTGCATTCCTACCAACAGTGCACAAGGATTCCTTTTTTCTGCTTCCTTGCCAACTCTTGTTATTTCTTGTCTTTTTGATACTAGCTATTCCGACAGGTGTGAGGTGATATCCCACTGTGGTTTTGATTTCCATTTCCCTGATGATTAGTGATGCTGAGCATCTTTTTGTGTGTCTCTTGGCCATCTGTGTATCTTCTTTGGAGAAATGTCTATTCAGGTCCTCACCCATTTTTAAAATAGGATTGTTTGCTTTTTTGATATGGAATTGTATGTGTTCTTTATATATTTTGATTATCCTCTTATTGATTATATCATTTGTAAACATCATCTCCCATTCAGTAGGTTGCCTTTTCATTTTGTTGATGGTTTCCTTCGTGGTGCAAAAGCTTTTTAGTTTGATGGAGTTCCATTTGTTTATTTTTGCTTGCCTTTTTCTGAGTAGATAGATCCAGAAAAATATTACTAAGATTGATGTCTGAGAGCTTATTGCCTATGTTTTCTCCTAAGAATTTTTTTGGTTTCTGGTCTCGAATATAAGGTTTTAGTCCATTTTGAGTTCATTTTTGTGAATGGTGTAAGAAGGTGGTCCAATTTCACTTTTTTTGTGTGGGATAGCTGTCCAGTTTTCCTGGCACCATTTATTGAAGAGACTGTCTTTTCTTGGGGTTCAGACTTTTAACTCATGAGACAATATGAATGAATTGGGAATAAGTATCTGAAGGGTTAACTAACTGTGATCTCCCATCTTGTTGCTTAATAATACATCTCAGATGGTTCATGACAAGGCTTCACATGGATCAGATGATGTTGCAGAGAATATTCCCCTTCATAGCACGTACTGCTGCATTGACTCAACCAGCAGTGTCACTGGCCAAAGGAGAGGACACTCAGCGGCTGTGAAAGCTTAGGATCTCAGAAACTCAGGAACCAATATCAGGACCTGGACTGATTTTGCTCCTGGGCCAGCTATTTTTCCACCTATCTCTTGCAAGCTACATGGCCCTGTATCTTCTGCTTTTCCTTACACATCTGCTCTCATTTTTCTTTCCACCTGATCCGTTTACTCACTGTGACTATGGCTCAATAATGCCGCCAAAGATTGACTTTACAACCTTATTTCTACTGGCCATAGAGTTCATCATCATCTGCCAGTTGTATTGGCATCTCTCAGGTCAACATTTTGAGGGAGACTCTAATTGGCAAGCTTTTGAACTCATTGTCCAACCCAAGGCATCCAGTACCCTTGGGGGTGATGGGGATAAGGCAGAAAAGGTGAGGAGGATGGTGGTGGGAATCCTATGGTATACAGGGCTGCCCTTTTTAGAGACTGTGGTGTTCGGCCAATATTACAGGCCTAGAGCACTGGTTGAGAGCAAGTTGGATGAAAGAACAAATAGGTTGAAAATGAAGAGAGAAACATCCTTCCCCTCAGCTCATAATCCTTGCCCTATTTAGCTTCTATTCCTCCTTGTGCAATAATGTAGCCCTCCAGACATGACTCATTCATTGGACAGACTGTAAAACTTCTGCAGAAATAAAGCATTGTGATTTTGCTGTTCTATTCTGGACCGTCATTGGTTCTATTTATTTATTAGCCAATTAATTAACTCATCACCCTCCAAATGTTTACTGAATGCTGTCCGAGTGCCCAGGATTCTGCTCTGTCTCTCCCCTCAGTGTTCAGAGGTATTAACCTCTGGTCTACATTTAGCTTAGTAAATAATAACTTACTAAGAGAAGAGTCTGAACATTTGGTGAGTTTTCCAATCTCCCAGGCACTGTCTAGGAGCTTTTCATATAGTATCTCCTTTAATCCCCATGCAACTTGGAGTGTTACGTATTCTAACCTCCCTGTGGTGAGGATTAAAACAAGGCTCAGAAAGGTGAGTTGTTGGCCCAAGTCACACAACTGCTCAGTGGAGTGACCAGGAATGACACCCTAGTTGGTTTTTTACAAACTTGTGCTTTTAGTACTACTTCAAACTGCCTTGTACAGAAGCCTAAATTCTTCCTGGTCTTAATTCCTATACAAGTCAGGACTCCACACCCCTTGGTGAAGCCATGAATACAGGAAGGCAAGCAGGGTATACTTGACTGAAGTACATATCCTGTGTAGGTAGGTCTCTAACTCCAGATGCTTCAGTCTTAAAGTGAATTTAAAAAATATGGTGCCATTCTAATGATTAAGACATCTTTGAAAGATTTGATTTTGCTTATAAACCATTAGTGACTAGAAAGAAAGTAAAACATGGAAATGTGCCTGAAAAAATGTGAACAATATTCTCTTTAGAGAAACTTAGAGTTTAAAATGGTTTTAAAAAACCAGATAATTAATTTTAAACATTCTTTTAAAATTCTTCAAACTGCTCATAGATGGACATATGCTAAATTCATTTTGGTTTTAGAATTAAATTTACCCTCCTTATCAACTCCTTTATTCTTAAAGGAAGTTACACTATCCATGATTTTCTCTCCCTGAACTTTTTTTTTTGTCCTAGTTTCCATCCATTTATTTAAAACTATGTTCATATTCTCTCTCACATATGACGATACACAGGACTTAGAAATAATTTAAATGGATTTTTAAAAAACGTAAGGGTAAATTAGCATATTCAGAAAAATTGTCATCACTTCAGTATTATCAATTTAGTAATATATACACCCATTAATGTTGCTTAATCCAAAATAGTTATAAAATAACTGTCTTGCAATTTCAATCTAAGGACTGGAAAGGACTTCACATCCTGAAGATATCCCAGCTCTAAAGTCATGCCTCAAACAGCCTTCCCTTGGTCCAGCCGCACAACTGCAGCTCCGCCCTGTCTCTGCTCCCCTTCCCGGGAAACGCAAGTGTCTGTGGTCCCTGGCGGTCACCATCCTTTCCCCTCTCACCCATCCACTCAACTCGATCTTGTAATGGTCGCCTTGTTGCCAAAACAGAGGTGACTTTACTAATTCTCAGGCTTTCAGCAATATTAGATACAGGTATAATTTCCTCTTTTTTAAGACAATTCTTTTTCTCGTGGTCTTGGCACACCTCCCTCGCCTGGACTTCCCTCCCACTCGGTGGCGGTGGTTTCTCTGGCTCCTCTTCCCCAGCCCAGTCTCTAGCTCTCAGCCGTGGGATGTCTCCCCTTTGCACATGGTCTCTGGTTTACTCCATCCTGTCCCGTGGCTTTAAATGCCATTGACATACAAGTAACTCCCACACGGATAGCTCTGCCCTGACCCCTCCCTGAGAGCAGCTCCCTGACGACTTACTTCCCATCTCCACTGGGATATTTCAACCATATAATGACCGAAATGCAACTCTTCATTTTCTACCACAAGCCTGTTTCTTTGCTAGTTTTTCTCAGCTCAGTAGGTGGTCTCATAGTTGATTCAGTTGTTGAAGCCAAAAATCTAAAATTCACATGAGATTCTTCTCTTTTCGTTTAACATCTCTGTACCCGCCCCCATCCACCGCCTGCCCCCCAATCTGGTTTATCAGCAATTTATGCCGGCTCCACCTTCAAAATACTCTCTGAATCCATCTACCCTTTTCCATTTCCGTGGTTGCCCCCTGGGGCCATGCCCCACTTCTCATACACTGGGCCCTGCAGTAACTACTAACTGGTCTCTCTCAGTTTCCACCCTTGCACCTTCCCGTCCTTCCAAACTCACCGTCTACCACGCTCTCCCTTGCTCACTGCGCTCTGTCTTGCTGCCTGTTCCCTGATGGTGCCAAAGCCACTCCAGTCTTGGGACTTTCACTGGGGCTCCTCATTGAGTTTCCTCTGCTGTCTCCTCCCTCACAATCCAAATTAATGCATATCCGGGGGTCCTTCTACCCAGTAACTCTTTTGAAAATTTTCTTAGGAAATCGTTCTCTGAATGTGTTTGCTTGTTGATTCTTTGAATCATTTCTCTACTTGAACATCTATCTTTCTCCTCCAGAATGTAAGCTCAGCGAAAACAGGAACTTGTGTATGCTTAGCTCCAGCATGTCCATGCTCTAGTCCTCTCACAGTGATTGATTTTAGTTCCAAGACTATCATAGTCTTCATCTTTTTCTATGCAATTTTCCCCCTGTAATTGTAATCATAATTGCGTACTACTTTTTTCACTCAATGAAAATAGGTAAACTTTTTTTCTTACAGGTCATTTAACCATATTCATAAGCATCCTTTTAATGATCGTATAGTACTACATTTCAAGGTTGTTTTACTTTGGCTTATTTCACTGTAATTTGGCATTCAAGTTTCTAATGTTTCACTGTTGTAAACAACATGTTCATTCACTTGTGTGTGTTGCCCAATTTCATCTGTGCCTCTGGAAGTAAATAGATGGAGGTCTTTGATTACTGTAGCATCCTTTCATAGTGCTGGGCACCTGGGCAGGCTTGAGTGGGAGAGTAAGCCAGAGTCTAGAGTACAATTAGCATTTGAATTAGTGACAGGAGGATAAACAGGTGATTATCCCTTTTAACAGCTGTTGAACAGTGTTAAAGAGACACCGTCTGACAGCTTGAGCTTCAAACACAGGGTTTATTAACAAATGATTAAGGAAAAAAGTAAAGAGCGGTTGGTTTTTAAATTACTGAAAGTAGGATTTCAAAAATTATATCCTTTCAAAGTGCTTTAAATAAAACTAAACTAATTTGATTGCAACTCCTAAATCAAGTTGCCTGTTTCAAAAGTGAATAGCACAAATAATCACATTTCATAACTTCCTGCCTTTTGTCTGAGTAGCTGAGAGTGATTTATAGATATTCTCACAATACCCCTTCAGTTAGGCAAGGAGCACTTAATAATGATCCAGTATCTGCATTTTGCCTGTGGGGAAACTAAGTCATAGACTGCCCAGACTTTCTAGGGTCATATTCAGAAGCAGAAAAGACAAAATAAGAACTCACCTTCAGAACTTTTTGAAAGCCCTGAGCTCTGTCTCTAGCTCTCAGCCGTGGGATGTCTCCCCTTTGCACATGGTCTCTGGTTTATTCCATCCTGTCCCGTGGCTTTAAATGCCATCAACATACAAGTAACTCCCACACGGATAGCTCTGCCCTGACCCCTCCCTGAGAGCTGCTCCTGGACGACTGACTTCCCATCTGAGTCCTGTGAGAGGACTCAGAGCATGGACATGCTGGAGCTAAGCATACACACAAGTTCCTGTTTTTGCTGAGCTTACATTCTGGAGGAGAAAGATAAATGTTCAAGTAAAGAAATGATTCAAGGAATTAACAAGCAAACACATTCCGAGAATGATGTCCTAAGAAAATTTTCAAAGAGTTACAAGAACTTCAGACTTGAAGCATCTGTTTCTAAAATAAGACCTTTTTTTTTTTCTATTTTGGTGAAAACTATTGGATTTTTTTAGAGTTAGTAACAGGTGAGGCATTTCTATTGTACACCATGTTTATCTTGACAGCGTTCCTTTAATCACCTGTTTCAGATTAGAGCTGTGGGATCTTTTGAAGTCTGAGCTGGCAGGGGCCTTACCTATTGCTACAGTGGAAGCTACTGCTTCCCTTCTTGACTTACCTGCCCTACATTTTGGATTTGTGGGTTTAGGGTCAAACAGACATAAAGGTACCACAGGTTACAGCGTCAGTTCTACAAAACTCAGCCCAACTTCCATTGAGTCAGGCTGCCCTTGGTCATGACGCGGTAAAGCCTTCTTAGTAGAAGGCATGCTGGGAAGAGTGCAGGTTTGATAAATGCAGACGTCATTTTCTCTCTGTGCACAAGTGTGCACAGGCGCCAAAACCACAGAGACCCAAACGAGCGGAGACAGTATACTGGCTCCACTGGGCTCTTTTTCCACTCCAACTTTCCCCACATGACACTCGAGAACTAAATAAAATAAAGTATTTTCATTTTTAATAAAATAAATATAAGTTAAAAATCATTATTCTTTAGAAAGCTGACTTTTCCTGTCAGTGAAAAAATAGGAGGAGATACCTTACAAAGCCCAGTCCTGAATTCTTTTTCTCTTCAGCCATCAGGTCACTTAGGCTGGTGTTTGGATTTGAGGGAAGATCAGTAAACTCACCTCCCTATTGGTAGTTTTGTTGAGTTGCCTGTGGTTGACTATTTGCACTTATGTAAATAATCCCCTTCATTTTTTTTCATGATCAAGATAGTCCAAGGGTCAGATCATCCCCAAATGGTAATCTGGCACTTGATTTGCTTTTGAGAGAGAACTCATCTGTTGCACTGTTTATTGGATGTAGTGGTAGTAAAGAGGGTGAGGATAAGGTTGGTTAAGTTAGACTTGCTGTATGTGTGTCCCAAATACCGTGTGGGATAGAGGTATACAAAAATCCATTCACTGTTTATCTGAAAATTGCATTTAACTGGGCATCTTGTACTTTTTATTTGCTAAATCAGGTTAGCTCACCAGCTCAGAGCTGGGAAGTCTTTTCCCCACAGGCATCCCAGGAGATTCCCAGCACGTTCCATATAGGTGAGGGCTCCCTCTTGTTTGGCTTGGACCTTGAGATAGACATTCAGTCCCAATGGCATGCCCCCTTCCTCCCCATGAAAAGATGGGAGTAATAACAGCGTCTAAAGATCTTTCTGATCTCATTAATACATTCTGTTAATGAAACATCACTTTAAGTGAGCCCTGGTAGCTTCCCTTTCTATCTAACTACTAAGGACTGCCTGAGGCAACGCAAAGTGGGTGAGGCGGGGAGAGGGAAACCTGGTGGTGCGTAGGACCTGCGCTCCCCTGTCAGCTGTTCTTAGAACCGCTCTTCCAGCAAGAAACGTGCCATTGCCGAGTGAAGCTTTGTGCTCAGAATGATGCTTCTGCTCATAGGAAACTTTTCAATGTGTTTCCTCCATGGGTGTCTGGGTCTTTTGTTTTCGGCTGTTGCTTTGCACAGGAGCTGGAAAGCTAACTCCCCAAAAGTGAACTTCCTCTCCTTCTATAAACTGACCCCTGGTGGTTGCTATAGCAACTGCAAAGGGCGCATAATGAGCTGCGTAAACAAGCCTGATTCCCAGTGCTGGGGCGGGGCAGGCCCCCAGAAGAGAGAAGGGGAAGGAATTTGATGTGCTTGAAAAGTGGTTCTTGGGGAGAGTGGAAAATGCTGCAAAACACCCACACCCTTCCCCTGCCCTCCCCTCCCTTCTTCTCTCCTCTCGCCTCTTGACTTCCCACCAGGCCAGAGGAGACAAAGGATGTAGGACGACAGCATGCAGAGGCCTGCCTTTGACGCTGAAGAGATGAACGCGCCCGTAGAATGAAAACAAAATCTAAACATTTACCCAAAGCCCTAGGCTAGAACTGTGCCACCTGACCCTGAATAACAAAGCCCCTCTGTGGCTGCCACACCTGCTCCGGGCAGCGGCAAGGGTGCAGGCGCTGGCCAGTGGCTCTGGCCTCAGCTCCTGTTGGTTTAATAACTCTGCAGAACTGCAGACAGAAGCCCAACCATTTCTGAGACCTGAACTGCTTGCGTTGATGCTTTTTCCTTCTTTGGAAGGATGGAGAAAGGGACACAGTATTTTTATGATTTTTTATGATAATGGAGCTAAACACACACACACACACACACTCTCTCTCTCTCTCTCTCTCTCTCTTTTCCTCTCCAGGAACTTGGCTGCTACATATGACAGCAGAGGTCACAATATTACCTTTAGTTTTCTTTGTTAACTCTATCCTACCCTCATTCAACTTAAAGAAAAGTTTGTGTACATTAATTATGAACTTAATGATGTATATTATACTGCAACTTCCCTAAAGCCCCCTTAAAGGATGGTCCACATAGGTAGGTTGGGTGAGGAATTCTGTATTTTGTCTTCAACATGGCCGGTATGGGTTTTCACTTCTTTCTATGGAACACCAATGTTTTCTCAGTCCCCGATAGGAAGTCCAATATAGTGAACTATATTTATTTTTATAATTATCATTTTTATGGTGCTGTTAACTTTTTAAAGTGTTCACACATCTATTATTTCATTAGATCCTTAAATAACCACCAAAATCATATAGGGAAATACCTCTAATTAATTCTTCAGATGAGGAAACTGGCATGTGAAAGACTAGATGAGCACATTAAGGGATATTAGTATTAGGGTTTAAAACTTTGGGTATAAAAGGAGTTATCAAAGTATGCATTGCTATTATTACCAAGATATCAAATCTTGCTGTATATATATAGTTAACCAAGAAAATTAATATGGACTACATTTTATACATATACATAAACTAAAAAGCGTTACATGATACAGGGTTTCCCTCCAATAAGTTCACACATCGTCTACCTGGTGTTCTTTGGGTCATCTTTCCATAACAGGCCAGCAGGTCCTATTGTTCTGAGTCCTAATTCTTGCCTGGTCTCCATTTTGTTATCTGGCATTAAAATATGGCCATCATTTTCCTTTAAAGCCATACTAACAGCTATTGACCCAGCCTGACATACTTTCAGCTTATTTCTTGGTTAGATGGAAGAAATAATAGGCTCACCACAGGTCTTGCTTTTTCCACAAACTTCCTCCTCTTCCTCCTCCTTCTTCTTTCTTCTTTTTCTCCATCTCCTTCTTCTTCCTTTTAAATTAAGCCATAAGCCATGGCATTTGTGGGCTCAACCTCTCCCTGGTGGGTGAGATTTTTGGTAAAAGAGAAGGAAGGAAATCTGGATTAGCAATGCTGTTTCCTCAGGGAAAATAGGGAAATTTATGAGAAGTAGCAGGATTTTGGAGCCCACCCTTTTCTTATTATTGCTCAATGGTGGGAAGAGATGGCTGTGTTCTTCTATTAGACACAGTTTATGATTCCCAGGGATCTGCTGGTAGCAGCCTATGTGGGTGGGATGGCTTGGAAAATCAAGGAATGCATTCATTGCAGCGGAACAAACTCGCGGTCTCCACGCCTAAGACCAGGGACCCGCTTCCGACGGCATCCAGTCCCTCTCCCCACCCCCTAGACATTCTTTCCTCAGATGGTGCAGACGTTTGCCAGCAGAAGTTTCAGATGTGGACCCTCCTGCCCTGGGTCTGGGACGTCAGTCAGCCTTGGAGCCGAGACCCCCCAATCACAGCGGCCGCCCACTGAACAGAAGCGAGGGGCCCCTGAGCCTGGATCTTCCAGCTGTATGTATGGGCCCCCTCTCTGTACGGGGAGTGACTCCTGCTATCTCCTTTGACGTACATTTCCTGGAGCTGAGGGAAAAAGCATAGAATGTTATCACCGAAAAGCAACCCAGAGGTCATTACTTGGAATAACCACATTTTAAGTGTCAGGGCTCCTTTCACTGTCAAAACATTCCTGTCTGATGGTCGTTATGCCTTTATTCACTCTCTGCTAGAGCTGTCTGGTAGAAATAAAATGTGAGCTACATTTGTAACTTTAAATTTTACATTAGGAAAAGGGAAAAGGAAACAGGGTGATTCTCCATAGAAGATATACAAATGGCTGATAAACCCATGAAATGACACTCAATATCACTAATCAGGGAAGTGCAAATCAAAACCACAATAAGATACCACCTCACAACCATTAAGATGGCAACTATCAACACAAAGAAAGGAAAGAAAGAGAGAAAGAAAGGGAAGGAAGGAAGGAAGGAAGGGAGGAAGGAAGGGAGGGAGGGAGAACATAACAAGTGTTGGTGAGGATGTGGAGAAATTGGAACCCTGATGCATTGCTGGTGGGAATGTAAAATGGTGCAGTTGATATGGAAAACAGTTTGGCAGTTCTCCAAAAAATTAAAAATAGAATTAACATATGACCCCCAAATTTCACTTCTGGGAATTTAAAGCAAGATCTTGAAGAGATATTTGTGCAGCCATGCTATAGCAACACTATTCACAGTAGTCAAAAGCTGAAAACAACCCAAGTGTCCAACGATAGATGAATAGACAAATAAAACATGGTATATACATACAGTGGAATATGACTCAGCCTTAAAAAGGAAGGAAATTCTGACACATGCTACAATGTGAATGAACCATGAGGACATTATGCTAAGTGAAATAAGCCAGTCACAAAGGACAAATGCTGTGTGATCCCACTTACTAGGGCCCCAGTGTAGTCAGATTCATAGAGACAGAAAGGAGAATGAGGGTCGCCAGGGGCTGGAGGGGAATGGGGAGTTAGTGTTCAATAGGACAGTGTGTCAGTTTGGGAAGATTAAAAAACTTCTGGAAATGGATGGTGGTGATGATTGCACATCAATGTGCACATACTGAACATCCCTGACCTGCACATTTAAAAATGGTTAAGATGATAATCTTTTGTTATGTGTATTTTGCCACAATAAAAAAGAACAGGTGAGAATAATTTTAATAAATACATTACATTTTACCCAATGGAACCAGAATAATATCAATTCACATGTGATCAATACTAAAAAACTATTAATGAGATAGTTTATATTCTTTTTCAAACTATGTCTTTCAAATCTAATTTATTTTACACTTCCATCATATTGCAATGGCCACCTGTCAAGTGCTTAATAGTCACGTGCGGCTAGTGGCTACCATTCTGGATGTGTTGCTTTAGATAATATTTGGTGGACCCCCTTACAGTTCCCCAGGGCCCTGGAGCCACGGGTCAGGACTCTCATGATGGTCACACACCAGGCATCTTTCTTCTCCACAGGCTGTGAGAAACACAGCCAGGTGCTCAGCCTGGACTGGTCCGGCTCCCACAGGTATGGTTTAGTGACTAAGGTAAGATTCAGAACACACCCTGCAAGGTGTACTGATGTCTGCGTGCAATAAATAAGTAAATAGGTAGGTAGATAGATAGATAGACAGATGACAGATAGATAGATAGAGTCCTTAAGAATTGGCAGTATAGAAGGCAAGGGATTTGATCTGGGGATGAGTGGGCTTGAAGGGAAAAGTCCTAATCACCCTTAAGGAAAAGATGTCCTTGGATAGCTTAGTTATAATGAATGCATTTCTTCTTTCTTTCCTTCCCTGCCTGCTTCCTCTTTTCCTTCCTCCCTTTTGAGTAGAGTTCTCTGTAAGGTCACTGACTCGCTGGAAGTCAGAGAAGAGCTGTTCCCCTGCCTTCCCCAGCCCCTTCTGTCTGTTCCATGGGCTGGGTCGGCAGAGGGCACTGCCAATGCCCTCCTGGCAAACCAAAACCTAGGGCTGACAGCCACGCTGCTGCTGCGGGAAGCCGGCAGTTTCTGGAAGAGTGCCTAAGGGGAATGCGGAGCCTCCTCCCAGACCTTCTGGCTTCTCTGCTGGGGGTGTAGAGGGTCTGCGCTGCAGCCAAATCCACTGCTGTGAATTCCTGTACTTCCAGAGACTGCTCTCTCTCACCTGCATGGATTTCCCTCTTGCCAGCTGCCCAGAGAAGACAGAAGGGAGCGTTGCCCCATTGGCCAGCTAGGGAGACTCCTGTTACACATGGCTGCCAACTCTTTGGATGGCAAGTGCTCGATTTGATTAAAAGTAGGTTTTCTCAAGCACAACCCTGCCTACTAGCTGGCCAAACTGCAGATGAGTAACACACATGCCAAAGGAATGTTGCTAGCAGGGGGTGAGTGGGGTTTTGTCTAACCATGCTCTGAAGGGTGAATCGTGTGTGTGTGTGTGTGTGTGTGTGTGTGTGTGCATGCTTGTAAATAAACAGGGTGTTAGCAGAGGGAGAAACGGTCGGGTTTCAGTTCCTATCAGAGTTTTACAACCTCAGAGTCAATTTCCTCCTCTGGAAAATCAAGGGAACAGCTGTCTCCAGCCAGGCACAGCTTTGTTGCCTCTGAGTGAGGGCCAGTGAAGGGTGTTAGGTAGGCACAGATGCAAGGCTCGTATTTCTCATGCCTAAGAAGGAACAAATTGCTAGGAGGGGAAGGGGAGTGGCTGAGTGCATGTGGCCTGCCCCTCCTTAAGTCCTGCCTGCCTCTACCCAACAGCTCTGGGAGGCCCTTGGGATTGCAAGATGTATGGTTGTTGGTTAGGCCTGGGGCTCTGGCATACTCACGCCACTGCAAAGGGAGAAGTGCCAACTGGTGGTATTCTCATTTTCAAAAACAGGTTTGTTCGGATGCATGGGCTTCAAAGAAAACCATGGGGTATTTTAACACCATAACTAGGGAAAATCAGTGACCTAGTACTTCAGAAAAGTAGCTGAAGGAGCACCGTAGCTCCTGCTCTGTTGCAGTGCAAAGTGCACCCTTCCAGGCCCAGCTCGGGGAACCTGGCTTTGTGCTGTGGCCAGCTGCTGGGCAGGGATTTGGAATCAGAGGCAGCGCACAGCCAGGCCTTCCTCCTCCCTTATCACCATGGATCCCAGGGACGGGATCTCTTGTCTCTGCCCACCCATCCCTCGCCTCATCTGAGCAGGTTCTTAACACCCAGGCTGCAAGGAGCCTTTAAGGCAGATGATCCAAGGCAAACAAGGAAAATGGCATCGAAACTGCTTTGATTTCTCCCTGGGATTAAAGTCACATGAATAAACAGTCCACAAAGCCTATATTCATAGAAATGCTTAGGATGTGAAATTGGAACCAAAAGGTACCTGTGGACAGCCTGGGACTGTGGGACATGGAGGGGTGGGTGGGGCTCAGGAGGGGAGGCAAAGCTAGGAGGCTGCCTGCTCAGGGATTTGCAAGTAGCTGCATTTGCAAAGTGGCAAGTCAGCCTTGGTAGGCAGGACTTGAGACAGAGCAGGGAACTCATGCGTGGTCAGTCGCAGCAGCTGAGACTGAGGTTACTAGCCACACACAGCACAAGGGACTGGAAAAAAATGAACCACACTCACAAATGAGCTTTCTTGCAGGGCTGGCACTGGGCACATTGGATGCTGCGTCTACTCCAGTACTTGTGGCCGCAGAGATCCCTTCAGCGAGCTGCCTTCTGCTAGGTTGAGTGATTACATTTTTTCTGTAAAGACCAAGCTCTGAAGCAAATATGGCAAAATGTTAAAGCTTACTGGGGGCTACCTAGGACTTGGCTATATTATTTATCTACTTTTCTACATATTTTAAGTATTTTGTAATTAAGAAAAATACATTTAAAATGAAGGAACTGGGTGTTCTGTATTTTATCCTGCAGGAGCTGTTTTAGTCCAACCTGGACTCTCCCTTCTCACCTCCTATGTTAAAATTGTGAACATGGCCAAGATATGGAAGCATCAGTAGACGAATGGAGAAAGAAGATGTGGTAGGTATATACAGTAGAATATTACATACCCATAAAAACAATAAAATCTTGCCATTTGCAATGTGGGTGTACATAGAGGGTATTATGTAAAGTGAAATAAATCAAAGAAAGACAAATGCTGTATGATTTCACTTATATGTGGAATCTAAAAAACAAATGAACAAAACAGACATAGATTCATGAACACACAGAAGAGACTGGTGGTTGCCACAGGGGAAGGGGTTGGCAGATGGGTGAAATGATGAAGGGAATAAAGAGGAACACACTTCTAATTATAAAATAAATTATTCCCATGAATGGAAGTACAACATAGGGAATATGGTCAGTAATATTGTAATATCTTTGTATAATGACAGATGGTAAGTACTTATCATGGTGAGTATTTCGTAATGTTTATAATCGTCAAATCACTATGTTGTACACCTGAAACCATTATGATATTGTATATCAACTATACCTCAATTAAAAAAAAAAAAGATTCTGGGCAGGGCCAGGAATGCTGGATGCAGCCTCCCTCATCTCCCCTGCACCTCGGCAGGGCAACAGCGCCGTCCGGAGTTGGCACACCAGGAGATCCTGGCCCGGGTCACCACAGCCTCACAGCTCAGCTGATTCCAAGGTGCATGGTGAGCAGAGGGAGGCACCACGCAGGCTCCGGTTGCCTCTGAGGCTGGCTGGGAACAGCCAGGATAAATCACCGAGAAGTCAATAGTCATCAACCCTGTTTTGCAAAGAGGGGGGAACGGCAGTACCACAGAGGGAAGATAAATAACCAGGAGGAAAAACCAGAGCTGAAAAGCTCCAGCTGAGATTGAAGGCCTGAGGCTCATGAGCTGTTCTGGGAAGGGCTTGGCTCTCCTCATGAAGAGCCTGTATGATAGTGTTTGTGGGGGCCTCTGTGGAGCCGTGGCCATTTAGTGGCTTCTCTGGGCGGGGTGGCCTACCTCTGAGCAGGCCCGCAGAGAGGCCTGCAGCACCCATCCTTGCCAATTCCCCGCAGGGGCACCTACTTCAGATACTCGGAGGAAGTGGCTGGCAGCTCAGGAACTGGTAAGACTGGTTTCCAGTGCCCACAGCTGTGAGGAGATGCCAGACCTCAGTTAGGAGGAGCATTCGAGGCGGGCAGAAAGCAGAGCTGCTGCTACCAATTTATAAGAAACTAGAAAAATTCTGGAATCTTCAACTCCATTTCTGGCTGTTTCCCCTGGACATTTTACATCCGGGATATGATCCTGTAATGTGGTGACCTCTTTGCTGAACTGTCTGGGAATGAATTGTTGCAACTAAAGTCCAAGTGTCCAGCATGCTCTCAGAGAAGTCCCGTGGGTCTGATTTTACTCTAAAACCACTTGCAGTAAGTCTCAGTAAAAGTTAAGACACAAAACATTTTCAAACTGGTATGTCATGGATTAAAAAAAAGAAGAGTTCTTTTTATAGATGGATTTTATTTTTGTTGTTGAGGTATTTATTTTTTAAGAGAAGACTTGGAGTATAGTCACTACAGCATCAGACACAAGATGTTTTCTTTGAGTTTGGCTGTTTCAGTCCCTTGAAAACCAATGTCATCATTTAGGGTGTCACGGCTTTTAACAGTTGGATCTTCTGTTCTGTCAGGGCACTTGTGAGTTGGTTCTATTTGCTGCTCCAGAATAACAACCTTCCCATATTTTGGAGGAGAGGCAAGTATTCATTAGCCTGGACTATTTATCAGTGGTTGTTGAAGACAAGGAAATGTTTATTTTATAAGAACATTTGTCCCACCTTAATTTGCAAGAAATAAAAAATGTAGCTGCTGTGAAACATGATAGAAAAGTATTCGGTTCTTGTGAAACACATTAATGTTTGTGATAGAATTTCTTCTACATAAAGACATTTAGGCGTATTGTCCAAGTGTCCCATCTTTCCTGTGGTCTCCATAGCACGTTTCTTCAAAGCCCACGGAGGGGAGATGCTGCAGACATGGAGGGGCCCCACACTCACGTGCCCCTCCTCTTAGAGTGCAGATGCTCTGCTGGGCTGCTGCACTATTCCCTCCTTCCTTACCCAGAGGAAAGTCCCCATGGCCCATTTTCTGGGCAGTGCTTTTCCACTCTTTCCTAATCTGTTATTGTGACCTTGAGATGCAGAGAGAAGGCTGTGGCAGGGCGTGCTTCACATGCAGCCGGCACTGCTGGCATCTGTGCCCTGGTACCGCACACCCGTGGCTGTGGCTGCTCGGGTTTCCAAGAGCGCATGTCTGTGCCTGTCATCCTGTACCCAGACTCTTGAGTCAGGGGCTGCAGGGATCTGGAGATCAGAAGGACTCCTGTCAGGCTCCGCAACAGGTGTTGTGTTCCTGGGGGGCTGGGCCAGCAAAGAACGTGCTTGAGGAAGAAGGTCTGTGTGTGTGCACTTTAGAGAAAGGCACAGAGTGAGACAAGGACTGAGGGACAGAGCTAAGGAGGAGATCAAATAGAAGCTGCTTTAGAAGTAGATTACAAGTGTTTTTTCCCTGGGAGTGTACCTGATAGATCTGATAGAAGATTCAGTTATGAAAATGTAGACTCTTCACAAGACATTTTATTGTTCAATGAAGACATCGATGCTGGAGAGACATGCTGGGAAACAGAAGAAAGCCCCTGGCATGTCAGAGAGGAGGTGGGAGGTGTGGGAGGAGATACACAGATGGGGGTGATGCTGGGGGAGGCAGGGCTGTGGGGGAGTTCTGGGTCAGGAGCACCGGGCTCCACACCCTGGGTCCCCTGCTCTCTGCCCTGTTCTCCGCCTTGTCCTTCTCTCCCTCTTTACCCTGTTTGCTCTGGCAGATTCTCCAGCCAAAGTTTCCTTCATCTAATGAAATGAAGGGGAAATCTGATTTGCAACTAATTGGACTTACTGTAGGCCATTAGAGTTAAGCTGACATGAGGGAACTATCAGACTGGGATTTTCAGTGATTTTCATATACTCCTGGGAAGTTCTTCCAGAATTCAAGTGATTATAAATCATGATACTAACTTTTAAATTATAATAATTTTAAATCAGGATATTGGAAATAGCCAGTGCATGCACTACTGTTATATATATACTACCATATCCTGCATATGTATATGGCATATATAAAGTGTGTGGTATGTATATAGATTTATAGATATGGTATACATAGTATATGCTAAATATAATACATAGTATAAATATAGTACATGGTATATATTTAAAGCACAAAGTGTGTGTATATATATTCTCTATAGGTAGTACATGGTATAAATATATAGCATATGTATGTATATTCTCTATATAAAGTATATGGTATGTGTGTGAATACAAGTATATATACACACAGTATATATAGTACAAAGTATGTATATATAGCATATGGTATATATATTCTCTCTATATAGAGTATATATAAAATACATGGTATATATATGAATATAGCATACAGTGTGTATATATACATATATACACACTAAATATATAGTATATATATAGCATATGGTATATGTATAAATATTCTCTATATAGTATATATAGAGCATATGTATATATATTCTCTATACAGTACATGTGTGTGTGTATACACACACACATATATAACATATGGCATATATATTCTCTATATAGCATATACATAGTACATGGTATATATATGTATATAGCATACTGTGTGTGTATATATGTATGTACACTATAGTGTATGGTGTATGTATACATATATATACTCTGTATAATATATGGTGTGTATGTAATATATACATATATAGTATACGATGTGTGATATATATATATATACTTAATAATATGTACACAGGATGTTTTCCTTTTTATTTTCTAAATTACCTAATTGTACTTCCTGTCTGTAGTCTTTTGTGTTTCCTTTGACTGCTTTTGTGAGTAGTTGATTTTATTTTTTGTCTTTAGTTAGTATTTTGTTGGTCTGCTTTCTTTGTTGTGATTTTATTTTCTCTGGTGACATCTATTTAGCCTTAGGAGTGCTTTCATCTAGAGCAGTCCCTTTAAAATATCCTGTAGAGGTAGTTTGTGGGAGGCAAATTCCTTCAACTTTTGCTTGTCTGGGAATTGTTTAATCCCTCCTTCATATTTGAATAATAATTGTGCTGGATACAGTATTCTTGGTTCAAGGCCCTTCTGTTTCATTGCATTAAATATATCATGCCATTCTCTTCTGGCCTGTAAGGTTTCTGTTGAGAAGTCTGATGATAGCCTGATGGGTTTTCCTTTGTTGGTGACCTTTTTTCTCTCTCTGGCTGCCTTTAATACTCTGTCCTTGTCTTTGATCTCTGCCATTTTAATTATTATATGTCTTGGTGTTGTCCTCTTTGGGTCCCTTGTGTTGGGAGATCTGTGGGCTTCCATGGTCTGAGAGACTATTTCCTCCCCCAGTTTGGGGAAGTTTTCAGCAATTATTTCTTCAAAGACACTTTCTATCCCTTTCTCTCTCTCTTCTCCTTCTGGTACCCCTATAATGCAGATATTGTTCCGTTTGGATTGGTCACACAGTTCTCTTAATATTCTTTCATTCCTGGAGATCCTTTTATCTCTCTCTGCATCAGCTTCTCTGTGTTCCTGTTCTCTGATTTCTATTCCATTAACTGCCTCTTGCCCCTCATCCAGTCTGCTCTTAAGTCCTTCCAGAAATTGTTTTATTTCTGTATTCTCCCTCCCAACTTGATCCTTTAGCTCTTGTATATTTCTCTGCAGGTCCATCAGCATGGTTATGACCTTTATTTTGAGTTCTTTTTTAGGAAGATGGGTTAAATCTATCTCCCCAGGCCCTCTCTCAGGGGTTGTCTGGGTAATTCTGGACTGGACCAAATTCTTCTGCCTTTTCATGGAGATAGAATTCTTCATACCTTTTCAGGCAGGTAGTGCGTGTGTCAGCTGGGAGAACAAAGTCCTTTCCTGCTTGCTGGTTGCCTTTGCCCTGCCATTCTCTGCTGCCTGTGTCGGTTACCCGCACACCTGGAGCAGCCTCCAGATTAATCCCCTAAACTGCCATGGGCGGGGTCACCATCAGGGTAGCCCAGACCCCTGTGGGGAGTGGCAGGCACACTGGGTGTGCTCTCCTGCGAGAACGGTGTCCCTTTGCGCCTCGCCCTGGTTTCCTCTGCCTGCGCCAGGCAGCTGTGCGCCATTGGCAGCCTCTGGGTCTGGCCTGGGTGGCTGTGTGCCGGGAGGAGATTCTGGGTGGTTGCTGTGGGCACAGCTGCTCTCCAGCTTTCCGCCTATGTGGGTGGGTGTGGCTGCTCACTGGCTGCTCCGCCACTGCGGGCGCACATGGCTGATCTCCAGCCGCACTCAGCCACTGTGTCAGGGCCGCACCAGCCAGGGGAACAACTGGCAGGCTGCCTATTGCCGTGAGGAGCTTCAGGGGTGCATTGCCACCTAAGGGGCTTGGGCACCTGAAGTTCGTCAGAATTCCCAGCCTGCTGGGTTGAGTGGCTGGGACACTTCCGTCCAGCTGTGAGGCCCCTGTCCCTTTAAGACTTTCAAAAAGCACTCGCTTTTCTTTTGTCCCAGGGGAGCCCACTGCGGGGAGCTGCTCACAGATATTACTTTTCCATTTCCCTAATATCCAGCACACCATGCAGTGTGTGTCTGCGCTCCTGGTGCGGATTACTGGAGCTGGTTGTTTAGCAGTCCTGGGCTTTCACTCCCTCCCCTCTCTGACTCCTTTCCTCCTGCTGGAGAGCTGGGGTGGGGGGAGCGCTCAGGTCCTGCCGGGCCGCAGCTTGTATCTTACCCCCTTCGGGAGGTGCTGAGTTCTCATAGATGTAGATGTAGCCTGGCTGTTGTACTGTATCCACTGGTCTCCCTTTTAGGAATAGTTGTATTTGTTGTATTTTCAAAAATATATATGGTTTTGGGAGGAGATTTCCGCTGCCCTACTCATGCCGCCATCTTGAATGAAGGGCTGTACTTCCTGTCTGTAATCAAACGTTCACAGATGAAGAGGGCTAAAACATGTTTCTGGGCATTCTGATTCCTTCCTCAAAAGGGATTTTCCATCTGCATTGAACTCCCAAGTGTTTTCAACCATCCCTCTTCAACACTTGTAGTGAAGCTTCTGCTGCACCACTTTCCAAATCCTAGACCTCATACTCAAAAGCAGATGTGTTTATTTCACTGACCTATCCATCCTCATTAAACCTTCATTAAATGAATTAAATCATTATTCAACAGACATAGATTGATAACTGGCTTCCTGGAAAGCCCTGCAAATATGGTGCATGTGTGTGTCTGTCATTCAGGAGTTTACCATTCACAAGGTGACACAAACATGCACACACATCCCACTTAAGTGCTTACTTTGATTTTGCAGTTCTTGGGCCACATAAATAATTCCTGAAACAATTTCCCCTCAGGTCAGAGCCAGCCACCTGCTTTCATTACAGCAACTGCCATTTATGTTTCCATTTCTGGTGCCCAGTGGCCCTGAAGAGAGCTGCTAGGAGAAGCGAATGCAGATGCATCGTCCTTATCTGCTCGCAGTGTTCTGCAGAAGCATGGAGAGGGGTTTCTCCAAAGAAGGTGGCCTGCAATGAGGAGAACAGTGCTGTGGGGCCTGGAAGTAGCTCAGGACACAGCATCCCCTAACTTTTCTCCTGAAAAATGCAGTCTCCTCTGCTCTCCCTGAAGCCTTCTGGACCCTTCAAGTGGAATGCACATCTTTAGCAAACCACTGTCTATATTAGCTTTTCCCACCTGTGGCCTGGGCTGAGATCTGCTGTACTGCATGTTCAGGGCTGCATCTTATTCTGTGGGCTGAGGCCAGATGACTGCTCCCATCACCACTCCCAGGCCCATGTGCAGACCCTCTTAAAGTGGGGCACATGGTGATGAGGGATCATGGGGACTGTGTTTGAGAGAGCAGTGACCAGAAGCCAGAGAGCTAGGTCTTGTCTGTGATTGTATCACATCTCTGGGTCCCAGTCTCTTCCTCTGACATGGGAGGCTTGGAGTAGAGCAGGTCCAGGGCCTCGTACTTCTGACCCTTAAGTGGAACATTGCCTTTCTTCTACTCAGGGAAAGTGAGTCTTTCTCCAGGCCCCAGGCAACCACATGTGAACATCCTGGGTGGGCCATCGGGGACAAAGGCTTGTCTGCCCAGATAATCTGTGTAAGAATGTCCTCAGTTCTCAGGGCCCTTGTTTACAACTGCCCAGGAGGATTGTGGTGAAGAAATGCTCTTCACTGAAAAACCAGAAATACTCCCTGTGCCCCTGCTGGGGACAGGCCACACTGTGGGGGACACAGGACACATGGGGCTGGCCCTGTGCTCCAGAGGCCTGCAGCCTAATCCAGATGCTCCTGTCTCATTGCTTCCCTCATTCTAAAGTGATCCCCCAGCTTTGCCTACGCTGATGTCCTGGTTCTCGGGGAAGCATCAGGCCAACAAGAGATGCTTCTGGGCTTTCCGGTCGTTAGCCTTTCTGTGATAGACTTCCTGTATTACTGTGGTCATGGGCCATCAGTCCACGTGAAAGACACCCTTCCTTCTCTTCCTCACTGTGTTCCAATGGTGTCTGCAAGGCTCACCATCAAAGAGGCCTTACTTGGTCTTTCTGTTTGCAACTTGCACAGTAGCTCTGCCTACACTTTCCCTTTAACAACACACAACTTTTTGCAGCCTGCCTCCCACCTGTGGCCATTCATCTGCAATCCCAAGTTTATGGGTGTTGAGCTATATCTCTACTCATTTTTACCAGCCTATATATATATATATATATATATATATATATATATATACATACACAATTTTTTTTTCCCTTTCTTACCCAGTGCTAGGAACCCAACCAGGAGAAGGAAACAGAACTTATATACGTGTGAGGAAAGGGATCACAGATTACAAGCCTTGATAGAGCAAATGCACTGCTCAGCTAACTCAGGTGCTCGTGGTGAATTTTTCCCCCTGTAGATGGATATGATTTGAGAGAAAAGGTATTGTCTACAAGACAGACAAAGTTTATGAAGGTCACCAACTAGCTCCATGGGAAATCTGATAGATTTACAGTCTTATCTTGGAGATAGCTAAGCCGATTGGCACTCCACCATTCCCTTTTTTCGCTGAGCCCTGACCATCTCTCTGGTTTTCCAGGACTCCTAATGCTACAAAAGCGTGTCCCAAGCACTGTGCCATTAGTCAACCTAGGCTGCAAATCTACTGTCAGTGTCCATTTCTGCCTCATCTATTTTACCCAAATATCTATGTCCTGCTACTATATTGCATTGATCCTGATACACATCTCTTATTTTAACATTTCTGAGACTGGAATACACTTAGGATCTGCAATGTATCACAACTTGGTAGGGTTTCTTTCTTCTTTAACAGTGCATCAAATAATGGTAGGACTGATAGTATTTTAGATTTGCTGGAATAGTGCTAGTGGGAGACTTGAGAGATCCTGAACCAGCGATAGTGGTTTTATTAACCTTCCCAACTAAGGGGAGGACATAGGCCTCCTAGTAAAACAAGGTTCGTCTTTTATCATTTCAGGAATCTCCAGTGCTGTCTACACTACACCAAACCTACCTGACTGTGCTGGCGGCTGTGGCTTCAGCCCTTTTGCCGCCTACTTGGTATCCTTTTCCTTCCTGGATTTACACTCCGCTAGGGCTGTCTGTCCCGTGGATCATGGCGTCACTCTGAGGCTCCGTTCTCCTCTGTCTCTTGGCTGTGTGCTACGCAATCTGTGGACACCCTCATGCTCACGGACACCCAGCTGAGCCTCCAGACCCCGGCGGAGCAGGGACTGAGCCTGCCCACCTGCTGGGGAGAGGAATTCTGAAGGAGAACTCAGACTGTGCTCTTGCTTTTTGCACATTTTCGGGCACACAGTAGGGACTTCATTAATGTTTATGCAATAAGTCCATGAAACAGATTCACTGTTTCTATCTACATGTGGCATTGAAGTGCAGCACATCTATTTCTTGCATATTTTTTCCTTTTTTCCGTGATAAGAAGCAGCTGAGCACCAGAGCCATCCCTTAGCAGGGCAAGGTCAGCTGGGCTCCACGGCTGTTTGCTTTTCATTTGGATGTGGTAGTTTTATCTTTTTTTTCCTGCCTCTTCGGCTGTGATGGGATACGGTTGGCTTCGTCGGGGTGGGGCGGGCTGAGGTGGGGCATGCATGTCTTATCTCTCTCCTTCTGCACAGTCTCATACCTGGCCTAGCCTTGAAATTTCCTGTTTATCTGGGGCAGGTCCAAGTTTGTGGCTGGGGCCAGGTAGGGCTCGGCAGGCATTTGCTTCCCAGCTCAGTCTAGATGTCTGTGTCTATCAAATGTGGGGGCTTCAGCCCTGGGACCGAACTCTTGTAAAGGTGTGGCTCTTAACCTGCTGAACTCACTAAGGGCAGTAGATGTACTAGGATAACTGAGCTTCCCTGTGCACTGACTTCTTTCTTGCCACACTGGAGCAAAGGATCATTAAGGACACAAGGAACCCAGAAACTTCTCCCTCCTGACTCCCTAACATGCCAAGAAGCAGGACAGCCCACGCGGTCAGCTCTCATATAAGGGACTGGTTTGTTCACAGTGATTATGGATTTTTTTTTCATGACTATTCCCTTTTCCCCAGATTTTGGTGTACTAGTCCCGATTTCTTCTAGAAAGCAGGTCTAGTGTACTTGCTGCTGATGGGTTTGTTTTCTCTAGTTATGGGCCATGGTGGGAGCTCAGAAGGTAAGGTCCCTAAGACAGTCACGACGGGGATCTGTTCTTCAGCTGCATGCTCTGTGGATTCAGGCGAGCTGATTTTTAAACATTCAGAAATTTTGCTAGATGGTCTGCCATACATGGTAGAAGTATTTTTACCAGAGAAATCAGCAAATGGACATCAGGGCCTTTCCCCCTGTCCCTTGCTGAACCAGTTAACCAGCACACCACTGACGCCCACTGAATGGAGCAGCCTGGGATGTTATGGGTGATAATTTCACTTCCTTTTTTAAGCTGTGAATTTTGTCAAGGAACAGGTATTCACAGTGCGACAAGGAGAAAGGCATACAGTTAGAGTATAAAATAGTCCAATAATAATAAATGGTGAAAACCACAGCAGCCGTGGCCCTGAGCTATAAATGCCCAGGCGCTGTAGGGTGATCTCTGTACAGGGCTCACACTCCCCTTCCACATGTGCCCACCCCCTCTGCTCTGAGCCATCAGCTAAGAACCTGTCCCTCCATCTTCTCCAGTGATTTGCTCTTGGCTGCAGGAGGCCTGCCTGGTCACTCCTTTCCCCCACAGGACACAAAAATCACCTGCTTGCCTCAAGCTGTGTTAATGTTTAAGCCATTAGCATCCTTCAGTTTTTCCTAATTAAAGGGCAATCAGGCAAATACTTGAGTATAAAATAAAACCATTAATATTACAGTGAAACCAGAGATTATGGATTCTTTTCTTTCACTTTCCTTTGTGGAGCAAACCCTGAAAGCACTCATTTCAGAAAAGTTTCTCAAAGCCCAAAGGAGGAAATCCTCACACACAAACCCACCCCACTGCTCCTACTCAGTGCAAAGGAGTTGGGAGGAAGAAACAAGAGCTCCTCACACCTTCTTACTGTTATTATCAGCAGCCCTTTATCTAGTTTAAATTTATTGCTCTGGCCTGACTCAGAGTGAGCAGCTCCCTGGGGAAGATCATGTGGTGCGTAAGCCCCTGAGGAGATGATGTCAACTCAGGACTGAAGAGCTGGAGAACCAGACATGCAAAGCCTTGGAGGAGATGCCAGGTTCCCCCATCATGCGGGAGGAATTGAAGGCAGGCCAGGTGAGAGCCCCAGGGGACGTAAGGGGGCAGGTGGGTTATAGTGGAGGAACTGGAGCCATCTGGTCCCCCATGCAGCTCTGTGGACCCTTGTCAGGGTGAGGAGTTCAGATTTTTTCTAAGGCTAAAAACCCCCATCCATCTAAGTGACCCTCTGGAGGACCTTCAGACATCCTGACTCACAATTTTTTTTCATAAGAGTGACTAAAATTGGTGTTTCCTAACTTATATGAAAAATGGATCAAACAGCACAAAACCCCACTTGCTTTTCCTCCCCTGTAAACTGCATATAATATCTAAATGATTTCAAGGTTTGTGCATGTTGTAACAACCCAGTAAATCATTGTGCTGAAGTAAATATGACAAGATTGACTTCTTTCAGACCCACTCATCCTTGCCTTTCACAGGCACACCCCTGAAACTGACAGTGAACCTGAAATCTCAGCATTCAAAGTTCACACAGGTGTCAGGTCTATCTGAAGGGAAGCCCTGGGTGTCAAGGCCATGGGGGAGCCAAGAGCATCCCACCATCACACGGGGCTGTTCTTCCCACTGGCCAAAAGCAAAATGGGAAACAGTCAGTTTTGTTTACTTCCAAGGCTCCCAGTTTCCAGAAATAGATTTAGAGTCTCCAAAAAGGGTTGGCTTTTATCTACATGAGCTGATAGGAGAATGTCTTATGGAACTGTACTCTTTGATTCAGTGAGTGATTGCTATTCAAGTCAGTTTTAGATAATTTTTTTCCTATTCATTTTATCCTCTTTTCCATCAGAATTACTTATCAAGTGCCTCCCATGTGCTCAGTCTGTTTTTTTTGAAGGGGAGACAGATGTGAAACAACCTTTCCTAGGGCCGAGCACGTTTGGACTGGTGAATGTTAATTAGTGTGTTGATAAAGGTATCTGCAGCTCCTAGGAGTGTGTGTCTCATGCTTCAGGGGGGATTTCGGATGGAGGGGCATCAGATGTGAGATCATTCTGGCTTGCCAGAGCAAAGAGTCCTTATGAGAGCTCGAGGGAGTGGAGGCTTCAGAGACTAGGTCCCCAAGAAGCTTGGATATCGTTTCCATGAGTTTCACTGTAGTTGGGAAGTTCTGAGAGCTGTAAAAGAATTCTCCATAAGAGAATGACACAACACACTTACACTTGGAAAATACGGCTCTGGCAGTGATCAGAGGAAAGGGATGAAGGTTCACTTGCCATTGCTCCAATAAATTACGCCAAAGCACAGTGGCTTAGAACAACAGCATACTTTCCTTTGGGTCAGGATTTCAGGGGCTGCTTAGCTGAGGGGTTCTGGCCCGGGGTCTCCTGTGAGGTTGCTGTTGAGATACCGGCTGAGGCTACAAGGACTGAAGGCCAAGGTGGGTAACTTTCATGGCTTCCCAGTTGGCCCTTGTCATTGACAGGTCACCACTTTTCTCTTTATGTCAACTTTGCCACAGGTTACTTGGGTGTCCTTGTGACATGGCTCCTGTTTGTCCCAGAATAGGTGATCCAGGGGAGTGAGGTGAAAGTGGCTGTTTTTGAAAAATTGGGGCATATGTAAAAATATGCACTATTATGCAAAAGTACATATTTTATCACCCCCGCCCCCACCCCTGCAATTGTGTTGAAACCTTAACTCCCAGTGTTATGGTATTTGGAGATGGGAAATCTGGAAAGTAACCAAGGTTAATTGAGGTCATGAGGGAGGGTCCTAACCTGGCAGGGTTGTTGCCTTTATTAAAAAAAGGAAGAGACCAGAGCCCTTCCTCTCCCTGCCGAGTGAGGATGCAGTGAGAAGGCAGCTGTCTCCAAGACAAGGAGAGCTTCCACCATACACCACATCTGCTGCCATTGCCTTGATCTTGGATTTCCCAGCCTCCAGAGCTCCGAGAAATGAATGTTTGTTGTTTAAACCACCCAGTGGTTTTTTTGCTATGCCCGGGCTGATGAAGACGGTGGCAGTACCATCGTGGCCTGACCTCACACCATCACTTCAGTCACATTCTGTTTGCCAGGAGAAAGTCACTAAGTCCAGCCCACATTCAAAGGTAAAGGAATTAGATTCCACCTTTTAAAGGAAGGCAGGTCAAAGAACTTGTGGACCTAATTCTATATCCCCTTGTGATGGTTTTAAAATAAGAGGTTATTTTGTGACCCAGGTGAGAAAGGAAAGAGGGCATAGGTTGAGAGGTATTAAGTTAGTAGAGTCAACAGGATTTGGAAACTGATTGCAATTAGACTGAGCTGGGACAGTCAAAAGAGGAAGAGGAATAGAGTCAGGACATGCTAAATATGAGATGCCTTTGGGATTCTGAAATGGATGTTTCAAATAGGCAATTGCACACATGGGTCTGTGGTGTTAATCTGGGGGTTGTAAGCATGAAAACTATGGGCACAGATGAAGTCACCTAGGCATAGGGCATAAAATAAGGGGAGTAAGTGGCGAGTGCAGAGCTCTGGGGAGCTCCTTCATTTGGGATTTGTGTAAAGGAGGATGATCTGACAAAAGAGCCTGGGAATGGGCCAGACAGAAAGGGGGAGAAAATCCAAAACTGTGGCCTTCAGGGAGCCAAGAGGAGAGAGTAGGTTTCTGTAGGAACATAACTGAAAGTCTGCTGAGATGGCTGGATCTGGTGATAGGGAGGCAAGGAGGACCTTGGCCAAAATGTTTTAACGGAGTAAGCAAAAGTCAGATTGGATCGGGTTGAGGAGTAAAGGAAAGAAAGTTGACATGAACTGTGTTGTCAGCTCTTCCAAGAAGGTTGGCTGTAGTAGAAGATGGCAGTAAAGGGAGGTTTTAAAAACTTGTTTAATACTTTGGGGAGGGCTTCAGAGGAGAGGGAGGATTGAGGAGGGAGAAAGAGGAGCACAGAAACTGAGTGAGTGAGTAAGATCCCCAAGCAGGCGCCTGCCTTGGCCTTTTGGTGGGGTACACATTCTCCTTTCTCATAGAAAAGAAGATGGGATTGAATGCCCATGATGGGCATCTGTAGATTTTGAGGATTCCCTTGGAAGCCTTCTGTCTTCCTTACAAAGTGTAAGTCTAGGCTAGTGCTACTCAACTTGAGTCACATATTAGAATCATCTGGGGAAGGGATCTTTTACGCCCAGGTTCACCTCAGACTCATTACATCATCATCTATGGTTTGGAACCTAGGCAGCAGTATCTTTTAAAGTCCCCCATATGAGACCAGAATATAGCCCAGAGGAGGAGGGTCACTGCTGTTGAACTGGAAGGAGATGGGAGTAGAGATGAGTGGTCATGGGATTAAACTGTGGGAGATGTCACTTACCAGTGCTGCCAGGCAACCTGAGGTCCTTTTGAGGTAGGTGATCATGTGTGTGGATAAAATGAGAGTTCCTGTGGCCAGGATTCTCACCTGGCCCTGGTTGACTAGCTCACTGCACACCTGTGGGCATTACATGGCTCTTGACTCTATATAGTTAAAGAGCTCAGCCCAGTGCTCTGGGCACAACACGGTGGCAGGGCTGCAAGGCTGCAGGAGAGCAGAGCAGAGGCTGGGGTGGTGGCAGTGCCGAGGACAGAGGCCCAGAGGACGGCTGTGCAGGATGACTGTGCAGAGAGGCCCACAGGATGGCTGTGTGGACAGAGGGGCCCAGAGGATGGCTGTGCAGGCAGAGGGGCCCAGAGGCAGAGACTGGCTTGCTGCATACAGACTTGCTCTGAGTGAACAGGATTCTAGTGACTGACCTGCCACCTGGAAATAAAGTTGGATATAACCCTTTCACCCCAAGAACATTTTGCTGTCATTTTCTTTGGTCACACTGAATCCATAGAGAACTTGCCTGGGGCTGAAACCCATTGGCAAGACAGTGTGCTTCCTGTGGTGACTGTCCACTTAGCTATGTGGTTATCTCCCACCCAGCTAGCTGGTTGGCCTTGGGCTTGAGGACAGCAGGTAGTATAAAACCTTAACTTCTGTGCCTCCATTTCATCATCTGAAAAATGGACATAATAGTACCTGCTTTATAGGACTGAGAGAGAATTAAGTGAGCTAATGGACATAAATGCCTAGAATACCTCATAGCACATAGTAAGTAAGTGTTCAAAGAAGGGTCACTATTAGCATTAGCAAATAACCAGCTTGACTAGAATTTAGGATGTGAATGGGAGGGTAGTGAGAGCTCTAAAAGCATCCAGGAATGCCTCATTTTATTTCACCCTACAGATATTGCGTTTTTTACAAATTGAAGGTCTGTGGCAACCATGCATCGGCTAGTCTACGGGCACCATTTTTCCAATAGCATTTGCTCACTTTGTGTCTCTGTCTCGTATTTTGGTAATTCTCAGAGCATTTCAAACTTTTTCATTATTATTATATTTTTTGTGGGGACCTGTGATCAGTGATCTTTGATGTTACTATTGTCATTGTTTTGGGGCCCAATGAACTTAATCAATAAATGTGTGTGTTCTGATGGCTCCACCAACTGGCCATCCCTCTGTCTCTCTCCCTTTCCTTGGGCCTCCCTATCCCCTGTTACAGCAATACTGAAACTAGCCCAGTTAATAACCCAAATAGCCCCTAAGTGTTCAAGTGGAAGAAAGAGTCCTAAGTCTCTTGCTTTAAATCAAAAGCTAGAAATAATCAAGCTTAGTGAGGAAGGCGTGTTGAAAGTTGAGAAGGGTTGAAAGCTAGTCCTTCTGCACCAGGCAGTTAGCCAAGCTGTGAATGCAAACGTAGAGCTCTTGAAGGAAATTAGAAGTACCGCTCCAGCGAACACCTGAATTTGATAAGGAAGTGAAACAGCCTTATTGATGATATGGAGAAAGTTTAAGTGGTCTGGATAGAAGATCAAATTCCTTTAACATTCCCGCAACATTCCCTTCTGCCAAAGCCCAGTTCAGGACAAGGCCCTAGACTTTCAATTCCGTAAAGGTAGGGAGAGGTGAGGAAGCTGCAGAAGAGAAGTTTGAAACTAGCAGAGATTGGTTCATGAGGTTTAAGGAAGAAGCCATCTCCATGACGGCAAAGTGCAAGGTAAAGCGGCAAGTGCTGATGTGGAAGCTGGAGCAAGTTATCCAGAAGATCTATTCATTCATGAACGTGGCTACACTAAACAACAGATTTGCAGTGTAAATGAAACAGCCTTATATTGGAAAAATATGCCATCTAGGACTTTTCATAGCTAGAGAGGCAAAATCAATGCCCGGCTTCAAAGCTTCAACAGATAGGCTGACTCTCTTATTAGAGGCTAATGCAGCTGGTGATTTTAAATTGAAGCCAGTGCTCGTTTACCCTTCTGAAAATCCTAGGGCCTCCAAGAATTATGCTAAATCTATTCTGCCTGTGCTCTGTAAATGGAATGAATAAGCCTGGATCACAGCACATCTGTTTACAACATGGTTTACTGAATATTTTAAGCCCACTGTTAAGACCTTCTCAGAAAAAAACATTATTTTCAAAATATTACTGCTCATTGGCAATGTATCTGCTCACCCAAGAGCTCTGATGAGGATTAATATTTTCATGCCTGCTGTCAGAACATCCATTCTGCAGCCCATAGATCAAGGAGTAGCTTCAACTTTTAAGTCTTATTATTGAAGAAATATATTTCATAAGGTTATAGCTGCCATAGATAGTGATTTCTCGGATGGCCTGGGCAAAGTCAACTGAACACCTTTTGGAAATGATTCACCATTCTAGACGCCACTAAGAACGTTCATGTTTCATGGGGACAAGTCCAAATATTAACACAATAGGAGTTTGGAAGAAGTTGATTCCTGCCCTCGTGGATGACTTTGAGGAGCTCAAGAATTCAGTGGAGGAAGTAACAGCAGATGTGGCAGAAAGAAAAACTGAACTAGAATTAGAAGTGGAGCCTGAAGATATGACTAAATTGCTTCAATCTTGTGATCAAACTTTAACAGATGAGGACTTGCTTCTTATGGAGGAGCAAAGAGAGTGTTTTCTTGAGATGCGATCTACTCCTGGTGAAGATGCTGTAAAGACTGTTGAAATGGCAACAAAGAATTGAGAAGATTGACTCCGATTTTGGAAGAAATTCTGCTGTGGGTAAAATGCTATCAAAGAACATCATATGCTGCAGGGAAATCACTCTTTAAAGGAAGAGTGAATAGATACAAATTTCATCGACTTCTTTTAAGAAATTGCCACAGACACAGCAACCTTCAGCAACTGCCGCCCTGATCAGGCAGCCTCCATCAACTTCGAGGAAAGACCCTCTTCCAGCAAAAAGATTGCAACTTGCTGAAAGCTCAGATGATGGTTAGCATTTTTTAGCAATAAAATACTTTTTAATTTAGGTATTGACATTTTTTTTAAGACATCATTTAATAGGCTGCAGTGTAGTGTAAACATAACTTTCATATGCACTGGGAAACCAAAAAATTCATTTGTCTCACTTTATTGCAAACATGCTTTATTGTGGTGGTCTGGAGCAAAAGCCAGAATATATCAGAGGTATGCCTGCATTTGTAGAGAGGAGCTTGTTTAATCAGCCATGAAGACTGGAGAGATTTTGAGCAGGGGTGCCTTAACGTTTGCTTTTGGAATCCTGGAGAGAGTGGCTTGGGGACTTGTGGGCAGACCTGACTGCTTTGGTTACCTCTCAGGGCCATAGTGTGGTGCTATGCTTAGACTTTGTTTTGCTGTCTTTCTTTCTTGGTACATTTGGGTCAGTACATGTTTGGGAAGCAGGTGATGAAGGTTTATGGTTCCTGTTACTGAGCTGTACATGGAGACACCCAACATTCTGCCCACTGCCTACTTTCTATTGTTTTGACCATCCCTGCTGGCATGAGACGGGCTGCTGATTGCAAAGGCAAGGAGAGGAACGTCTGTCCTAACTGGCTCCAGTGTGGTGGGCTCCATCAGATGAAAAGAGAGTCTCCTGTCATGGGCTGAGGCTGTATGTGACATGTTGAACATGAGGTAAGTCATGCCTAGAAAGATGCACCTATGAGAGCAGCTTCTTATTTTTGGTATGCACTGTCCCAGTATGACCTTTAGCCACCATGGCACCATTACTTTGGTAAGTCCTGTCCAAGACTATGGGAATCTGTGGTAAGTAGCTCATGTGTCCTGCCTGAGGTCTGGCCACCACTCCCATCCATGACTATCTTGCTCACAAAGACTACAAGTCCCAGCATTCATTGCACACAGGGCCTGGCCCCAGTCCCTGTCAGTAGAGAGGCCCTGAGGCTCTTCCTCACCTCCTGCAGAAATGCCCCTCCTTATCTTCCAGCAATCTGGCAGGGTGCCACCTGGGCTTGACTCAGGCAAAATGCTTCGTGTCAATGTGGTGGTGGTGATCTTTTCATTCCTGGTGGTTTCTCTACACCATGATGACACAGGAAAAGCAAGATCTCTAGCAGAGCGCGGCCTCGCTGCTCGTTCAGCCAGCCAGCAACCAGAACCCTGGCAAGATCAAGGGTTCTGTCAGATGGGAGCTGTGGTAGTGAATAAAAAAAGTGAAACCAGATGTTATTCCCTCCAGTTGCTTCATATCCATGCAGGGACTTGGAGGAGGAGGCTGTAAAAATGTCACAGCCCTTGATTCCTGAGGCCCAGATTTACGCACCGTGTAACCTTGCACCATAAATCCACCGCCCTCGCTGGAGCGTCAGCTTCCGCAAGGGCAGAGCCCAGCTGCGGCGATGACCAGAGGCATCGCGGTGCAGGAGGGACGCGGGTGGGAACAGGGAGCCTGGCTGGGGACCAGCGATTGCTTTTCAAGAATTTTAAAGAGGACAAAAGATTTTACAGGACTGGCTTGGAGTCTGCCCTTCTTAGGAGATACGCCAAACTATTTTGCATTTTAGTCTGAAAGGAACTGGTTTTTTCTTTGGAAAGTATGGGCAGATGGAAGAGAACTCAGTGGGAATGAAACTCACATTAAGCAGAGTTTTCACTGCCGCTTCAAGTGCTTGCAGGAGAAAGGAGAGGTAGGCAGGGGCCAGACCCCACCAGCTTGCAGAGGCCGCCCACCGGAAGCTGGAACTCATCCTGAGTGCCGTGGGAAGCCATCCAATTTTGGCTTTAAAGTGATGATTCTATCTGCCATATGGAGAATAAATTACGAGGGTAGGAGCAAGAATGGAATCAAGGAGACAATTTAGGAGTATAGAGGTTCAGGCAAGTGATGACGGTGGCTTGGACAAGGTGGAAGCCGTGAGCATGGAGAAGGGCCAGAGGGCTTAGAGCTGGGGGTGAGACAGTAGGAAGAATCCAGAGGCCTCCCAGGTTTGCAGTGTGAGCAGCTGACTGGGCAATGGTGATGCCGCTGAAACAGGGAAGCCTAGAGGAGGAGGCGATTAAGTCTTTGGATTTGATCACATTTATAGATATTATGTGGAGGTTTTTAAAGAGACAGTTAAATATATGGGTCTGGAGATATGAAGAGAGGTCAGGGCTGGGATATAAACTTGGGAGTCATTTTATAGACAATCATTAAGAAGATAGAAATGGAGCTGCTGCCCAGGCCACAGCTGCCTCGCGCTACTGGCACTATCGCTGTGGTCACCGTCTGAGTTCTGCATTGATGCCCCTTCATGCCAGGGTGCCTTCGGTCATGCAGACACATGCATGCATCACTGTCCCTCCTCCTCTTGCCTGTGGCTGGCGTCTGTCCTTCGTTTCCAGCTGAGCCTGCAAGCGGCTTCAGTTTCCCCATGGGGCTCCTCGGTAGCTGCCCGCAGTTGATGGGAGTTCCCACGGACCATGGAAATTCCTTGCCATCTTGACCTCAGACCAGTAATGCTCTTCCCAAGTTCTCCATTTCTGTCATTGTGCATCATCTGGCTCAAATTTTCTGCTCTTTTAACATTTTTTGCAGCTTGTTGACATTTTTACAGTGGGTATAACTTTATTATTTTATTATTAGTCGCTGAACAGGAATGATTTGCTTTTCTCATTTGATCCATGTTGCTTAGTGTGTTACATTAGTTTCTGGTTTATTCTAAGTGACTAGGTTCTGATAGCCGACTTTAAATAGTGCTTCCAGGTATGCGTCTAACCGGCTGATAGTCAGGATATCACTCCGCCACGTCTGTGTGCAAGGCTGCGGATCACAGGAGACTGTTCTGTTCATGTTTACTGTTTTTCATTCAATTTCTATTCTGCATGGCAACTGCGGTTCTTGTTTGTTCTAATTAATAATAACCATGCTCATTTCAGTGGGTTCTTCATATAAAATCACTCAAGAGGCTCCCCCCACTCCTGGCCCCCAAATAAGGCAGAAAACAGATGCACGCTTATACGGTTGAGTTTAATGCTGCATTTGTGTGCCCAGAGCTGGAACATATGCACAGGAACAGCTGAGGGTGTTTATAGTGGTTTCATGTGGAGCAGGGTCTGGGAAGGAAGGCCCAGGGCGATTTGATTTGCCTTCCTGGAGAGCCTGAATTGAGCCCTCTGAGCCCAGGGTGGGACTGAATGGTGAGGCCCACAGAGGTCTCCTGAGAGACGCAAAGGCAGCCTACAGCTCCGGGCGTGCAGCCCCTCTCTGTCTCCTTTAGTTTGGCCTTTGCTGGTTCCCCACTCACCACCTTTGATCTCATCCCCTTTGGGGAGCTTCACTGCAGATAAGTGGGATAGAGCGCAAATCTGGGAGTCATGGGGGCATGTGGGGTATATAAAGGTGTGCAGAAGGATGTGCTCATGGGTGTGTGTAGAGGGCCACCAAGAGAACCTGTGGCTCTGGGGAAAGCCCAGGGGTTGTGGGCAGTGGGCAGGAGATGTGCCCATGAAGCCAACTGAGAAGGCAAGGTCATGGTTGGCAGGGGGCAAAAACCGAGGGAAGGGGCCCTGTCAGTCAGGGGCAAGCCAAGTTCAAGCAGAGAGAGGGGTGAGCCAACAGCTCAGATAGTTATTTCAAGGAGAGAGAAAGTGCGTGTTTGATTCGGAAATGCAGCACTAACTGCTGACTTTAATGAGGGCAGGTTAGTGGGGCATGAGGGGACCTGCAGCCAGCCTACTGGGGCTAGAAAGAGGAGCAAGGACTTGAGGTGAAGCAAGCTACTTTTGGAGAATTTGGCCAAGAAAAGAGAGGCGGACCGAGGTGAGGCTGCGTGCAGGGTGGGGAGGACTGTGACCCGCTGGTTTCCCTTTGCTCAGTTCTGCTGGAGGCCAGGGCTGGCTTTGTCAAGGGACTCCCTTCCAGAAGGGGCCTGGCTTCCCCCGAGGCGTGGCTGGAGGAGGTTGCGAGGTGTGTGGGACAAGGGTAGGGCAGTAACAGACCCAGAGAGCCCTGCTCTCCCATCCATCCTGCAGGGGTTCCACCTGCAGCCCCTGCTGGAACTGTTGGGCACGATTCCTGCTATTGCCAGAATATTTTTGTTGTTTGTCTGTATTAGCCTTTTGGTTTAACTGGAGAGAGTCTTGATGAGACAAAGTGAGAGGGAGGTATGAGAAAACAGGGAATGGGGTTGGCACAGGTGAGAGGCCAGCATGGGGCAGAAGGGTTGAAGGGGGCAGGGGAGCCTTGGGGAAGGGGGAAACCTGGGCCAGGAAGTTTGGGGAATCTGTGCCTGAGGAGCCCTACTTTCCCTGGTCCTGGGCAGCAAGGCCACCCACTGTGAGGGAAGACAAGGACGCAATGGGGCCTGATGTAAAAGTTCAAGGTTCACGGGACTGTTACGGGACTGGTACGGTGCTGAGAGGAGGCTGAGCTGGGTCCAGGAGAGGATTTCCTCGTCAGTGGTTGCCTGGTCCAAGTTTACGGTGCATTCATGGTGTCCCTGGTATGAGTGGTCTGGTGTTTCCTCCATCAGAGCCAGCAGAATGAGGGAAGCAAAAAGGGGTGTGGGGATTAGAGAAGGGGGCAAGATGTTAGGCGGCAGGGTAAAGGGCCAGGGGCCAAGGGAGCTGAGGGTACGGCATGAGCCACTAGGATTCCTCGTCTCCGTCCTTCCCCACCTGCCCCAGCCTCTCCACTGAAAAATTTATTTCACTCCCTCTGTTTTACCAGAGGCCTTTGTGGTCTGTACTCCTGGCAATCTGCACGCTGAAACAAGGGCTTGAGGGGATTATGATGTGTCCCTGTGGGTTCATTAGACATGCACCACTCAGGGCACAGTGCTGGTGGCCATGAGCATCGGGGTGGGGGACACAGGGACAAGACTCTACTCCGAGGAAGAGCCAGGACCAGGGGTGAGCCCGGCAGGCTGGGAGTTGAAGGGGGCAGAGTAGAACTATGATAATAGACCACACCAGTACACTGCTATTTTTCCTAATCAATTTTATTTGTTAGAGCAGTCTTAGGGTCACAGCAAAACTGAGCAGAAAGTACAGAGAGTTCCCCTATTCCTTCTGCACTCCGCCCCTGCACAACATAACTTCCCCCACTGTCAATATCCCCACTAGAGTGAGACATGTTATCATCAATGAAATGAAAACGAACCACCCGAAGTCCATAGTTTACATTAGGGTTCACTCCTGAGGTTGTACATTCCATAAGTTTTGGCAAATCAGTGACATGAATCCATCATTACAGTGTCATACAGAGTAATTTCACTGCCATAAAAATCCTCTGTGCTCCACCTAGTCATCCCTTCTTCCTCCTTCCCCACACCTCCTGGCAACCACTGCTTTTTTTACTGTCTCCTTTTCCAGTTTTGTCTTTTCCAGCGTGTCATATAGTTGGAATAGTTTTAAATTGAGGAAAGTTTTGCAATTTTTTAAATAGCAAAAAAAGAGCCAAAAAAACAAAAAGGCAAAATTCTTCACCTTAAAACTTTTCAGAAAAATTAATCACCCTTTCCAGTGTTATATAGTTGGAGTCATACAATATATAGCTTTTACAGACTGGCTCCCTTCACCTTAGTGATATGCATTTAAGGTTCCTCAATGTTTTTTCGTGGCTTGATAGCTTATTTCTTTTTATCACTGTATAATATTTATCACCTACTGAAGGCATCTTGGTTGCTTTCCAAGTTTTAGCAATTATAAATAATGCTGCTGTAAAGATCTGTGTGCAGGATTTTGTGTGGACATAAGTTTTTAACTCATATGAGTAAATACCAATGAATGCAATTGCTGGATCAAATGGTAAGAGTATATTTAGCTTTGTAAAAAACCACTGAACTGTCTTCCAAAGTGGCTGTACCTTTTTGCATTCCCACAGGCAATGAATGAGAGTTCCTATTGCACATCTTCACCAGCATTTCTGTGGTCAGCGTTTTGAATTTTGGCCATTTTAATAGGTGTGAAGTGCTACCTCATTATGATTTTAATTTGCATTTCCCTAATGACACAGGATGTTAAGTGTCTTCTCATATGCTTATTTTACCTTCTATGTGCTGCCTTCTTTGATGAGATGTTTATTCATATCTTTTGTACATTTTAAAATTGGGTTGTTTTCCTCTTGTTGAATTTTGAGTTTTTTGTATAGTTTGGATAATAGTCCTTTATCAGAAATATCTTCTGCAAGTATTTTCTCCTGCTCTGTGGTTTGTGTTCTCTTTTTCTTGAAAGTGTCTTGAGCAGAGTAGAAGTTCTTAATTTTAATTAAGTCCAACTTAAACCATTATTTCTTTTATGGATAGACAATGTCTATGATGATGTATCTGAAGTCATTCCCAAACCCAAAGCTATCTAGGTTCTTTCCTGTGTTCTAAGAGTTTCATAGTTTTATATTTTACATTTAGATCTATGGTTCACTTGAGTTACTTTTTGTGAAGGATGTAATACCTCTGTCTTGGTTCATTTTTTTGCATGAGGATGTTAAGGCTGTTAAGAAGGTGTTAAGAAGGCTAAACTTATTTCCTTCGTCAAAACCTAGTTAGCTATATTTGTATGAGTCTACTTCTGGGCTCTCTATTCTGTTCCATTGATCTATTTGTTTATTCTTTTGCCAGTACCACACTGTTTTGATTATAGGGCTATTTTTGATTTATTAATTATAGGTAATGTCTGTTGACTTCCTAGTAGGATGATTGGGAAGTTAGCACTCTTAAGCTCTCCAATTCATCTCTCTCCCTTCACCTCCTATAGCTACATCACTGTTTTTGATTAAATCAATAGCCACTGGTTATAATACCACAACTGTCAACATGGTTTATAGCAAATCTGAGTGCTGTGCTGTGATTATATTTTTTTCTATAGCTTTTTGTCTTCCGTTAAGTTACTTGCATCATTTATTACTTACATGCTGTATTTATATATCTGTGGCCATTTAAGACTATGTCCAAAAATTCTTTGCTTCTTTTCTCTTTGAAATGTGGAGCCCTATTTCCCCTGCCTTGTGTGTGGGCTGTCCTTAGTGAGTTGCTTCTAACAAATAGAGTATGACAGAAGTGATGATGTGTGACTTCTGGGGCTAGGTCCTAAAAGGCGCTGTGACCTCCTCCTTGATCATTCTCCTGGATTGCCTGCTCTGAGAAAAACTAGTTGTCATGTTGAGAGGCCACTTAGTCCTAGAGACATGTCCATGTGGAAAGAAACCGAGACTTGCCAACAGCTACTCGAGTAAGCCTTGCCGGGAGCTGAGCTGATGTTTTAGTTATGCTTTTGACTGACTAGAGTCCCAACCACCATCTTGACTGCAACCCCAGAGAGAATCTGAGTCCAAATCTCTCAGTTAAGCTGCTCTCAGATTTACGACCCTCAGAAACGAGATGATCAATATTTATTGTTTTAAGTCTATAAATTCTGGGGTAATTTGTTATGCAGCAATAGGTAATGTAATATCATTAATTTCCTCCTGATTCTCTTTATCACTAGATCTGACACATCATGTACTCTGACGAGCTTAATTGTTTCTTCCTGGATTTCTCTACCTTTCTGCTCCCACTGGGCTGGTTATTCTCGATGCCTGAGTGTAGCTGTCATCTTTCCCACCCTGCTGATGGGGCTCTCTGCTTCCTACATCCCTTAGCCTTTCTTATCCTTCCTTGTCAACATGGTCAATGTTTTTCTTTCCCTGAGATCCATCAACTACCTGTCTTAGGCAAAGGGGCATGGGAGACAAATTTTTAAAATTCTTGCATGTCTAGAAATGCCTTTTTACGTGCTGCTTTTATTCTTGATTGGTAGTTCGGTTGATTATAGAATTCAAGGTAGAAAGTCGTTTTCTCTTAGAAACCGGAAGCCCCCGATCTTATGCTTGTTGTCCAATACCCTCGTCACTCTTGTGCCTTTGTGTCACCAGCTTCCCCTTCCTTGGTAGTTTTAGGATCCTGAACTGGTCCCTAGTGCTGTGGAATGTTATGATGATGTGATTTGGTTTATTAGGTAGGATGCTTTGCTGAAACTAAAGGAAGCTCAACTAAAAGTGGCTCATACTATAAGTGGATTTATTATTTTGTATAGTAAGAAGTCCCGAGACAAGGCGGCTCTGGGATTGATTAACTTAATGGCCAAATTACATCATCGGAGACCCAGGACTTAAAGACCCATTTGTTTTGCCAGAGTGCATTGGGTAACTCCATTTGTGGACAAAATAGGGCAGGAGTGTTTATGTTCCAGGAACAGAAATTGGAACTATCTCTTCCTCTGACTCTTTGAAACTGTGGACTATTTCTCAGAATCAATCCCATCCTTGGTAGACTTTCCTTCATGTCCTCATGTCCAAAATTAGGTGTTATGTCCCTTCCTAAACAAACCACTAGAAAAGAAAAATAAAATTAATATTATTTCTTTAGACTAATCAAGATTTACTCCCTGGAAGTGAAGAACAGGTTGGTCTTCCCTGACAACATGACTTTACAGTAGAACGTGGGGATTTTAAATATAATCCGAATCCTATTATAAGGAAGAATAGGCAAGTGCTACTGGTCAGCAACCAAAATTGTCTCCTGTAACAGTGTGGGTTTTTCTGCATTGTGATGGGACCCCGGTGAACTGTCTTCTAAAAACTTGTTGAAGTCTCCTATCTGCCAAGACCCCTCTCTTGTACTCTTTGTCCTTTTATTATCATTTTAATAGGATTTCTGAAGGAAGAGGTGATAAGTGTGTGGGTTTGATCTATCATCTCAATTTGCAAGCCCCCTAGCCAAAGCTTTTCACTGTGAGTTGTCACCTGTTAGTAAGCTATGTCCAGAACTTTAAAAAATGAAGCAGAATAGAAAATACCAGCTTGTCTGTATTGCATACAATAAGATTAAATATTATTTCAGGAAACATTGGTTTCGGTAGAGTTTGTGTGTATGTGTGTGTACTAGGTAGGGTTGTAAAGTATGCTTCTTTCTAGTAGTTGCACACAAAGATATTTGAAAAGTATTGCCTTGAGGAAACCTCTTTTGAGCATTTTCTGCCTTATAATGCCATCTTACTTTGGTTGGCTTTACCAATATGTGAGGCTAGGAGAACAGCAAGCTTCTCAAACTTCAGTGGGTTTGAAATAACATGTGGTATATGTATAAGGAACAGCCTCACTCTTTCACAGAGCAAATCAAAATCCCATGGAAATACATATGTTACTACTATCATCCTATACATTTCTGGTTTCTGAAGGAAGAGACTATGGTCCAGAAATACGCTTATTGCCCACACGAGGCAGCAAGCAGGTGGGACTGAGAGGCTCATTTCTGGACATTGAATGTGGTGCTCCGCTGATGGTCAGGGCTGGTTTGTAGAATATGCACAGCTCTGCTTTCAGGTGTAGTCTTACCCATTCAGCAAACGTTTATCCAGAAGCTGCATTCCTCAAATGTTCAGAGAGCCCAGACAAGAAGTGATGCTAGGTTTTTGCTGTGTTACATAATGTAGTTAGATTAAACATCAGTGTAGTTTGCAAGGCTCATTTTCACTTGCCTTTTCCAGGCACTTGTACTCAACAAAGACTGATTTGTGTATTTCCAATGCTTGAAGATATTCAGAAGGTGAAAACAGCCTGCTGTAAAACCAGTTTTTAGATCAAAATGCACTGTGGTTGGGAAGCTCTTGTCTCTGTCTGGGTGAGGTCACCATCAGTTACCCTGGTAACGTGTGGAAACCTGGCCCTTGGTGTCTGGGCCGCAGGGGCAGGGCCTCGAGGGCTCCTCAGTCCTGCAACCCCAGCCCCTCCAATGGCCCCGTTGCCATGGTGCTCTGCCTTTTCTGCCGCCCTTCCTTGTTTTCATCTTGCCATTCTTATTACACCATGCTTTCTGCTTTCCATTTTTAAAATTCTTGTTTTTAAAAATAGCTTTATTGAGATACCTTTGCATATAAATGTTGCATATATTATACAACTTGATGTTTTGATGTAGGCATACATCGTGAAAAGATCACCACAATAATGAACACATCCACTGTCGATACATACTTACCATTGTGTGTGGGTGTGTGTGTACGATGAGATTTCATTTTTGATCTATCTGCAACTTTCAAATACACAATATAATACTGTTAACTATAGTTGCCATGCTGTGCATTAAATCTCTAGAACTTATATCTAGAACTTATTCATCTTGTATAACTGAAACCCTTTGGCCAACATCATCCCATTTCCCCCTCCCCTCTGCCCCTGGCAACCACTTCTCCTATCTGCTTCTATGAATCTGACTATGTTAAATCCCACATGTAAATGAGAGCATAGAGGATTTCTCTTTCTATGTCTGGCTTACTTCTTGCAGCCCAACGTCCTGCAGGTCCACCCATGTTGCCACAAATTGGGGGATCTCCTTTTTTAAGGATGAATAATATTTGATCACTTTTATACATCACCTTTTCTTTATTCATTCATCTGTCAAAGGACACTTCAGTTGTTTCCAGTTCTTGGCTATTGTGAACAGACCATGGAAGTACAGGTATTTATCTGTGATCCTGTTTCCATTTCCTTTGGGTATATTCCCAGAAGTGGGATTGAGCTGGATCATATGGTAGTTCTATTTTTAATTTTTTGAGGAACCTCCATATTGTTTTCCATGGTGACTGTACTGAAAATTCTTTTGTTAATCTATATCTACTTCCAACATCTTCTCCCTTGTCTCCTTTTTAACTTACCCAGTTATTTATCTTAACTTGTTTTCCCTTCCTTACTGTCCCTGTTTTGCTCATTCTACTTTTTGTCCTTCTATACATTTGTGCTTCAAGTTTTCCTTCCTCCCTCCAATACATGCTTCCACAACCCCTTCCCCAAACGCTTGGACGGCCTCCTTACCGCTCATTTAGATGGCCTAGAATGAGCAGAAGATGGTTTGGAGGCAGAGGGCAGTGGGGCCAGACAGCCTGCTGGAGATAACTGATGGGGAGCTTCTGAATATCAGAGCTGGTCACCCCAGAAGGGAGGCCTCCTCAGCTGGGTCCTGTCTGGCACTTTCATCATATGTGCCTCATATGAAGTCATAAAGGTCACTTTTTCCAAATTTGTTGGCCTCTCACAAAGACCTGAAAACACCTTGGAAGGCTTGAAGGGTAGCTAAATCTAGTAAGAAAATATGTTGTTTTTCTTTACTTGGATGAGAAAATGAATGACACAAGACCAGGATGGGGATGATGAGCTGAGGAGTGAAAAAGACTTACAAGATTTTTAGCCTAAAGTAAAGCCACTAGCCAGTATGACCACCATCCCCACAAAAGCTTATTTGAGATTAGGCTGCATTGAAGGAGCTCAATGTCTGGAGCTGGTCAGGCACCACACTTAGGAGGGAAACAGCCACCATCCACATTTACCAAGAGCAGCCACGATGGTGAAAGGCTTGAGGTGACACTGTTCCAGAAAGGCTGAAAGGGCACAGATGGATAGGGAGGCAAAAGAAGGCTGTGATAACCATATTCAAATATTGGGGAAGGGATATTAGACTTATGGCTCCAAGGCGGAGGATGTCTCAGGTCTCTGGAGTTGGGCTTCATTTTCAACATAAGAAAGTACTTTGCAGTGCTCGAGGGGTCCAAAGATGACTGGACTGCTTCATGCAGAAGTTATGTCCCTCTCATTGGAAAAGGTCAAGGGCTTTGTGGTATGTTTCAAAAGTTTCAGACATTGGGTATTTGGTTGAACAATATGCCAGTCATAACTTTTTATGGTTGACACTAACACCAATGCCAATAGTAATAATGAGCCCTGATTGATCGGGTATATGGGGCATGACGTGTTACCTGTGTTACCTTATTCAATCTTTACAACAACACTATGGGGTACTTATTATGATTATTACCATTTTAGAGATGAGGAAATGGGCTCAGAGAGGTGAAGAACACTCCCCAAATCACAGACAGAGAATAAGAAGGCCTCATCAGTGAGTAGCACTCAAAATACGACAGCTAATGTCGAGAGGATACCTAACGGTAGTAACAGATGTGGGAGGGCTGGAGAAGAGTGGGACAGTTTCATCCATTATGTCTACGAACCACAAGGACAGGTGGCTTCTAGGGTCTCTTGGCAGACAAGAGGGGCTGCAAGGGAGCCGAGGGGAGCTGTCTTCTTCAGTTGGGTGGAATTAGTCTTAAATCAATCAATCAGTCCATCAACCCTGCCAATATTAATACAATGTAATTTTTATCTTGCTTCATTGTTTTTTTTTTTGCTAACTTTTGAGGAGAATTTCATGACAGCTACAAGTTCCCATTTGATTTTTTAATTACAGCACCAATGCATTTGTTTCTGATGCTTACGTGATCAGAGAGGAATGATTCACAGCCTTTCATTATTCCTAGAATCAATGGCCATTCCTTCTCAATATATAGAAATTAAAACAGAAAGACTTAGATTTATTTTATTACCTTGTCCACCTTTTAAATTGTAGTTGGTGGGAAATTTAGTCTGAATACCAAACCCAAGGCTGTTGGAAACTGGAGGCCCTCCCAACCACGTGAAGTTTCCCATTCGGTTCCAAGCACATTCTCTTCTAGATGGTTCATGTTCCTTCTGTAATTAGCACGTCTCCAGTGTGGGGGCTCAGTAGACCTTTTCACTTGAAACCACTGGACTGAATGAGGAGGAAGGAGAAAGGCTCCAAGGAAGACCCCCAGGGCTAAGCGCCCGGAACAGGAAGCTCTGAGGTCCCGGGGCCGTCACTGTGCCTGGCTGGGTCCGTACTTGGCTTTTAGAGGGCACAATGTGGAAATGAAGTGTGTGCGAATGATGCTCCGTAAACAGTGCTGGCGCCAGCCGACTAACAAACAGTGCAGTGCGGGGGACCAGCTGAGGAGCTGCCTGCTGTGTTCCAGCCAGGGTGGGTCTCAGGGAGGAGAGGAAATTAAGGGGGTGCTGGGGGTGGAGTCGGGGGAAAGGAGAGGGAACCCTGTGGCCTGAGCAATGCTGGGAGTTTGGCCACCTGTCACCTTCAACTTGACATTTGAGTCTGCCCTACTTTGGGGGCAGAAAATGTCACTCGAAGGTCTCCCAGTCCCTTGGCATCATGAATTGGGGTTGTGCCGAAGGGTTTGTGGGAGGACACGAATGGCTAAGAGTGCACAGGTCCCCTTTGTGACCTGGACGGAGGTGAGGGCCACTCCGCCGCTGCAGGTTTTTCTTCCTCAGCACGCCCAGGCTCTCCCATTGGGTGGCACGCCCGGTGAGTCAGAGAGGTGTGCTGTGGGAGGAGGGCCAGAGGCCAGTGCTTGTGGCCCGGAGCCCTTTGAAATGCAGAGCTGCTCCTGCCGGGGACGCCCAAGGGCCAGCGCGCGGCTGCCCCATGGAAAGCTGCCACTTCTTACCTGTCTGGCGAGGCCTGGGTTGAGAGCTGAGAGCGTGATGCACATCTTTTAGAGCCAAACGCCAGTCTCAGAACTGGGTCACCTCATAGACAGGCAAAGATGATATATCCTGATTGGTGGGATCGGATTTCAGCCTTCCTCGTAAAACCCAGCCATGCCCCCTGCTCTGCCAGCATCAAGGCGCTCTTTTGTCCTCTCCTTCCAGAGGCAAAGAAGGAAGTGACACAAAGGGCATGTGGCCCAAAGTCTCCCCACAGCCCTTGTGGCTCCAGGCACTCACACTGGCTTTTCTGCCCGGAAGCCAAGGAGCCCACCAGATGGGGTCTAGAGGGGTGGGGGCTGGGGGCTGGGTTTCTCTCACAAGCCTGTATTTCCATAGTTTTTGCTCCTAGCATGTGCTGGGATATGCAGCCTGTCTTTCCCAAGAGCAATGTTTCACTGGCTCAGCTTCGGGCTCAGAAAGATGTTTCTCTGTCTCCCACCCTGCCCCTCCCCTCCTGTCTTTCTAACTTGTTTTTCTGCTGACACTGGAACCCTGGTGCTTTTGCTCTTTGAGACACCCTGTAATTGAAAAAAGGCGCCTCTCCAAGTGATGAGTGAGCACATGCTGCCCTCTAATGGCTCCTGCCTTCCAAGTGTCTGGGCTCTGCTGTGAACAGGCGCTCGGGCCTTGGTAGAGGGTCCACAGCCTGCCTCCTTCCAAGTAAGCTGGCCCTTTCCTTACGGCCAGCTCGGAGAAGCAGCCCTTTCTCTTGGGGGATGGGAGGAGGGATGTCAAAATTCAGACAGCTCTGGCATTTCACTGCCGGTGGGTAAATAACTGGGCTTTTCCAGTCCAGGGTGCTCCTTGGACTAACCCATTCTATTAGCTTAGGAAAGGACTGCTCATCCTTTCCCGTGGCTCCCTTGCAGCTTCTTACTGCGTCCAGGGAGGGAAGCATAGTGCCCCTCAGCTGTGCAGGACAGCGGCTTCCTTCTCCTGCCTGTCTGGTGGGGACAGGGCAAATGCTGCTCATCTGCCCCCCGACTTTCCGGATGGAGTCTTGAGATCAACTGAAAAGCCAGGAGAGGGAAGGAGAACACGCAAACCCCTTGAAATAACATCTGTTGAGTTAATGTTTGAAGAACCTGAAGAAATTGGTTGGACATAGTCCAGTTCTGTTTGGAGAGGAATCTGGGACTTAATCAAGGAACAAAGTTCAGAGGTGTGGGAGGAAAAACTGGGCAACATTCTGTTTTGGTAGCTGAGAAGCTTGTCTCCAGAAGTGATGGAAAGAAGCTAAAACAGAACTCGTGTTTTCCTCCAATAGGCGCAAATCTGGCAAAAGCGAGGCATCGTACTTCATAGCTCTTGCTGCCTGGCAGAAAGCTGTGTGGAAGTTAGCGTTCTCAAGTTCTGGGTGCTTGATATAATGAAGTTTCTTGAGGGAAAAGACCTAGTGTACAGCAGAATGCAGAACTGGCCACCTTCAGCTTTTCTGAGCCTGGGGGGTGGTGTCACAGAGATTAATGCGCTATTCCTGGGGAACTGGAGCAGCTGTTTGGGGGGGTCCAACCCTTGTTCTCTTCTGCCCTGTGGAGGGGGGATGGAGAGCAGAAAGTGGAGATGGTTGAACTGAAATGTAAGTTAATGAGCCTGGTTTTCAGGTGAGATTTATGCAAGAAACCACTTCCAATTCTGTCATTCCTTGTAGAAATGGAAAAGAAGCAGTTTAGAATTTCATTGGATCTCCAGTTGCAAAAACTCACCCGTCATTAGGAAATGGATCTTTCCCCATTTAACTTGCAAGAATGGAGGTTTTTTTCTCCTTTCTGAAAACCTGGAGCAAATTCTGAAAAAAAATAAAAATAAATAAGTTTCTTCTCTTTTAACAGACGTGATCTGAAATTTTGGCCTTGCTTGTCTTGGACGCCTGACTGGGCTTAGCCCCAGATGTATGCAGTAGCTTCCCATAGGCTAGTAGCCCTGCATGCATCCCATCCAGGCTGGGGACAGAGACAGCAGGTACTCCGGAGCTGCAGGGGCCTGGCAGGTAAAGGGTAGAGCTGGCTTCCTCTAGGAATGGAGGGGGGTCTGAAATAGCATGTATATTTTCTACCCCAGTATTTGGTTTGTTTTAAAGTCATGTTTGCCCCTCCCCTGGCTTAAAGATGGCCCAGTACAGCTCTGGAAGGCACGTCCCTATCTTGTTAAGAAGTTATTCCTTTTCCTCTTCCTTAACATTTTGCACAAGGAAAGTTCCCACTCTGGAGAGGTATGTGTTTCCCCAAAGCTGGGTCCCTGCTAGGCTGCACACATCTGCCCCCTGTTTTATTTGGGTAACATCTGAGGTAAACACAGGACCCTGAGCATATATGTGATATTTAGAACAAAAGTGTGTGTGGTCAGAGGAGCTCAAAGAGTTCTTTATGCTCTTGACATCCCACGATTCCCTGTTGATGTTCTAACAGTGCTCAGAGGCAGCCCCAGGACCCAAATGTTGACACGTGTTGGGGTGGGGGGGATGGTGGAAGCACTCAAGAGGACATTAACTCACCGGATGTACGAGGCACTCCCAGGACGCCTGGCAGAGCAGGGAGCATGCCGGGTCCAGGCAGCTCTTGCATCTTGCCTTTGCCACCCTGTAGGATTAGATGCGAGTTATCCCTCCAAGCCTCAGGAGCCTGCCTGGAGAATAAAAATGTCATGAGCATTATTTTAAGAGTTTAGTGCTTAGCATATTGTAATATATCAGTATTATTATTTTTCAAGAGGCTGGATTAAAAGGGCCATCGGAAATGAAATGGAGCCCTGGCTTCTGGGAGTCCTGTATGCCTCCTTGGGGCTTGCAGTCACGTAAGAGAGGGAATTTGGGATAAAAGTAGAAGTAAAGCTCTGGGAGGGACATGAGGAAGCAGAGAGAGGAAATCTTTGGGAAGAGGACCTCTTCCCCCAAATCTACTTCAGTCACGACCTGAGCTGTGTGAACAGTGTTGAGTGGTGTTCAGGAAAGCAAGAGAAAAAAGAGGAGAAAGCTGAGGAGTCACCTCTGTGTGGGGAATCCTGCAGAGAACAGAATCTGACAGAACCTTGAGCTTACGGTTTGATACCTGCGGGGAGGTTTTGGCTAGAGTGGAACAGGGGACCTGGGGGCGCCTCCCAGACTGGGCGCCAGTCCAAACTACCAGCCTGCCAGGCCCAGGGAAGCTCGAAGCACCAGCTTGGTAAGCACCCGATTAACGTGAGAGCTGCTGGCAGACCAGGTAAGGGAGCATCTGTGATTTACCTAATCTCTACAAAGCTCACATCGTGAGGTCCCCGCACACCCTATGCTTTTACTCTGCCTACTTCACTAAGCTCTGGGTTGTGCTGAGCAGCTCTGGCACTCCTGGGAGAAAGTTTAAAAAAAAAAAAATCTGATTTTTTTGGCATAATTGTTCTTGTCCAGTAACAGAAGTGGCAATGGAAAAAAAAAATAGAAGTTGCTTCATAATGGAATAAAGTATGAGCGAGAGTTAATAGTCTATCATGTTATTGTAGACTTTGGATTATCTTTCACTTTTGTGGCCTTTCTTATATAGTTGTTTTTTTTTTAACTTTTAATTTAAGTATAACAGGCATTCAGAAAAATACCAAAAGCCTAAAAGTATAATTTGCTAAAAGTTCACCAATTAAAATGCTTATACAATCAGCACTTAGATTAAGAAGCAGAACATGACCAGCATCTCTGATCCCCTCACCCCACCAGCACCCCTGGTCCAGGATCAGCCCTCATCGCAAACCATACTTTAATTTTGCCCGTGTTTTTCTTTTTTTAAAAAATTAGTTTTTAATTGTGGTAAAATGCACAAAACCTAAAATGTATTGTCTTAATTAATTTAAGTGTGCAGTTCAGAGGCATTAAGTACATTCACACTGCTGTGCAACCATCACCCCCATCCGTCTCCAGAAGTCTTCTGTCTTCCCCAACTGAAACTCTGTGCCCATGAAACACCAATACCCACCCGCCTCCCCCAGCTCCTGGCAACCCCCATTCTCCTTTCTGTCTCAGTAAGTCTGACTCCTCCAGGGACCTCATACAACTGTAATCATACAGTATTTGTCCTTTTGTGACAGGCTTTTTTTACTGAGCATTGTATTCAAGGCTCATCCACACTGTAGCCTGTGTCAGAATTTCCTTCCATTTTAAGGCTGAAGAGTATCGCACTGTATGCATGAATCACATTTTGTCTGTCTGTCCATTCATCCGCTGATGGATGCTTGAGCTGCTTCTATCTTTTTAGCTTTTGTGGATAATGCTGCTTTGCACTCCACGTGGGTGGAGAAACATCAGTTCGAGATATTCTTTTGGAAATATACCCAGAAGTGGAATTGTGGGGTCATGTGGTAATTCTATCTTTAATTTTTTGCAGAACCTCCATACTGTTTTCCACAGTTTTGTTTGTTTTTAACTTTACGAACATAAAACCATTCAGTGCACAATCTTTTGTGTGGCTTTTTTTAGTTCAACTTTGTGAAACTCAGTTTTTGTAGAAACAAATTTTAATAGGCATCTAATGGTGTAAGCAGTTACAATGTATTTGGTTTTTACTTGTGTGTGTGTATCATATTCTCCTACATCTTAACTAAGCCATGCTTTTTATAGGTAGATTCTTCCAGTTCTATTATTTAGCTGTGCAGTAGTGAGTAGAGTAGTACATTTAGTCCTTAAAGTTCAACAGAAGCCTTTTCAGAACACATTTGTGGAAGTTATGTTAGGTTCTGTGATTCTGGGCCCCTGAGGGGTCATTAGCAGCTGCTCTAACAGACCTCACAGCCTGAGGAGGCAGATGTCCAAGTGAAGATTCCTGCACAGTCCATGAGCTGGGCCTGCTCATATGGCAAACATCCTTTCCAATTTTAAGATTGATTCTGTAATTTATGATAGAGGACTTTGACCAGCCCTTCAAGTACCTTGGCTGATAACCACTGTATAAGATAACAGAGACCTGCATTTCTGTACTTCCTCTAAACTGACTTTTCTAATGAACCTTTCCATTCATGTCTACCCAATTAAAATGCTGCAGTTGGAATCATATTTGCATGACTCTGGAAGCACCTATGTGTGTCATTGAATACTTTCCTTTTTAAGACCATTTCTGTAGAAAGCTGAGACAGAAAAATAGCTTGTAAATAAGATGATCTAATTAGTTACATGTTAACCTCAACTTTTAAGAAAGTCCTGTTCAAATGTTCCAGCAAGTTCCAGCTTTGCTCAGGGGAATGAGGGAAGTGTGTCCCTGCTTTGTCAGTTGGGGTGTGGTAGCCACATAACAGTAAGACCTTCCTAAGAGGAAGGCACTTCTAGGAACAGAGATGAGGCCCGGAGGCCCACTGCCCCTCCCTAGGGCCACCAGCATGTGATCACCAAGAGCTGACAAATCTTCTGTAATCTCTGGTAATTCTGGGATGGAGCATGTAGGAGGGAGAACCCCCATGATATGTTTAGGTGGTCAGGGGTCCTGGGTTTGAGTCCCTTTACTGACACTTAGCAGAAATAATATTTTGAGCAAAAAAAATGACCTAATAGAATCTTACATTCTCCACACATGGAAAGAGTATAATTATAGATTTAAATTGCATTTTGCCTGTTGTCTTTTTTTATGCCTCCATTCCCAGAAGGCTTGGTCTTTGAGCTCCTTTTCTTGCTGGGAGGTTTGTGGTGCAGAACTGAAAGCAGAGTTTGCCTGAGTCCAAATCCACCCTCTTGGATTTTGTTTTGAAAGCTCAAAGTCACTTGGGAGATAATGAGAGCTTGTGCCCAAAGGAAGGGAGTGTGTGCAGCGGGCGGGTGGGAGCAGGAATGGAGGCTGGCAGTTTTTGTTATGTTTTGTTTTGTTTTTCAATGAAGGGAGAATGCTGCAGAGCAGAGAGGGTGCTGTCCTGTGGCTAGGAGAGAGTCGCTGGGTGGGAGTTCTAGAAGGAGCCTTAAGAATTTGAGGCCTGTGCTGTCACAGTCCCAGCTCCGAGGAAGGTGGCCAGACCCTGGCTGCTCAGCTCCTTATACGCATCTTGCAGACATCTTCCAGGTGCCAAGCCAGCTGAGGCAGTAACATGTCAGGGATAACAAGGGCGCAGAAACCAGAGGGACCATCTTGAATATTCTCCTTTGCTTTTGATCCCTGGAACTTTGCCTTCTGAGCAGCTGCAGGAGCTGGGCCGAGAAATGATGGTGGCAAAAAGGGGCTGAGGTTGAGTTCATTTGCTTTCATAAAAATGAAGAAATTAACATTTTTTATGACTGGAGTTTTGGAACAAAATTCCTATTGGCTACATATAAATAAAATGGAGATGCCCCGTGACTACTGTGGGAATGAAGAGAGGCGATGTGGGTGGAAAGGACTCTGCAAGTCATGAATCACTCCCCCGGCTCCCTCACGCATGGGCATGGAAAATGATCACAAAGAGGCAGGCTTCTGCGTGGGGTGTCCAGGGTCTGCTGCAGCTATCAGCAGACCAGAGCAGGATGCCCAGAGCTGGGGCTGCTTGCCCGTGTGATGCAGCAGGGTCTTGCCTGGAAATGCTGATACTGAAGATTTTGCTTAGTTTATCATGGAGGAGAGAGACTCGCAGCCCTCTGGGGCAAGCATCGGAGGTTTCCTGACAGGCTTCTGTGTCTGTGCTTTGTCATGCCTCGGATGGCTTGGTCTGTCACAACTGCAGGTAGTACCGGGAAACGATTGCTCTGCTCCTGAGGTAGTAAGTCATTCGCGGGGAATTCGGACTACCTGACCGGGAGCGTCTTAACCAGCAGCGTCGAGACTTGCATTGACTGATGGGAATCTACCTACCCCACAATTGGAGCCACATATGTTATTTCAAGTTTTTAACAGCCATATTATTTTAAAAAAGAGGAAATTCATTCTTACAATTTTTGTGTTCTGTAACTCAATGTATTAAAATACTGTAACTGAAACATGTAATCAATAAAAAATATATGTAAGATAACATGCATGAGCTATTTTACATTCTTTTTGGTTTTTCATTTAAATGTTCGAAACCCAGTGTATATTTTATACGTACAGCGCATCTCCATCTGGACTAGCCACAGTTCCACATGCTCAGGGACCACATCTAGCTTCTGGATTACACAGTGCTGGTCTAGACCAGTGTTTCTCAAATGGGGACAATCTGGCCCTACAGGGGGGCTTTATCAATGTCTGCAGATATTTTTGGTTGTCACAACTAGGAGGGTTACTACTGGCATCTAGTGGAAGCCCAGGGAGATGATAAATATGCTACAATGCACAGGACAGCCCCTCACAGCAAAGAATTATCAGTCCCAGGATGTCAATGTGCCGAGGTTAATAGTGCCTGGCTCTAACCAGTTTCCTCCCCCAGCTTGTTTTTCAGAGCAGTAGGAATGAGGCCCCGCAGGCCAGGTGGTGACAGGCAGGTGCTGACACCCAGGTCTTCTGAGGTTAGCCCTGGGCATTCCCCTACCTCACCCATGGCCTCCTTTAGACACCTGATGGTAGCAGGTATTTCCAGCACAGCTCAGCAGCGACAGGACGTAAGCCACAGGGCAAGAAACCAAACCCCCCAAAAGTTCCACAGCACAAAAGTTTCTTTTTGTGTTATATGAAAATTTAGGGAAAATTCATATACTTGTCAGAACCTGAAGACTAGCCTGAGAGACAAAGGAAATGCTGAAGCCAACAAGAATTCTGCAGTTGACACTGGGCCAGCTCTGGGTGAGGCCCTCAAAGCACGGGGTGTCAAGGGGAGCATCTGCCAGTAAGATCGGGTTGCTCACTCAGCTATTAGAGGACCAGGATCTGTCTTCTGATGTCCATTTAAATGCTCATCAGCCAATGAAAAGTACTTTTGATGACTGGAAGCCACAACTTGGAAGTACAATGTTCAAGTGTGTTTCTCCTCCTTTGGTTTCCTGTGGGGATCCCCCCACCCCACCCCAACATAGGTATGCAGATATGTAAGGTCTTGAAAAGTCTGTAGCAATTGGTAGGGGAATGAGTGAGTGAGTGAGTGAGTGAGTGAGTGAGTGTGTGAATGTATTACAGAGAACAGTTTCAGGTAGAAACCAGCCTGTCTCCCTGTTTCATTTCAGTGTTCAGTAACCTGGTCCTTCCACAGTTGGGTTGTCTCTTCAACCCTTCACCTCCTTTGATGCTTCTTGCCTTCTTTTCCACATCCACCTCCATTGTACGTGCCCGTGTGTGTAGGGAGTCGGGATGGCCTCATTCCATGTTGGGAAATGATGTCAGGAAGGGAGCGCTCCCTGCACACCTTTCCCAGCCATGAGCCTGGCCTTGGGGCTCCCTATAAAACCTTCCTGTCCCTGTGTCCTGAGACCCTGGAGGTGTTCAGACCCCACTTCCTGCATCTGTGACCTCTGGGCCCTGCCTAGCCTCCATGGGGAGACGGCACCTGTACTGGGTGTTTCTGCCAGCCGGGGCCCCTTCAGCCCACACCAAGGAATACTCTACATCTTTGGATGTTCCTGCTGGTTGGCAAACCCTAGGCAGCCATTTGTTTACGAGGTTGTGTTTAATTTAGAGTCTTTTACTTGGCTTTGCCCACCTTTGCTCCTTTTGCTACTCATCAAGTCAGTAGAGGGTGAGTGAGCAGAACTCATGCTGGCTGCAGCACCCATTAAGGACAGTGGGAAAGGAGCTCAGAGTTATTTGCAAATGAGATTGGTGGAGAAGTTGTTTGGCTCCTTCCCCAGCCCGGTCTGTTTAATCACAGGTTGACCGCTGGTGCTCTGGCCCCAAAAATGCCCAGATGTCAACGTCCCAAGATGATACTTGGGAATCCCAGCACTCTGCAGCCTGGCCTTTCTGCCCCCATGGGTCCCTATTTTCCTCGAGCCATCAGTAAGAGACTGAGATGTCTCTAACCCCACTATGGGTGCTGGGTGTTGGATCCCTGGGCTCCAGGACAATAGTGCCAGGCCTGGGATGTGGAAAATATGAGATCTTTAGCTAAGAGCTAGACACTTGTCTCTTAATAGAGGAGAAGCACAGCCAGCTTACTGACCGCCAGCTGTGGGAACAAATTCCTGGTCACACGGAGCTGTGAGCTTCAAGAGCACAGCCGCTGCCCCAGCTCTGGGTTCCTGCAGCCGCCCCGTGTGCTCAGGCGGCTGCTGGTCTGCAGAGGGGGTGCTATTCTGTCCACCGATCAGGTATGCAGGGAACCTTCTCTAGACACCAAGAGCTGCTCTCCTCAGAGAATTAAAAGCTGGCTTTTGAAAACTATTTTCCTTTCCTCTCTCTTGCCTCCTCATTACTTTATTTACTTGAAACGATATGCACAATGTCTTTGTCAAATGAAAGGAAGCCCAGAAACTAGGGATCCATTTTAAGCACAGTGGGTTTCCCCAGATGACTCACAAGGACTCAGCTTCGTCCTGTCTCCTGGCTCTCATTAGCCGGATCATGAGCTCTAGGTGTGGAGGGGATGGCTGCTCGTTGCGTTCAGCTCCTCTGAGGCAGTGAGGCCAGGGTACACAGAGGAAGCTCCCCCACTGCTGTGCTGGTGTTTGCAAACCACCTCCCCATATAGTCAGTTCATGCAGCTGGGCAGGGTTGCACGCCATTAGGCACCATGGCCCTGTGCTGCAGACAGATGTCAAGACCAATGTAAACCTCATGATGCAAAAACTACAATTGATAAAATACAGTTTTCACCCAGGTCCTGGTTTCGTGGTCGTATATTTGCTGACCCAGCACATCACTTTAGCTCAATCTTAATGGAAACGTTTTTGGACAATTGGACAGGGATGAGGGTCACGGGTGCTTTCATTAAACTGACCGCAGAGCATCATTGATCCAGGTTCTCAGTGGGACACTACGCTTCCTTCAGTGGGCGCAGAATGGCTGTTGACTCCTGGAAGTGGACTTGAGGAAGTGAATGTTAAAAGAATGTCCCACCTCTCTCTTCCTGCTCATCGGCTCACTCTGCTGGCCTTGTTTTTATCTTAAGAGAAAACACAAAGCTTTGCTGGAGAGTGAATATCAGGGGAGTCATTTTCCAAGAGACAATATGGGAGCACTGGCACGAGGAAAACCTTATGTTCTAACTACATTTATTTTTCTACACATTTTCTCTATTGTGGCTTAAAACATTGGAATTTGGAAAAACCCTTAGGAAGATAGGCAGTTTGCTTGAATGGTATGCAAATGGATCCTAAAACCATCCTCTACCTTGTCTGTGTTGGAGGACTGCACGGCCACACAGAACTGTAAACCTCTGCAGTGCAGTAAGTGTGTCTGATGCGGCTGCAGCCAGCGGCTCCCTTGCAACAGGGTTGGCCGCGAATGTTACTCCATGTCCCTACCGCTCACTTTCACATGCCTCGCGGCATCTCCTGAAAACACACACAGATGCTGGGGCTGGCCTTCCTCCCTGGGGAACTTTCAGGCCCTGGCTTTGCTGTCACCTTGCTTCCCTCTAGAGACTTCAGGCGGCAGCAGGAAGCCTGGCCCTGGGACACCTAGTCACCTGAGAGCTTCCAAAGGAGGTCCGACGTGGGAAGACGGATGGAATTTCCTCTCTGTCACCCTCCCCTGCTGCCCTCATCCCCTGAATCTCTCTTATGGGCACTTATTTCATTTCCTAATGGATTTCCAAACATAGGAACTGAATTCAGGTCATCAAAGAGTGATCCTTGGGGGAGGGCTGGGCCTGGAAAGGGTGCCTCACCCTCTTGATCTCTTAGGGTGACCTGCATTCCCCCCCAACCTGGGGCTTCACAGGGACTGCTTCCCCTTCCTCCCCTCCCCCTCCCCTGCTCAGTGGCACATGGGGAAAGCCAGCAGGCCTATTGGCCTTTCTCTTTCAACACTCCACGTTTATCAGAAATCCAGAGGAGTTACAATTGTTAAACAGCTCCTGCCCACGTTAGGACTCATAGGGAGTGGCCGCATTAGGAACTTGAGTGCCCCCAGGAGGTGGTACAAGTTGTAAACATGATTAGGTGCAAAAAAGGTTTAGCTTGCTTCATAAGTGACCAATTTATTAGAATTTTCAAAGGGAGCCAGTAGTTACTTGTATGTAAGCCTCTGCTATGTACAAAGGGGACCAAAGGATGAAGCAAATAGGGTCCTTACTTTCAAAGAACTTGCAGTCCAGGAAGGAGATGAGACAGGTTTCCACAGAGCTGGCAGGTGAGAAACCCCTACCCCCTCCAGTGACACAAGCCTTCCAACTTCCCTGGTTCAAGGCCTTTCTCAGCACGGGGTAGACCCAACTCAGGTTCCAAGGGTTCTTGAAAAGAATGAATATGTTTACTAAAAAATAAAGGGGTGAGGGGTTGGGCATTACGTGAACCCCTTACCCATCTGCCTGTCAGGTTCCAGGCCTGGTGATGGCTGAATTCTCTCCTCTCTCCAAGTCCAGCCTCCTGCTGCTTGGCTGACTCGTTGCTCCCTGCCCTTTGTCAGCCTTGCACACATCCCCACCTCCACCCCCTGGTTGCTTTCTTTCCTTCTCTGCCGGCTGTGCTCAGTTTCTCCCCAGGTTCTTTGCCCCACACCCACTTCACCCATCAGTCAAAGAGGAATTAGGGGGCAGGGCAAACAGGGGGGCACCTTGAGGGCAGTGCTGCACTTTACCTGAGCCCTTTGGTCCTGGAGGACAGGGAAGGTAGATCCCCCCAAACTTTGGTGACTGAAATGTCCCGCCCTTTGGTGTTCTGGGAAATGACTCACGACAGAGAACCATCTTCGCCATGTGACTTAGGTAAGACCCATTGTGACGGGTGAATCATGCTCCCCACCAAATTCATATGTGGAAGTCCTACCCTCAGGACTTGAGAATATGACTATTTGGAGACAGGGTTTTAAAGAGGTAATTAATTTAAAATGAAGTCAAGAGGTGGGTCCTAATCCAATAGGATCAGGACACAGACACACACAGAGGACTTAGAGAGAAGACTGCATCTGTAATCCAAGCAGAGAGGCCTCAGAGGGGATGAACCCCGCCGACAGCTTGATCGCAGCCTTCCAGCCCCCAGAGCTGTGATCCCTCACATTAAATTTCTGCTGTTCAAGCCTCCTAGTCTGTGGTGTTTGTTACAGCAGCCCTAACTGACCAATACACCCATTGTCCAATCATTCTTGTGCCCCCCATGACTCACAGATGACCCCCTAGTTTCCCTGTGACAGGGCCAAACACAAACCCTCTAAATTCCCTTCTTTGTTTCATAAATGATTACTGGACTATTTGTCCCTTGAGACTAGCTAAACACAGACAGACGTTCTGTTCACCTGACTGACAGACTCCTCCTGATTACAAAACCATCCTGAGTGAAGCCACCCACCCGTGACTTGTCTTCTCCTCCCTGTAAACATCTAGATGAAACCTCTGCCCAGACACCGATCCAGCCTGGAGTGTCCAGCTCCCGTGCTGCAATAGCCTGAGTGAATCCCATGCGCTCGCCTGTTCATTTTTTGTCTCGGACAGTTGGGTGCCATGACTGGGTGGGGCTGGAAGCCCACCTGGACCTGTCTTCTTGGCCCAGATGCTGAGGTGTCTCCAGCCTACTGTGCTCCTTTCCTGCCTGGCGTTCCAAAGACCCATTGGTGAGTCCAGCTCCCCAGTCCTGTGCTCTGGACTTCATCCGTGGTAGCGTGGAAGGACTGGATTTCAGTTCTTGGTTTGAGCTGCTTTTTTGGTTTTGTTTTGGTTCTGGCTTCTGTTTAACCTTGGGACTATGGAAACTGTCAATCCATTTTTCAACCCTCTTCAAAAGTCCCCTCTGATTATAGGTTTCATTATTATGACGACAATTCATTTCCTCACCTCAAAAATTGGCAAGGTTTTACCAAGGACATCTTAGAACTGCAGTGGCCTGTTTGGAGCACCCAGAATCTCCCTAAACTTGTCCAACTTTGAGGCACCCTCAAATCTCAAGGCTTTATGATCTGTCCTCATCTATTGTCAGCTTGTTTTGCTCCGTATAAGAGGCTGAAAACTGAGACAGTGTTTCCAATCCATCTCAAGCTGTACTGAGGACCTGCTCTCTCACCACCTGTCTCTGCTCTGCTCCTCCCCCACCTTCAACCAAATCCCATACCCTTTTCTCACCTCCTGCCCTAGTCTAGTGCCTCCCTCCATCTGCTATTGCCCCTCAGTCTGAAGAACCCTTTCTCTCCTCCAGCCCTTTACCTCTGCCTTCCCCCATTAAAAGTCCCTGTCCCCTAACTCTGAGTCCTGACTTGTACTGCTGGTGTTCCCACCCGTGACGGAAGGCTAATGAGCTGAGCACCCACCTGAACGACGACTCTCTCAGTTACATGCTATTGTTAAAGACTTTCTCTGACACTAGGAATAGGGAACAGTTTGCAATCAATGCAGACTTGTCCTTGGGGCATATTGTCCCAGAATCCCTGATTTATAATAACTTATGCAGCTTCTGTGGGCCCTGGAGATGCTACTTCATGGTTTGAAAAAAACCAAATGGGCCGTTCTTCATGAGGACCTTCAAAAAAAATCAGAAAACCCCTGAGGCTTACAGGCTAAAACCACTGGGGAGACACTTCAGAATCCCTACCCACTGTTTCCCCTCAAAAATGGATTTGTCAACGTTGTAAGATTGCAGACAACAAAGAAATGAACCTGCCTCTGCAGACATAGACTAGAAAATGTTGGGGAGGGTTTCCCACCACCTCAGTCTTGCTTTGACAACTGAGCACTCTGTCTTTGTTACTAATTTTGTAAATGCCTTATGACCAGAAATTAGAGATTTTATCCAAAAACATAATGTAAATGGGCAGAATGATCCTCTCTCTGAAAATGTACACTGGCTTACCATGATGGAGACTCTGTTGCAGAAAAGATCAAATCAACACGATGTAAACTGAGGGCTTTACATCTTGACTAATTGGAAGAAGCAAGTCAGAGCAATCTGCTCCCTCCAAAACTCCCCATAGAGAGACGCACTTGCAGATTTTGTCAGCAAAAAGGATATTGGACTAGGGATCGCCTGGCTTTAAACTATAAAAGAGAACAAGAATCTCAAATCCATCTCCCTGTTGATTTTCTCTGAGGAACCCTCCCCCTTGGGTCCATCTTAATGTGAAAGAGGCAATAGGCCTTCCCATGAATGGGCACTAACCCCCTCCCCAGTAGACCCAGTACAACACATCCTACCATTGACACCTATTTCCCACCACCTTCCCTTGTACAAAAGCCATATTGTGAAGGGACTTGATAATCATTCATGTGACTGTCTTTATTTGAACCTCTTTCTGTCTCACTGGGATCCCTCACCATAGGCACAGCTTTCTGCTTAGCTTCACTACCCAATAAACCTTCTGGAAAGAGAGTTGCTTTCCCACTGGATTATCAGTATTCTTTGCTCCCTGTCTCCCTGTCTCATACCTTTGTCCTTTCATGGCTCTTACTGACTATTAGATTTTTCCTTAGGTCGAAATCTCTGAACCCCCTTTACTTTTTCAAGTACAAACTAGGTATTTGACTTGCTTTGAACAGCTCATCCCACTGATGTAGACCAAATCTGGGAAGCTGAACCTCTCCAAGTAGAAATAGAACCTTCTGTACTCTCAACCTTACCTTAATATCCGCTAAAATGAGACTCCTCTAAGGTCTTCAACCTATAATTCAAGGCCTCCTTGACAAGGGAGTCTTAGTCCCCACGTCAAGTTCCTGTAATACTCTCATCCTCCCTGCAGAGAAGCTGAGTGAGATTCCAGGTAGTCCAAGGCTTGGGACCAATCCACAGAACGGTCAATCTCAGGTTCCTCTGGTTCTGAAGGACCCCAACACCATCCATCTCTATCTACCCAACCCTTGTCTCATTGGGTTTTGTTTTGCTTTTTCTAGTATATTTTTCAACCCAGACTGCAATATCTCTTTGCTTTCATACAGAAAAATAAAAAATACACATTGACCATCCTATCTCAGGGATTTACTGAGGCCCCTGCGTATTTCTCTAGGACCTCAATCACAGATCTGAGAGATTTAACCCTCTGCTGTAACTCCGTCCTTATCCAGTATGCAGATGACATTTTCCCCAACTCATCTGATTTTGACAGCTCATTTATCACCATCCATTATTTTACTCCAAGCTCCTGCCCTCAAGAGACAGAAGGTCTCTGAAGAAAGAATGCAGTTTTCAAGTGCATTACCTCAGGGCATGCTATCCCCTCTGAAGGGAAATGTTATTTCCTAAATGAAATAACACTATCATCAATTTCATTCTTCCTGAGACCAAAACGTGACTCTGAGGGTTTCTAGGATCAGTTGGCTATTGCAGGAACTGGACCCCTAGCTTTTTCACTATAGTCTCTCCCTCATATGCCACGGCTAAGAAGACCATCCCCAAACCCCTTAAATGGACTTTCCTTCCATATCTGCATTTCAAAGCCTGACATCCTCTTTGTCTTCTTCCACCTTTGGATCTCCTCCTTCGGACTCATTACTCTTTTGACTTTTGATATACAAAAGGGAAGGACATGCTTTGGTGTCTTCACCACAAAACAGGAGAAAGATTAAGGCCTATTGGGTACTCTAGCTTCCCTCTGACACAGCATCTTAGGCATTTCCCCAAGTGTCAGTCTTGACCACTGCTAATTTAGTTGTAAGTCATCCACTTAACCTCTACACACCCCATGTTGTTCAGACCCCACTAACAGAGTGGAGAGACAGCAGAGAACACTCAGTACTTTTCCACTTCCAGACTTACCTCTTACAGAATCTCACTCTTGCCTCCATCTTGCACATTATCCACTGCTCTCAAAACCTCAGTCCAGCTACTCTCTTTCCCCAGCCTCTGAAGGACATTCTCACAACTGTTTCACCACCACAAGGTCTCTGTTCTTCCTCACCTGGACTTCACTGAAGATCTCCACCGTGACCCCAGGCACCTTTGTGGTTGGTTCTTACCTCAGGCATGCAAATGGGAGATTTCAACTGTCCCAGGTTTTCAACAACCTATTGAATTCAGACTCACCCCTGAGATTAATTTGACCCAAGTGGCTGAACTTGTAGCTTCTACCTGAGCTTTCAAATGAGCACAAAATAAGAGAACTGATGTTAACACAGACAGCAAATATGCTTTGGGTTGTACATGATTGTGTTCTGTTATGGAAACAGAGAGGGTCTATGAAACAGAGAGGGTTCAAGACAGTGCAGGGATACCCATCAAAAATGGAACCCAAGTCACTAGCCTATTAGAGGCTTTACCCAAGGAATTAAGTATTCTCAAAACTGAAGCTCACAATAGTGGCCGGACTCCCAAAGAGTTATAGGACCTCTTTGTCTGACAAGTATGCTATGATAGCTGCTTCCCAAGAAAACTCCTCCTCGATTATCTACATACTTCCCATTGCTCAAATTCCTTTTGAGATAGATCTGCTAAAGAAACTTAGGACATGTCACCTGCTAACACTTGAGTCTGGTAAAACTGATTGGAAATAAGAGGGATATTTTATCTATTCAGATGAGCTCTGGAGACACCCAGATGGTCACTTGGACTCTCTTCTGAAACTTAGTCCACAGCCTTCATAAGATTACGCATCATAGCAAAGGAAGTCTTAAAGGTCTGCTCCATATTGGTGGGGACGCTTCAGCCTAAATATTGAGCAGGTAACCTCACCTTGACCCATGTGTCAGAAACACAATCCTTGTGAAAAAGTAATGGTGGGACTAGGGTAGGAGCCAGCTCCCTCTGTCCCTGACTCGTTTGGCTAGTGGATTTTATCCAATTCCCAAAGTCTCAGGAACATGAATATGTTCTAACCTTAGTTTATGTTTTCAAGATGACTAGAAGGTTTTTCCTGAAAACTATCAGACTAATGCTACCACTGTAGATAAGCTGCTACTAGGAGAACTTCTGCCTCTTGGGGGATCTATAGCAGTAGAACTCACCTCATTGTTGAAGTTATTTAGGATATTCAGCGACTATTTCCTCTCTCACAAAAATTGTACTGTCCTTATCACCTTTAATCCTCTGGAAAAACAGAAGGGGCCAGTGGTGCTCTTAAACTCAGATTCACCAACCTTTCTGAAAAACCCAGCTTGCCTGGCTCCACGTCTTGTCTTTAACCCTAATGTTTCTTTGCTCCTTCCCCTCCTGTCAGTATCAATTATCTCCTTATGAAATAATTACTGGCAGGCAGATGAAGATCCCTTCCTCCTCCTGGACCTTGGAAGATCCTGATCTGATACAATCCAATGTCCTTAGATACTGTCAAGCTTTTACTAAATACGCTTATGCTTATCAACAACAGGTTACATTTGCTTTCCCCCAAATATCCCTCTGCAGCCCTAACCTGATCTTGAGATTGGACACCTAGTTTTCTGGAGAGACACCACTGAAGACCAGTGCTGAACCAGGAGGAAGAAACCTTGCCCTGTCCTCATAACCACCATTGCTGCAAAACTACAGGGACAACACAGTTGGGTTCATGTTTCACAAAAAATTACAGGTCTTACTCTGAATGGAAGTCCATTCTAAGCAGGAGACCTCAAACGGAAGCTCTCTGAAAGCCCCCAGAAGCAGATGAGAACACAAAGGAGACTGTTTTCCCAAGACTCACAGAACAACAAATGGCATTCCGAGTGTGGGCTGCATCCTGTCCAGAGTCATACAGCAAATGCTATTCTGCAGCCATTGACTTGACAAATGATGCAATCATACATCCTGATCCAGCAGCCCTGAGAGCTCTGCTTCCAGATGAGTTTGTGCACAGTGGCCAAACCTGAGCTGACAGCTTTGCGCACGGCCATCGAACCTAGACTAACAGTGGTGCAGACCTGGACATCTGCTGTTGGCCTCCTTCACAGACATAGTTGCTCCGGCACAACCTTAATATTGTATTGAATGAGAGGAGAGACTGGTAACACTGAACTTTATCTGAGCCCTGAGCTTCTAGAAAACAGCTGACTGGCAGATTCCTCCTGATTATAAAACCATCCCGACCGTGGAACCACCTACCTTGACTTGTCTACTCCTCCCTATAAACGTCAGGATGAAACCACTGCCGAGGCACTGGGATCAGATCTGGGGTACTCTCCCCAACGCAACAGCCTGAGGAAGATCAATGTCCTTACCACTTTGTTTTTCATTTTTCACATTAGAAACTAACATTTATTGAGCACTTAGCTATGGGTCAGGTACTGTTCTAAGGACATTACATGCATTATCTCATTTAACCCTACAACCACCTGTGAGGTAGGTAGGTTTTCCCTCACTTTTCAGAAGAGGAAAGTGAGGTTAAATAACCTGTGTCCCAGGAGAGAAAATGGCAGATCTGGGGCTCAAATGTAGCCTTCTTTCTCTATAGTCTGAGCTTTGGCTATGAATTACCGTACATTAAACATGAATATATTTGTTTTTGCCATACTAAGAATAGTGATCAAAAGCGCTCTGGAAAGCCAGGAATTCAGAGGCTGAGGAAGGCTTATGAGAAGGTGGCAGTCAAGGACCATAAGGGAGGCTGGAAAACCCTTTGTGGAGCAGGATGGAGAAAGGACATTGCAGCCTCCATGTCTAGCAGACAATTAGAATTAGGATCTGGACTCTGAGAGCTTTATGGAAACAAGATAGACTTAGGAACCATCCACAGAGAAGTGACGGGCAACATTTAGTAGCTGTGGGATTGGCAGTCACATGACTGTGGGCTGATGAGTCTGTGAGTAAAGGCAGAAAGCACTGGCTGCTTTTTCAAGAAATGTGGTGGTGAACAAATGGAGAAAATGTAAAAATAATTGAAGGGTCCTCAGGGTCAAGCAAGTGCCTATGCATGTAATGCTGACATTCCCTAATTCATAGAAATATATATTAAGCTTTACTATTTTCCAGGCCCTGGGCTAAGTACAGCCTTATTTTTTACTTATTTATTTTTTGTTTTTTGTTATGATCAATATCAGAATTTTCTTTTCTTATGGAGTTATAGTTGATATAAAATATTATATAGTTTCCAGTATATAACATAGGGATCCAATAGTGATATATGTTATTAAATCCTCACCCCAACTAGTGTAGTTACTGTCTGTCAACAGAAAGATGGTACAGAACTACTGACTATACTATGTATACTATCATTCCCACAACTAATTTATATTATGATTGAGATTTTGTGCCTCTTTATTCCTTTCACCTATTTCACCCACCCACCCAGCCCCTCCCCCATGGTAACCACCTGTCACTTCTCAGTGTCTATCAGTCTACTGCCATTTTGTTCATTTTGTTTTGTTTTGTTTTTAGATTCCACATGTAAGTGAAATTATATGGGATTTGTCTTTCTCCCTGGCTTATTTCACTGCGCATAATACCCTCTAGGTCCATCCATGGCAGGATTTCTTTCTCTTTTATGGTTGATCAATGTCCTATTGTGTATATGTACTACATCTCCTTTATCCATTCATCTATTGCTGGATGCTTTCGTTGTTTCCATATCTTGGCTATTGTAAACAATGAGGCAATGAACAAGGTGCATAAATCTTTTCATATCAGAGGTTTTGTTTTCTTTGGGTAAATTCCTAGAAGTGGATTTACTGCATCATATGCTATTTCTATTTTTAGTTTTTTGAGGAACCTCCATTCTGCTGTCCACAATGGTTGCACCAATTTACATTCCCACCAACAGTGTAGGATGGTTCCCTTTTCTCCACATCCTCACCAACACTTGTTATTTCTTGTCTTCTGGGTAGTGGCCATTCTGACTGGTGTGAAGTGATATCTCATTGCGGTTTTGACTTGCATTTTCCTGATGATTAGTGATGTGGAGCATCTTTTCATGTGCCTGTTGGCCATCTGCATTTCTTCTTTGGAAAAATGTCTGTTCAGGTCCTCTGCCTATTTTTGATTGGGTTGTTTTTTTTGGTGTTGAGTCGTATGGGTTCTTTATATGTTTTCAACATTAACCCCTTATTAGATAAATCATTTACTAATATATTCCCCTATACTGTAGGTTTCCTTTTTGTTCTGTTGATAGTGTCCTTTGATGTCCAGAAGCTTTTTACTTTGATGTTGTCCCCTTTTATTTTTAGCTTTTGTTTCCCTTGCCCAGGAGATGTGTCCAGAAAAAAATTGCTCATGCTTATGTTCAAGAGATTTTTGCCTATGTTTTCTTCTAAGAGTTTTTTGGTTTCATGTCTTATATTTAGGTCTTTAATTCATTTTGAGTTTGCTTTAGACAGCAATCCAGTTTCATTCTCTTGCATGTACTTATCTAGATTCCCCAACACCATTTATTGAAGAGACTGTCTTTTCCCCAAGCAAGACATTATTGGATCTTTCAGTCTTACTGATGTGTGAGATGGAGACAATAATATCTCCATATGATAGCTCCATATTAGAAAGGTTAACGGGAACTTGCAGGCTACAGAGCAACTAGAAGTCTTATTCATACACTGCTGATGGGAATATAAATTGGAACAACAGCCTTTGAAATGGCTTGGCATTTTTTACAAAGTTAAACATACACTTACCATAAGACCTAGCATTTGCTCTCTGAGGAATTCATTCTCTTCAAGAGAAATGAAGACATGTCCACATGGAGACTTGACCACTAGTGTCATAATGGTTTATACATTGTGATCCCAAACTGGAGACAATCCCATCGTTCATTATAGGTCAATGGATAAACAGTTTGGGGTATAGCCATACAAAGGTTGCTACTTTGCAATAAAAAGGAGCAGACTGATACATGCTTCTTAATGGATAAATTGCAAAGGCATTATATTGAGAGAAAGAAGCCAGACACAAAAAGAATACATACTGTATGCTTTCACTTGTATCAAACTCTTAAAAATACAACTCTAATGCATAGTGACAGAAAGCAGATCAGTGAGTGCCTGGAGCTAAGTGTGGAGAGGATTGGCGGGGAAGGGACCTTATGTGAATGTTTTTGGAAGGATTGAAAAGTTCTGTACCTTGATTGTGATGATAGTTACACAGGTACACATTTGTGAAATAGCAACATTTTATTGTATGTAAATTATACCTCAATAAAGTTTACTTAAGTTTAAAAACAAAAAAGAATGAGTCGTGTACTGACACGGAATACTTTAAACATAAGTCCCAGAAAACTAAGCCTAGAATTACCTTAAAAACAATAAAATTTTAATCACTTCCTTATCTATGTAAATGTATGGCAAAGGATCCAGAAGAATAGCAACAAAGTGATAACTGAATGTTACCAAAGGGCAAAGAAGCAAAACGGAGGTGACTTTTTATTTAAGATAGTGTATGTTCACCCTGCATTGTTAGATTTGCATAATCAGTATGTACGTATGTATATATTGTTTGTATACTGGCTTTTTAGAGGAAGGATAAACACACACACACACACACACACACACACACACACACACAGGCACTTGAATCACAAGAATCTGAGCCCAGTTTTGACTCCAGAGCCGGAAGGGAAGTCACTAGAGCTGGGGGCTCTGTGGTGAGGGAGGCCCACGGGTGCCTCTCACCAACTCCGGCACGGCACACACAGGCTGAAGGGGCTCCAGCAGCCACTCTCCCTGCTCCTCTGGGCTCTGGGCCCTGCGATGGTTCAGCCGGACGTGTGGAGGCAGCAAACCAGTGTGAAGGGATGCCCTGAACTCTCCGTTTCCCATATTCTTTGGCTACAAAGTCAGAATAATTATGAATACTTTTCTCTTTGCACCAAGTAATCTAGTTTCCTTGAGCTCAGTGGTTCTTAATGGGGGCAATCTCACTCTTAGGGGACATCTGGCGGTGTTTGGAGACCTTTTTTGGAGGCCACAACCTGAGGGGAGGAGTTGCTACCAGCAGGTAGTGGAGAGAGGCCAGGGGTGCTCTTACAGCCCATCCTGCAAGGGGCAGGACAGCCCCCATAGCACAGGATTATTCTGCCCCAAAATCAGCAGGGCCGAGGTTGAGGAGCCCTCCTGTAGATAGTACTGCTTCTACGATACTCTCCGACCTTATTTAATAAATAAAAAGAAGTCATCCAGTTTGCTTTAGTGAGAAGGCTGCCTGTTGCGCTAGCGTTCTGTCTTTGAATGTTGGGATCGGTTATGTGGAAAGAGAACAGCTGTCTTGTTTTTTGGACCGAAGTTGCTCTTGGGCCAGTACACGGGGGCGACTCCAGGAAGCGGGGCGTCGCGCCGGGCGGGATGGAGCGCACACCCCTGCTCCCGCATGTGCTCGCCGCGTGCGCTGGGAGTGCGCCCTCCTGGGGGAACGGCAGCACCTTCAGCTCTCCTCTGGCTCCAACAGCCTTTACTGTCCAACAAGCCCATGCACGGGTGCTTGGAGAGTGGCTAAAGCACACAAAATATGATGGAATAAGGAAGAGGAAACCACTAGGGCTCTGCCCTTCCCCTCCCAGCGTGTGCTCCCCGCGTGGAGAGCCGGAGGTGGGTCCGGCCAGCGGAGATGGCCCCTCTTGGGCGCTGTCCTGTGAGAAGCTGCTGAGCACAAGGACTCCGAGGCGCTGGAGCTCATAGCAGGGCCTGGAGGGAGCTGTGGCTTGCCGGTGTGTTCTCAAGGACTAGATGGTGACTGGCCTAAGACATTTGGATGTCACCCTTTGAACAGACCTACACTTTTTTGCCAGGATGAATTATAACTCATGATATTTCTTCTTAGTATAACTCCACAAGCTAATTTTCTTCAATTTTCATGGAAGAGGTGTGAGTTTGGTTTTTTAGTTTGTTTTGTTTTGTTTTCATTAACAAATGAGAGTAGTTGACATTAAAAATATATATTAATTCTCTTTATAGGTGATCTATTTACATGTTAAGAAATTTAAATATCAGAGAGGGTATACAACAAAAAGTAAGTCTTCTTCCCAGTTCTGGGGTGGATAATCCCTCTTTTTGTCACAGAATGGTCTTGGGGGGCCCGAAGATGGAGAGTTGCTTTTTTAGGGCATGAATACCACACTGAGGAGGCTTATTTCTTGAGACAGCTTAAGAAAGGAGAACAGGGGCTCCTGCCAGAGGCTGGGTGGGGCACCTCCCAAGGAGACGGTGCTCTGTTTGGGGCAGATATTTACAGGGTGATAAACTGTTGTGCACAACTTGCATAGTTGCCCTGATGCTTTGTTAGGAACTAGGTAAGAAATTGAGCCTTTGGAGTTACATGCTGGAATTTTCTAGGGTTTCTTCTGGAATAGTTCACACAGGTGCATTTCCCGGCCACTTCTGTCTTTCCTTCCATGTCATCATTTTCAGAGTAAGTGGTTGGTTGATAACAGGGAAGTAGCATGAATTAGAAAGGATCGGAGAGAGTTCCTTGGCCTTTTGTATTTTCTTAGAACTCTATAGTCTCCTTCCTGTGTTGAAAGCAAGTTCTGATGTGGACAGAGAGTGTGGCCCCTGGAGCCAACTGTGCCCTTGCTTACTCAGCACAGGCTTTTCATGCTTACCTTGCTCCAGCTTTGAGTCTGCTGGTCCCCTTTGCAGGTGGGGCAACTGGAATTTGGTGCTTTTGGGAGTCACAAATGTTGCATGTAAATGGGGCTGCAGGGAGGAGTGGACACGCCTACTGTGTGTATCTCCTCTGCTCGCATGCCTGCGCTGCTGGCCAATAGGACTTCACTCACCAAACATGAGTTCAAAGATAAAATTAAGATTTTCATGATGGTGACAACAAAGCATTAAACCACGGGTGGGGCCACTCTAGGCACAGGGCCTCGTGTACTGCACAGACTGATGGCTGGTGGGGCGGCCTTGCCAGGCTGGGTATGAAACCAGGAGACAAGTTGCTTGGTGCCAACACCAATACCTCGAGGACAGCAGAACTAAGAGCTGGAAGGAACTTGGGTTCCTGATGATATCACTGAACCATGATTTTAATCCCCTTGGAACTTGCTGGACTTCTTATCATCTGAGATAAAAATATCCTTGTTTTTAAAGCTGGTTTGAGCTGAGTGTTCTGTTACTTGCAGTTATTCTGATGTATACGGGAGGACTGCCCAAAACGAGCCAGTGCCATACTGCTTTACCTCCCCTTTCCTTGCCTGGCAGCGTGCCTCCATCCATTCCTGTGGTTGACAAATGTAGAAAATCAAACTAGGGGCCACCCAGTCAGTCCTGCTAAGACTTTGAAACCTGAAAGCTAAAAAGGACTAAAGAGACCTAGCTGGCAATCAGGTTCAGATGGAATGCCATTCCAAAGAGCAACCTAGGGAAGACACCTGCCCCCCCTAAAGATGCTGTATTTACAGGCACTGGCCTCTTCAGGTAGATGGACCTTGTAAGTCACCTGTGACCTGAAGAAGCCTAGTCCAGTCACACCTAGAGTTAAGCTAAGCCACTGATTCTCACGGCCACTGTGCTAGTTCTTCCTGCTCCCAACTTCAGAGTCATTTGGTTTAGGAGGTGAAAAAAATAACAGTAAAAAACAAAATTGGTAAATCTGAGATTCGCAGAATATGACCTCAGTAAACACTAGATAAGCAACAGAGCTATAACAGTCTTTGCAGAATTAGACAGTTCTACCAGCCTGCAAATATCTATTTGCCTTTCCTCAACTTGGTAAGTGCCCACGTGAGCCAAGGTTGCTTTACTCACAGTACCAAGTCTCTGGGAGATGTTGTCCAGACTGGTCTTATAGACGCAAAGCCCTCCCCTTACAGACCTAGGCCCTCCAATGTGTTCTAATGTCACAGTGGACAAATATTCAGGGGCAATGAACACAAGTATCTGGAAAGGCTAATACTGACAATTTGGCAACTTTGTTATCAACATTTTTAAGTGCCTGCAATTCTTAGCATCTCAGAAGTTTATGACTAGAAAAGTCCCATAGAGGTTACCTGGTCTAGCCCTACCATGCAGGGAATTGAGATACAGGTGCAATTTGCTCAAGGTCAGCAGTTAATGCCAGCCTGAGCCTGGGGTGAGGTGTTTTGACTCCCTGCCTAGTGCTCTTGCCCCCAAATCCCACCCCTCCCATATTGCTAACACTAATTTATTGCAAGTCCTATTTCTACAGTCTCCTCTGATTGGTTTATGTTCACAGGACACTCTCTTCAGGGTAAGATTATACTTTCTTTTCCCCAGATTACGTCCCCATCCTCTCCCTTCTCCCCTCTCCCCCAGTGCTGTAGAGTTTCTGCTGCTTGAGTCTCCAGCTGAAACCAGTCAAAAGGGACTTCCTGCCGAGTGACTTTTGCCCAGGCAGCAGGTCCAAGGAGCTGGGTATGAAGGAGAGTGTTGGTTCTATTCTTTCTGACGTGTGTTACACATCAGCCTTGAGGTAATTTCGTTAGGCTCAAAAGTGGGCTCAGGTTACTCCAGAAACAGTCACAAAATGTTAGATTGAGAAAGGAATCCTGTGGCTCTCTAACTGAGCTCCAAGGAACCCTAAGGGTTCCTCAGAGGATGCCCTTTTTGACCTCTAAAGGCAGGTGGGCTGGGGAGCTGAGTAGACCCAGGTTTAGGCCTTATCACCTCCCCTGAGTTATTTTTTTCAGTGGGGCATCTGTGTAAGATTTCTGTGTAAGGGTTTTGGGACTACAAAATGGTTTGCAGCTAGTCCAGTTATTTTTGTTTTAAATATGGAGAAAATGGAGATTCAGAAGGGGAGAAGCAGGAGGAAGGGAAGAAGAGAGGAAGAGAGGGAGGGAGGGAGGAAGGAAGGAACTGGACTTTTTCCTTATCTATTAGGGGAGTGCTATGTCTCCCCTCCACACCTGTTCTCATGGGGATATGGCCTTTATTAAGTGGAGCTCCCTTATAGTCCTAGTCTGTCTTCCTTCTCAGACGTTCATGATTCACCCACAAGCAGCTTAGCCTGTCTGCTGCTCACAGTGGAAAACATTGCTCAGCCGGCTGCTCAGCTTCAGGGTGGGTCTTGGAGTGACTGTCCCCTGGGGTTATGAGTATGGGCGAGGCTGAGCGTGGTGCATGTGAATATGAGCAACGGAAAGATAGCAGTAGTGTGCCATGGAGGGAGAAAGTGTTTGTGTGCATGCGGGCCAAACTGCAGTGGTGCTAGAGTTTCCAACTGTCCTTGTCTTTTAAAAGACTGTATGTTTCAATAGATAACCAGCAGCTTCTGAAGATAGTTCAGGCTGTATTTGTTCAGTCATATTTGAGGCTTCTTCCTGCTGGGCTCTATCCAGCTTCTGATCATCTAAATATTCCTCGCAGAGACCAGGAATAATTTTAAATAAATTGGACTGATGTGGGTGTGGGAGGGGAGGATGGTTTGAGGAGCACGTGGTTTGTGCTGAGTCTGTTGGGAAATGTGAAGGCTGCCTCCCTTTGAGCATGGCCTCTTCACCCTTAGTACCCAGGATCTTTTTTATCCCTGTTCTTAGGGATGTTCTTAAAAGTTTGTGGTAGTGATGGCTTCATGGGGACAAAGGCATGGCCTCATGGCCTGGATATTAGGACTTACACTCGAGGCTTGCTTTGTAAGCTGTAGAGGTAAATACATTGTCTCCGAATTTAAAAATTAAACCATAAAGCTTTATGAAAACATCTGAGCTTAAGTGGTAAGCTGAATAAATTATTCCTAGTGAGCACAAAAAATTATGAAGAAATTAAAACCCCAGCATCTTTTGGTATCTTTCTCATTAATTTTTAATTCGTATTAACTTATGGTCAGATTTTCTCCCACTAGAAAGAGATAATTTCCATATTACTCCTAAAGAAGAATGAAATGCCTTCCTCCCCCAGATGGCTCAATCTGAATGCTCCATTTTTTCTAGCAAATCCTTAGCAAAGACATGGCAACTCTCTCAGCAAAGTACCTCTGGGAAGGGATCAACGCCAAAAATGAGACCTCTGGGGAGGGGCTTGCCGGCCTTGGCCTTGGATGTCAGGAGGTTGGGACTGCTGGGGCCTGCCCAGCAGAGGGGCCACTGGCTGCCCCGCCCTAATCCCTTCTCAGTGGGTGCTCACCCTGGAGCACCTCCCCGCCCCCCCACCCCTGGTCAGGGCTCTGTAATGACGTGAGTGGGAGGGCCTGGTTTCCTCCCCTTGTGGGTGTGAATGGAGATGTGGGTGGATGCACAAGGTAAACATCCTCCCACATTTTTATGTGTCTTTTGACCTGCAGAGTGCTCTGTGCACACTTTCCTACTGGAGGATGCTGGGGGGCATCCTGGCCAGGGTAAAGCAGGCTGTCCCCCCCATGGGGCAGATGTCACTCGGCAGTATTGGTATTCCCTGAGCAGCCCTTCAGACAACCTTCTTGCTTGTAACTGCAGTGAATGTAAGCACTGGGCCAACATAAGTCATCTGGGATGGCCGTGGATGAGGACATGTTGCACACGGGAAGGTTTTCCTTTGTTTTAAGTAGGTTACATTTCTCTTCCCTAACTGTGTGCTTCTTTGCCTCCTCTGCCATGGGCTTCTTTCCTTCCGGGACAGCCAGGTCAGGTCATGGGACATCCAAAAGCTTCAGGAATGGGCCACACCAGGACCTCTTGGGACAGCAGTCCTCACGACTCTCCTAAGATTTGGAACTGGTGACAACTGGTAAAGTTTTCAGTGTTGGGTGGTCAGCCAGAGTCCTGAGCTCTGGGAGCAGCCTTATTTAACTCTTTAAGATTTGGTTTAGAGCCTCCCAAGAAGGTGGTGCCGGGGAGAGAAATGAACAATGCCTCTCCGTCACAGATGGCTGCCGAAGGGACAGCTGCAAAAGACTTGCTGACGGCAGAGAGAGTCCAACAGAGCAGCCTTGGACCAGCTTTCTGAGGAGGACGTTTTCTTCCCCAGCTGCTCTGCGTCTGTCTGGACATCAGCCGAAATCCATGAATGCCACAGCGCTGGTGTGCTTTGCATGAGGCTCACAGCCGTAGCAACAGGACGGGAGAGACCCAGGCTTTGAGAACAGAACAGAACGGTGGATAAGACAGTGATCAGGATTGGGATGGAGGGGCATGGGGAGGCGAGGTGAAGGCTGCACATGCCTGGAGCAGCCGTTTCCTTGTTGTGGATAAGCCCCCAGGTGGGCCGGTGCAGCTCAAGTGGGAGCTCCTTGGACCAGAGACCATAACTGACCCATTAGCTTGTTCCCATCAAGCAGAGCAAATCCACTGCTGCAGTACTGGCCATGTGCCTCTCACCTACCTGGACTAACCCTGGTTAAAATCTGTGTGAAAGACGCTCTCCAAGTACCTGACATCTGATAAGAGAGGGTGTGTTCTCTCCATGACCGCTTTCCTCCACCTGTGTGAAGGGGAAGAATAAAACCCACCCCACTGAGACAGAGGTGCTGCATGTGGTGAGCCTGTGATTTGAGCAGGTGGCTCAGGATCAAAGGTGTGAGTTCTAATCCAAGTGACGCTGTGACCCTTCCCATGACCTCTTGTGCCCCAGTTTCCTCATCCATACAATGAAGACAGTGAGGTAATCTACAAGACCCCTCCAGTTCTGAACTTCTGTATGTTTATGGGCTGCACAATAAAAGATTAAGAGGCACTTTTATTGGTTAAACCTTCTTTATTTTCTATTTCCTTTTCCTTGATGCCATCAGCTGGAGTAAGGAAAAGTCTTAAAGGTGGGTAAGTTTCTTTTTCTACCTTCCTTTCCTCCTGACTCTTGCAAGGGTCACCAGCCTCATGACTTGATGGGGGTTGTGTTAAGGTAGGCAACTGTCAAGTCATGTATCTTTTGTCAATCTTATCTCCTCACCTTCAAGAGGTGTAGCTCACACTCCTTAAGAGGTAGATGCCCTGGATCACCTTCCCTGCCTGCCCAGCAGCAGGTAATCGTCAGCATTCCAAGATGTGGGGCCCCACACTTTCTTCTGTCCCAGTGACCTTTACCCTGGCATTATAGCATTTGAAATTGTTCATTTGAGGTAGTAATTCTCAACCCCAGCTATGCAATGGAATCAATGAGGGAATTAAAAGAAAAATGAATGTCTTGACATTCCAATTCAATTCATCATCATTGGTATTGTTAGTGTTTCCCAAGTGACGCTCATGTGGAATCACTCTGAAAGCTACTATTAAAAGGGAACATACCTCATGTTACTGAGCATATAAGTCATCCTTACCATATGACTTGGAAGGATTTTTGCTGTGTTTTGATGTGCTTGCCCTTGGGGGTATGCCTCTTAGATGTGAGATCACTGCCTGAGGGAGGCAGCCTTTACGATTGTCCCCAGTCATCCCTGCTTCCCGGTAGTCCCCTCCCCTTAAGCCTAGGCTACACCTAGTGACTTGCTTCTAACTAACCGTATATGGCAAAAGTGATGGGATGTCCCTTCCGAGATTTGGGAACAAAGGACCATGACCTCTGTCTTGCTTGCCCCAGCTCTCTATTCCTCTTCCCTTCCAGAGCTCTTGCCCCGAGGGAAGCAAGCTGGTATGTTTGTGATTAGCTCTGTGGAGAGAGCTGTGTGACAGGAAATTAGTGTTTCTGGCCAACAGCCATTGGGGCCCGAGGCCTGCTGACCACCCCCCCAGAGGAGTGCAAGTGAGATGCCCCCCAGTGGAGCCTCGTGATGACTGCCAACACTGCAGCCTTATGAGAGAGACCCTGTGTCAGCCACCTAGCTAAGCCGTGTCCAGATCCCTAGCCCACAGACACCATGAAATAATAAGTGTCTGTTGTTTTAAAATAGGTTTTGGGGGTCATTTGTTACACGGCAATAGATAGCTAATACACCTTCTGAGAGAAGAAGTGATGGGTAGGCAGGAACGTATTACTGGGAGGGCTGGGCTTCCTGTCAGTTTTGTGGGTGGAGGGGTCAAAGTGAGCATTCAGGGGTGGGTGTGACATAGGGGGGCCTGGGTTGCTGAGGTGGGGAAGGCAGAAGCCCAAGAAGCAGAATCTTGCCAGCTGGACAGGTGTACAACTACACCACTGTGTATTCTGATCACCCGGGAATCTTGTTAAAACGCTGATTCTGACTCAATAGGTCTGGCTGATGTTGCTGGTCTGGGGACCGCATTGTAGGGCACAAATTGCTGCACTGTCCAAATTCACGTGTCTCTCCAAGGTTACTTCCTCTTTAAATAGTCTTCTTTGTTCCAACCCTGACTGGTGGCGCTCCAGGCCGCCTGAGGAAGCAGCCTTGGCCCTGTGGGACGGAGTTTTGGAGGAGGAGCAGTGCCCCCTTGAGGCCACGTGGTGCAGGTGGCAGTGAGGGAGCCCTCAACCTAAGGTTTAGGTGACTTCCCATGAAGTTATGGGCAAATTAACAAAGTTCCAGTTATTAGGGGATCGAAGTCTGGCCTCTGTCCCTACCAGGAGCCCATCCCGCAGTGCCGGTCCCGGAGTGTCTGCTGGGAGGTGTGGATAGCTCAGCAGTGCTTCCAGACGTCCTCCGTGTCCCCCGCCACAAGGGACAGGACCCCTCGGTGAGCGGGTGAGGCAGCCTGGAGAAGAGCCTTTGAAGTCCTTAAGAAAAAAATTCTACTATTTCATGTGAATCATTGGAGTGTGTGTATTACAATATAAAAACAATTTCCTCCCCAAATGTGTGTCTAAAACTGCTACCTCAGGAAGATTTTCTTGGACTGATTGGAGAGCTAGGAATTTGCCTCCCCAGGGTGAGCCACGCTGCCTGCCCTCCAGGTCCCCGACACCCCGCTCTGAGCCTCCCACCTCCTCCTCAGCCCTCTTCCCTTCCTTCAGCCTCACCGACCTCCTGATCTCAGCGCCAGGCCCTCCGCTCTGCCCTCTCTCACCGGTCCCTCTTGCGTCCGCTCTGGGCTCTGCCAAGTGTGGGTCCAAGGCCAAGCATTTCCCTGTGCTCAGTCACCAGCTATGCCCTGGGCTGCCTATCACACCCTCCTGGAAAGATCCAACCGCTGTCCGGGAGAGACCCCACCACTGTCCTAGAGGGACCCCACCTTCCTGGAGAGATCCTCCTGCTCTGGAGAGACCCCACTGTCTGGGAGAGACCCCACTCACGTGGCTCTGCCCCACCTTGGGTTTTCTCCACACGGGCTTTCAGGCAACAACCTTCTGCTGTGAAAAGGACCCTGAATGAGCCCCCTCGATGTCAGGTCCCCCGGCTTCCTGTGGGCTCTCCACGCTGCTCAATAGTTCTTTAACTCACCACTTCTCCAAACTTGCCTGATGTTAAGACTATACCCGGGCTGTCCTAATAATGCAGGACTTGAACTGAATCCGTCTCCAGGGTAGGAGTCAGGGCATCTGCCTGCCTCTCCCAGGACATCCTTACTCAACAGCCTGTGCAGCCACTGGGGAATCGCCCAGCCTCCGGCCCAGCCGGCCTCCCACCACCACCTGGGCCAAGGCTGCCACGGCCTCCTTTCCCACTTAGAAGATGAAGGCCATATGCTCTGTGCTTCCTGAACTTTCCCATCCTCCACCCCCACATTCTCTGCATTTCCTCATCTTGCCTTCCCCCCCTTCTCATAGGAAAGAAGCGCCCCCCGGGGCTGCCTTCCCTCGGGGCTGGGCGCTCTCTGGGCCGTCTCCTCTGGCATACCACTGCCGTTCGTCACCTCCTTTTTTGTACATTCCGTGTTTCCTTCACCAAAGGATTTTTAAAAACTTGGCCTTCTGTCTTCTGCCTGAAAACAAAGCATCTCACAGTCACTTAGCAGCTTCCTCAGGCCCCCAGCTCCTCTTCCACCTGGTGTCCCTGCTCTCATTTCAGCTCTGTGTGCGGGTCTCATCTTCCCTCAGCCGGTGGCCATGTCACCTTGTCCCTCCCTGGTCACAGTGTGCCTGCACAGTGTTGGCAAGGCCGCCGCTATGCCCCCGGGCTACGGCCTGCTGGCCCCCTGTGCACTGCAGTGTGGAGGCATGGTTAGAAGGCTGGGGCCCAACTCGCCCTTGGACTAAGCAGCCACACAAGATCTGTTTCCCCAGCATTGCTGCTCAGATCCAAGGTTATACCCTTGGTATCTCCCAGCAAATGCAAAGGGCCTATCTTCTATGAAAAACTCCAGAAAGCCAAAGGAGAACAAGAAAAACGGCTGCCAGGGTGGCTCCAGAGGACAGAAGGTGGCTGAGGCCTGCAGCTGGGGGTCTTTGCACAGACCCTGGAGTGGGTCCCAGAGACCTTCAAAAGCCAGGCAGGATCTGAGCCGAATGCCATCTCCAGACCCAGGTACCTGGCCTGATTATTTTTGCTTCCACCCACACCCACTAGCCTGATAGACCTTTTTTTTTGACTTAAAAAATAATCGATTGAGGTGAAATTCACCTAACATAAATTTAACCATTTAAAAGTGAACAATTCAGTGGCATTTAGTATATTCACAATGTTGTACAAAAACTGCCCTTTCTAGTTCCAAAACATTTTTGTGAAGCCAGAGGGAAACCCCCCAGCCCCTCCCCCAGGCCTGCAACCACCAGTGTGCTCCCTGTCCCTACGGGTTTATCTATTCCGGATGTTTCATATAAGTGGAACCATATAATATGTGACCTTTGTGACTGGCTTCTTTCACTTAGGGCGGTGTTTTTAAGGTTCACCTATGCTTTATTTACTTATTTTTAATTGTTTTTCATGGTAAAAAAACACATACCATAAAATTTACCATCCCAATTATTTTTAAGTGTACAATTCAGTGGTATTAAATACATTCATAGTGTTGTGTAGCTATTATCCCCCATCACCATAATGCTTTTTTTCATCTTGTAAAACTGAAACTCCACACCCATTAAACACTAACTTCCCATCACCCGCTCCTCTAGGCCCTGGAAACCCCCTGAACTCTGACCACTCCAAGGACCTCAGAGAAGCTGAATGATAGGCACCTCTTGAAGAACTAACTCTTGATGTTGCTCACCAGTCCTGCGTGTCCATATACAGCACTGCCCCTCAGTATTTCCCACAGTTTGCGTGATGATGAAAATCTGTGGGGCCTGTCTGACCATGGAAACAGATGGGCTGGAAACCCTGTGTTAGTGGAGACTCCCAGCTGATTCTGAGTAGCAACCCAAGAGAAAAACCTAAGAGAACCCAGCCTTCCTATCCTCTCTGGAGAGACCTTTATTTCCAGGCAGCACTGTAACTGTGGTCTAGGAGTGGTGGGAGGGGAACATTCCTTTATGGGGACCAGATTCTGAAACGAGAACAGGTGTGGAAAAACACGGTTGGCTAACGACTCCACTCTTCCCTCTTGCTTTATTTTGGTGACTTCAGACTGGGCTGTTGAGACAGACAGACTTGAGTCTCTTTTATCTTTCCATAGGCATCTCACTAGAATCTTTGATAAATGGAGACCTGAGCAAAGAGAAGTTTAATCAGAGCAGAATAAACCTGGATTCAAAGGATGGCTAAAAGTCCCATGAAACAAGGCCTTCAACAGCACATTTCTGATGGATCTAACTGGGACATGAGCCTGGAACCAGGAACCATGCTGATGTGTTCTTTCCATCTCTGCTCTCCATGGCCCTGCCACAGGATGCCCTGTCTGTCTCTGCATGCATTGCTACAAGTTTAGACTGTGACTTATAATCAGGGATTGCACATGGCTGTTTTTTATCCATGATGTATAGCCTAATTCTTGGTCTTATTAGAGCTGGGTAAATGTTGATAAACCTAGGGCAGATATCCATTTATTTATTTTTGTGGAGCCCATGTCTACTATAAACAATTTCACTTAAAAATGGTATTACTAAATTCATGGGCCCCTGGGAGTCATATTGATTTATTGATTGAGAGTTGTGGGTAGAGCACATGCACTAATATATCCGTTTACGTCCTTTCTTTGTGAAGATGATTCTTAGTGTCCAGGTACCATATCTTTCTGTTCAGATCGAAGAAACACCTGTTCATCATTTTTGTTGTTTTTAAAAATCTTGGCTAATTGTATATCTCTCATGCAACATGATAATTATTTACAGTGCCATGGCCCTTCTGGACTTGTTTGCATTGAAATGACATAGGTCTTGCCCTGCAGCTCCCTAGTACCATGTATTTAATGGCAGTTACATCACTGCTTGGCAGGCTGCCTTATCTAGTGTGCATCTGCATACACTGGTGTCACTGACTCTAAAAGTTGCTACTATGCTCTGTTGATGTCTGCCGCAATTCCAGGTCTTACCTGCTGAGAAATGTGAATGATAACTCATCCACTGGTCATGAAATGTGTCATTCTGAATTTTATTGTATTAGGGGTTAAAAGGTATAAATTTCCAGTTATAAAATGAGTAAGCCTTAGTATGTAATATACAGTGACTATAGTTAATAAGATCATAATGCTATTTGGAAGTAGGTAAGAGAGTGGATCTTGGAAGTTCTCAGCATTAGAAAAAAAATTTGTATATATGTAGAGTGAGAAAATAATAAAATATTTATTACCACTCAAAAAAAAAAGTATTATAGTACAAAGGTAGAAGAGCATACCTTCTAACCATGTTTTCTCCAAACTCTTTAGGCTATAATCCTAAATTCTTAGAGTGTCTTCTCTTTCTATGTTGACTCTACCCCTGCCTTCACACCCACCACCAAAACAGAGGAGAGGCTGGGGGCCCCGGGGACAGGAACCTGAAGGTGCCATTTAGCAAGGACTGTCCACCCTGTCTCCAGCACAGCCGGAGCCCCTGGAAAGCATGACATCATCACACTGACAGACATCACAAATCCAGGCCCATTGGTATGGCAGGGTGATGCCTAGGAAGCCCTCAGAGGCATTTCCAGAGCCCTGAGGGGACTGCCTGACATGATCATGGGGGAGCGACAGATGTTGTGTGGGCCACCAATGCTGTGCAAGCCAAGGGTCTGTGATAGATCATTTGCCCAGGGCAGTGAACTCATTCTATAGCTGATGTGAGTGGGCATCATGCAGACCTGGCATCTGGGCATTACTCTGATGGCTCACTATCATGCAATCAAGAAGAAATCTCACAGGAAGCCAGTTGGAGCTATCAGTTCAGGTGTTTCCCCTCCTGGAATGGGGCCTGACAAGGGGACCCCAGGACAACGAGTCTGAGAGCTCTTCAAAGCATCTGCTCAAACCCACGCATGGGATGGAGAGTTGGAGAACATTTCTAAGGGGAAAAGAGGGGTTGGCATCCATCCAGGTCTGAGTCAGGCCTGGGAGCCCTGCCTGGGTGGCACTATCAGCCTGGCCAATCCCAGGCACCAGGGAGGCCTTAGAAAGTTTGGAGAGAGCTCTCCAAGGCCCAGGCCCCCTCATGCATAGGGCCCAGGCTAAGGACCCTGCTTGCCTGGACCTAAGGGGCACTAGTGGGTGACCCAGGGGTCAGCTCAGGTTGTGCAAGACATTTAGATGGGATTCGATGTGCAAGAAATTTACTCAGAGAACAAGCCTCTGGGGAAAACATGGAGTGTTGCAGGCTTTATAATGCCACAAAGATATCTATGTCCTAATCCCCCAAACTTCTAAATATGTTACCATGTGTGACCACAAGGACTTTGGGACTGTGACTAAGGTAAGGATCTTGAGATGGGGAGATTATCCTGGGTGGTCTGGGTGGGCCCACTGTGACCACAGGATCTATGTTCTTGGAGGGAGATGGAGGGGCAGAGTCAGAGAGGGAGGCCTGATGACAGAAGCAGGGGTCAAAGGGATGTGAGCCAGGGACTTGGAGCCGAGGAATGCGGGTGTCGCTAGAGCTAGAAGAAGCAAGGCATGGAACTCCCTCAGCACCTCCAGCAGGAAGCAGCCCTGATGATCCAGTTCAGACTTGTGACCTCCAGAGCCGTAAGACAGTAGTTGGTGTTGTTCTGAGCCACTAAGTGGTGATTTGGGGGATTTTTTTGTAACAGCCACAGGAAGCTAACACAGGGAGTAAGACAAAGGAGCTTGGGAGAGCTGTGGATATGCTGGTCTGCACCCTACCGAGGTGAGAGGGAAGGCTGGGGGGCTGGGGGGAAGATGGCACGCAGACTGAAGAACATTTTGGCAGGCTTTGTGTCCAAGGGGAGTCCTGTGTTTCCTGGGAACAGCCTGAACAGCATCCCTGCCATGCATTCTGTCCCTGTCCAGGAAGAGCACAGCAGAGGCTTGGGGTTCCAAGGGGCACATTTCAGGGCCTCCGCAGTCCACCTCCTTTGTTGTACAAAACTATTTACACCACACATGTTTCTGGAACAGCTCCTGTGTGTGTCCCAGGGACCTGTTCTGTAGAGGGGACACTTAGAGGAGGGAGGAGAGTGGAGGAGGGGCCAACTCACATCCATCCTGTCATCCCCACCATCCACTCTGCTCTCCCCTCCCTGTTCTCTCTCATCTCAGCAGGACATGGTGGTTTACCTGGTGGTGTGACCCAGACCTCATTTCTGGAGGGTCCTGATCCCCTTCCCAGTTTGGGGTTGCTGGAGGGTCTATTCACAGCACCTCTGGCGCAGCGGTACCAAGAGCACCCAAGGGGATCCCTGGGTTCTGCCCGAATTTCTCCTGGCCCATCATGTAAAGGGAGCCCCTCCTCCACTTTCTGGTTGGGCTCACTGACTCCTGCCTGGGTGATGGCTCCTTACCTGTTGGCCCAGAGACACAGGAGTCCAAGGCAGCAGTTATGGCCTTTAGTTTAATGAGAAAGCACTACATTTCCCAGTGGGCACTTGGGAGGGATGGTAAGGGGGCCCACACCTGCTTCCACTGCCTGGTCCCCAGACCCATGCATCTTCCTTCTGGGGACACAGCAGCATCAACATGTCTGTAATGTGTCCTGAAGGATGGCTCTCCCTCCGTTTGGAGGCTTGCTGCTGAGCTGTGGCTTCACCCGCACTGTTTGGAGGCCATTCCAGCATTCTGCGAGGCTTCTTCTGAACGGTGCACTTTGTGATCTGATTGGTGGATCCCACGGCCGTGGGCCCACTCCTGCACCTCCCTCTCCACAAAGTGGGTCCCCTTGTGTAATATTAGGTGGTGTGGAATCCCATGTCTGTGGATCAGTCACCCCAGAAGCCCTGGATATTGGTGTTGGCTGAGGGTCTTTAGGTGGTAAAGTTGAACCCATACCTGCAATAGTTACCTGTCCTGTGAAGATGAACCACTGACTCTTAAAAGATGGAAGGGATCCAAAGGTGTAGATATGTCACCAAGCGGCTAGTGGTCTTTATTTCAGGGCCTCAGCAATGTGTCTGCTGCTGGCCCTTTAGCTCCATTGGCCTTGTCACATGAGACCGTGCAGCTGGGCTGATACACAGCCTCCATCTCTGCCACTGTAGCCACTGCATTCATATGCCCATTGCACCAGTTCTGGATTAGCCAATGATGAAGACTGGCTAATGTTAACTGGCCAGGGAATTTTGTAATGATCTACTTGGGAATCCCATGCCTCTTGTGTGGTAGATACTTTTTGGTGAGTGCCAACATGCAATTGAGAACTCTCCAGACTTCATGTCCACTCTCATATTTCCTTCCCATGCTTTAGTGGTCATATGGACTGCTTTCCCCTCTCCCAATAAGGCTGTGGGTGCATGCTTGGGGAGGGGCCCTGGTACTTCAGACCCCTGGTACTAATGTGGGGGTCTAGACTACCAGCTCATACAACTTTTTGTGCCCTATGGTCCTGCCCAGATTTGATCTTAAATGTACCATGTCCATCTCATGATGGATCTTGTCCCGCTGACAGGTTCAACTGCATGGGTCCACCAGAGCACATGGCTCCGGCAGTAGGTGTGTTGGCACTGCGGTTAGGACCTGCTGCAGCGCTCTTTCCTGCTCCAGGTTCCACTGAACGTTAGCATCCTTCTGTGTCACCTAGAGTATGGGCCGGAGCAGTATTCCTCAGTGTAGAGTGTGATGCCTTCAGAACTGAATGAGGTGCACCAGGCACTGTGCTTCCTGTTTGTGGTAGGGGATGTAAGATGCAGCAATTTGTATTTTATTTTGGAGGGGATATTCAGGAGTGCTCCCAACAATCAGGCCCTAAAAAACTCACAGAAAAGTAGGTCCCTGAAACTTCCTAGGGACCTTCTTTATCTCCCACCCGTGCTACTGCACGTGTCCTACCAGGTTCTCCAGTGAATTGGCCACTTATTGTTTCTTCTGACCAACCACCATGATGTTATTATGTTCTTTAGGATATTTAGGTGGTCCACAGATCTTCAACCATTTTATGACAGAAGGCATGAGAGGAGCCCTATATGAAGAAAGCAGATTTAATATAGCCTTGAGGCAAAACTCTAATTGACTATTGTTTTTCATCTCACATGAATGCAAACTGTTTCTAATCCTCTTTCTTGATTAGAATGGAAAAGAATGCATCTCCCATCAGGTCAGTGACTGCATCCCATGGACCATGTCCAGCATAGCACCTGTGATCAAGTCTACTATTTAATTTGTTGTAGATTGTAGTCATTCCCTAAGATCTACTCAGTTTTAGCAGAGGCCAGACCGGTGAATCAAATGGAGATATGGTCAGTACCACCATTTTGTACCTTTGAACACTTAATATTCATACAAATTCTTGCCGTTCCTTTCAGATGCAGTATTGTTTTTTATTTACTACTTTGGCTGATGGAGGTATTTCCAGAGGTTTCTATTTTGTGTTCCCCATATGATAGATCTTATTCCAAGGTCTGGGGACTCAGTGTTGAAGCTAATCCAACTACCGAGTATATCGATTACAACTGAGCGGGTAGGAAACAAGGAAGTGACCATGGCATGTCAGTGGAGCTAGCAGGGCTGCTAAGAGCTGGAAATTAACCAGGACTCCACTTACTGCCTGGCCCCGTAGGCCCCCACTCTAATAGGGGGGCTGTGATGACACTTTGGGTCTCTAGTTATCAATGTTAACTCAGATCGTGCATCCAATAATCCTTGAACCGTAGGGGTCTTCTCTTCCTCTAGTCATTAGTCACCTAGCAAATGACCTTTGGGGGAAGACTATTATAGTTGAATTATGTTCCCTAAAAGAAGATATATTGAAATTCGAATCCCCATATCTGTGAATGTGAGCTTATTTGGAATTAAGATCTTCACAGATTTAACCACATAAGGATGAGTTCAGTTCATTAGAGTAGGACCCATCCAATACGATTAGAGTCCTTATAAAAAAGGGTAATGTGAACATGGAGACACATGTTCACAATGTGAAGACCCAGGGAGAAGGCCATGTGAAGACAGGGGATTGGGGGGATGCATCTACAGGCCAAGAAAGGCTGAGGATTGTTGGCAAGCTACCATAGGCTAGGAAGAGGCAAGGAAGGACTCCCCTGAGGTTTTAGAGGGAGCGTGGCCTTGCCAACACCTTGATCTCAGACTTCTGGCCTCCAGAACAGGGAGAGAATAAATTTCCGTTATTGTAAGCCACCTACTTGAGATACTTTGTTACAGCATCCCTAGGAAACCAGTGCAACTATCCCTGCAGTAGAGCTTGCTGTAGTGTTGCAGGGTCCTACCTCTTTAATCAATGGATTCCAAATGGGAGTATTGGCTCAGATCTAGAAACTCAGGAGGGGCTCATGACATTTTATGGAGGCAGCCCAGCCCCACAACCCCTGCTCCTCAACTCGTCTTCATTGTAGTTGTAGATACTAAACCTCACCCTTGGCTGTCTGTTTATTTTGCCTTCGGCTCTGTTAGCTGTTCCCACAGCTCCCTCATGGCCACATCTCTGCCTCTGTGACCTCACAAGTGAGTAGGACAGCTGTGGCCCGGTGGCTTCTGGTGGTTCAGTGCCTCCTCCTGGACACTGGCGCTTCGGGGCCCTCCCACATTCTGACCGTGTGTGTTCATAAGCCCAGCTCTGTGGCCATCTCACCTGCCGTCAGCTCTGGCGTGCGGAGCAGAGCCACCACTGAGCATCTTGATGATGCTGGTGACACCTCACCAACACATCCCTGGTGGCCTTGGCGGAAAGTGTGTCCTCTGAGCCTGCCGTGGAACATCACCCAAAATGTCCAGTCCTCTTCATCCCTTCCTCAGAACCTGCCAGGGCAGCTTGGCCATTTATACTTCACCCAGCATTGCCCGTTGGTTTCTCTAGGAAAATTTATCCATCCCCAGGGTCCTTGCCAGGACGTTAAACCCTGACTCTGAAGAAATTGCCCTTGAGTCCGTGAATTCCTGCTTTCTCCAGTCTTACATTCTGGCTTCTGTGGCGAAGGCCTGGGGGCGCCCCCTATCGTTTGCCAGTGGGCACAGCCGCGCTTGCGGCAACTTGGGCGGGTACTTGCTTTCTCTCCTGGTCAGGCCCAGCACATCCCCAAGCAGGTTATGCTAGACTTGACTGTAGGTATCACTTAGGAGCAAAGACAAGAGGCGGGGCGCTCCAGAGGGGCAGGGGTCCTGCTAGGGAGGCTAGGAGAACCCTTAGAGGAGATGCAGGTGCAACCCTAGCAGAAGGCAGAGGGAGGAAATCCGTATGGTGCAGGTCCAAGAAAGCTTCAGCCAGGCTGACAGGGAAATCCTAAAGACGCCATTCTTTAAAGGAACCCACACCTCCCAGACACAAGGCAGCCCCTCCCTTCTGAGTGCAAGACACTCAGATGCCTTGTTTCTGAAATGAGACTGGTATTTATTGTGCAGGAAGCTGTGAGGATCAAATGAGACAATGCCTGAGAATGTACCCCACTGCGGATGGCACATATGCCACTCCCTTCTCTAAGCCCGAGGCAGATGCCACAGATTCACAGTAGCGTTTTTTCCCAAGAGAACCTGATTCAGTCCCTGAAACATTCTCAGTAGAATGTAGTAAGTGTTCTCTGAAGCAAAATCTTATTCCCAAGCAGGACCTAGGCACCAACCTGACTCTCTGTCTTCAGAAAACTCTTTTTGGGAGTCCCAAGACATTTTAAGAGCTTATTAACTGGTAGCTATGTTTAATGAGTATATTCTGTAACTTCCGGGTATTCTGTTAGAATACCTTTATCCAAACAGTGCAGAGCACAACTTTGGCTCATTGGGAGGACATCCATTTCCGGGGGCTCTTTGCCAATTTCTGATTTAGGGAAGTTGAGGGCGGAGGCTCCAGTAATCATGGTGAAGAGAGAAATGGGGTGTTGGATGTGTGTGTGTGCAGAGATAGAGTGGGTGGGGCTGAGGGGATGGGTGGTGAAGGATCTATTTCTCTATGGGGTGAGGGTGAAGGTGTCTGCTTCCCCGAGGGTCCCCACAGGGTCACAGGCCAGGTCAACCAAACGAAGTTTAGGAAATATTGTGTTATGATACTCAACTTCAAAGTTTCCTGTATTAAAGAGTACAGTGAAGATGAAGGGACAGAGGACATTTTTCTTCTGTCCGGTCCTTTTTTTTTTTCACTCTGCCAACTAATCAAACTTGCCTTGGGCAGCTTTGATGAAAGGGAAATGGATTCTTCTCAAAGCAGCCTGTATGGGGTTATGTTAAGACATAGACTCACACGCACATAGACATGCACACACACACCACCAATGTTTTCAGCAGTGCTCATACAAGAGGCATTGCAAGAAGGCTGTATTTCCGTGGTCAGCAAAGCTCCACGCTGTGCCAGAGATTCATAGCTTACCAGCCAATATACATACACAGTGTCTGATAATGACACAGGCTTCTCATTGTTTTATTTAAACACGTTTTTTCTTTTTGACTGAGGAAGGAAACGGGCCACATTCTCTTCCCTTCCTCTTTTCCTCTAATAGTTGTGTACAATGCACATTTAAAAAATTTAACTCCTTGGTGTCAAGGAAAAGAAATTCTCATAATTTTAAGGCATATTCACTTCTGTCTCAAGGCCCATTGACATTGGAAAAGAATTCTACTTGCCTTTGGACAGCCACAGGAAAGTCTTTTCTGGCCCCGATTCATCCTTCTGAGGATGGATTTGTGTCATAGATGCTTGTGTTAGTGTAGCAACAAGGGGTCATGTTGGTTATCAGTTAAAATTTGGGATTTCCCTATGTTTTCCCTGTGCATCTCTTTTCCCCTTTGCTCCTTGTATGACATTGGCACATCCTTGATTTTTGCTGATTATTTCAGATAAGGGTCCTTCTGTATTTAGAGAGGTATTTGCTTTGTGTGTGTATGTGTGTGTGTGCATGTGCACATGCACATATTTGTGTGAGTGTATTGGGAGGGGAAAAGAAGGAAGGAAGAGGGAGAGGAAAGCAAATCTACAGGAAGAAATACACCACAACCCCTGCTGGGCCAGCAAGTTCAACCAGTGTTATCGATGAAGAGACCTGGGATGGGTTTTCTAAAGCAGTGCTTTGGCAGAATGAGCAGGTGCGGCTGTTTGGCTCTGTGGAAGATAGAGTTGCCCAGTTACAGAGGACTCTGAATCACAGGAGGAGAAGTTTACATTTAGTGGAGAGTGAAGAGCAACTGAAGCTTTGAGTGCCAGGACGTGCCATGCGCAGGCTGGACTAGAGTTGGGGGAGCCCGGGTGTGGCAGGTGCACGGGTGGCTGTTGGAATTCCTCACCCAGAGGAAGAAAAGCCTGAACCATGGTGGGAGCAGCAGGAATGCAACAGAACAGACGGGCGGGAGGACCTCAGAGGTCTATGCGCAGTCGCTCCCTGGATCAGGAGTCACAGGAGAGGGAGGAGACAGAGAAGGCACCTCTGGAGCAGGAGGGGTGAGGTGTGGGTGACAGCAGGGCCTTGGGGAAGCTGGAGGGTCAGCAGGAAGAGGAGATTTCATGTGAAGGGAGGGGGCATTTTGTTTTAGGTGCGCTGAAGCCTGCCAAAGGCCTGGGAGGAAATGTCCAGTCTGACACTGCAAGTGTGAGTCAGACCTTCAGGAGAGAGAATGCACTAAAGATGTGGCTACAAGTGTCATCGGCTTAGAGGTGAAAATTAAGATTATATGAGGAGCTGAGACCCTGGAGGATCATGATTGATTACAGAATTTAGATCTCTAAAAGCCATCTTGGCATTTTCATTTGTAACATGAATATGTATTTCATTGATAGGATCCGTCTATCTACTGTCTGTCTGTCTGTCTATATCTGTTGTAGCTGAATTGCGTCCTCCCCACCAAAGTCATAATTTTAACTCCTAAACCCCAGCACCTCAGAATGTGATGGTGTTTAGAGATATGGTCTAAAAGAGGTGATTAAATTAAAATGAGGCCATTAGGGCTGACCCTAATCCAGTCTTACTGGGTCCTTATAAGAAAGGAAAATTTGGACACACAGAGACACCAGGGACATGCGCCTGGAAGGAGGGCCTGTGAGGACCCGGTAGGAGGCGGCATCAGCAAGCCACGGAGAGAGGCCTCAGAGGGCACCTTGTTTTGGGCTTCCAGCTCCAGAGCTGTGAGGATGTGAATGTCTGTTGTGTTAGCCGCCCGGTTTGTTGTATCTGTTAAGGCAGCTCAAGCAAACTAATACAATATTCATGTCCACATAGATCCACACATGTATATAGAAAAATGCCTGCAACAAGACAAAAAAATACCTAGTAGTTTAGTCAGAGAGGAGAGTACTTAGTGCAGGCTCAGAGAGACTACCTGGAGGCGGTGATCTAACAAAGATATCATCTTAGCCTGATTATTTTCTGAATATGAAATAAATTTAAGGACCTCTGTATAGTTTTCATGCCAAGGCATTTCTTGGACCCAATGAGCAGATCAGAAAGCACAATGGATGTATCTCCCTATCCAAAAACTCACTCCCTGAAGAGTGCTACCATGAAATTAAAATAAGTAGGGAAGAGACAGGGTGTGCACCTGCCTAACTTTCAATTAGAAAATTCTCCAGACATTCGCATCACATGTCATGATGAAAAAGCAGCGGCTGATGCAAAGGTCTACCGTTTCCCCTGCTTGCCTCCTGACTGGGGACAGTTGCCCATCTGGGAAGCCCCCATCCCACGCCTCATATCCTCCTTGGCCCCTGCCTCAGGGACCTGAAAGTATGGAAAGGAGAAATGGGCATTGCATTCTTGGCCAGGCCTACCTTAACCCACGAGCACATGGCATTGGGCACGTGTAGACACTGACTGATAAGGGTGCTGTCGCCATGGTCCCCGAAGCCTCCCTGGTCCTCCCATCCTCTGAGCCATCAGAGCTCTTCTTCAGTCGTTGGAGAGTTCCACCTGTGCTGAGGTTATTGGAAGACAGTGCATTGTAAGAAAAGGGACTTAGCACTGTGCCCAGCACATGGAAAGCAGTCAATTAATGTTAACATTAACATTATTACTACATCCTTGTCATCCATCCTACTCAGTGGAAGCTACATGAGGGAAAGATTTGGGTAAACATTGTATATCTTATTTTTAAAGGGACACAAGTCAGATTGTCTTAGAGCCCATGCTCTCAGCTTCTTTGAACTTAATCACCTCTTCAAAGACCCTATTTGTAAATACAGTCACATTCTGAATTACTGATAGTTAGGGCTTCAACACATGAATCTCATTCACTGGAATTCAGCCCATAACAGGAAGTAAGGAAATACTGCAATAATTATAGGATGAATTCTGATTTTTAGATACATTGAAGAACTGAAGAAAGTGAGTGTCAGAATCAAGGCAATGCGGTAGCGTACAACACTTGTCAAATTTATCTGACCGTGGCACACTTTTTTCATAAATCATCTCAACAAAGTGGTATTCTGCTGATCATAACACAAAATGTTGAAGTGACTGTTAAATAGGAAGCAACTTCCTCATTTTGTATGATATAAATAAATGTATCTACTAAAAGATGTTGTTTGGGATTTCCTGGTTGTCTAAGTACATTTATATAAAATTTACTGTGATCATCATCTCCAAGCACAAGTTTAAGAAGGACTCCTTAGTTGATGTCAACTGCAAAATGCCCTCTCCAGGGGGGTGAGTCTTCCCTTTCCTGGTGTCCCTCGCTCTGCAGGGCAGCTTAAGTGCTAAGTCTACACTCCATCAGGCAGGATTCTCTGGGCTCCACATGTGCCTCATCTCACCTTGGGACATCTCTGGCTTCCCACCACAGTTCTGCTGAAACCCAGTGAGGGCCATTTGAGGATGTCCCCCAACACTCAAATATGCTCACCCTGGAACTAAGGGCCAATTTAGCTGGGGGCAGGGGCCAACAGGTAAGTGCTCTTGTCTCTCATCCTTTAGGCACGTGATTCTGAGATGCACTCTCTAGGTTGCTCTGAAAGCTCTAGCAAGATCTTTCTCCAGGCATTCACTACGGTGGCCAACCGAGTGATAACTCCTTCCCTCACTCCTGGCCCTCTTCCCAAGTAAGTGACTGCATGTAATGCTCTGCTCTCAGGGAAAGTGCGACTAAAGCAGATGAGGTCTTGTAACTGTCCAGGCCTGAGTCCTTGGTCTTTGCCTGGAGTGACCACGTGGGAGTGGGATGGACTGGGATGCGGTACTGTGGTTAAGGTGGGAAAGGGGCAGATTCCAATGGGGAGGAGGACTGTTACCAGAAGCAGAGGTGAAATAAGCTGTAGACCAAAACCAGGAGAGAGATGATTATCCACTAGTATATAATGGTCTTGAGTAGCTAGTGGTAGAAACTAGACTCCTAGACTAGGAATGTGGTTACTAAGTGGCTGGGCTAAAAATTCACTTATAATTAGGCCATAGCAGCATTTAGCATTTTCTCTGTGTTCCATCAGAAAGGAAACAAAACAGCCACATTTCCCCAATTTTTAGTCTTCAGAACATATTCATAATAGGAGGGGTAAAACTATTTCTCATTATAGAGATTGGAAACCAAGGCAAAAGTGATCGATTAATCTCCCCAAGCCATGCAAGAAAGTCGTTGCTGAGTTTGGGCTTATGTTTTGGGATTCCTGCCCACTGCTGTGGAGCCACACCTTTTACTGGAACAAACCCCAGGGAAGAAGGTTTGCTGAATTTCCTGGAAGGCAGAGGTTTGCATTTGCACTCCCTGTACTGGGCATTTATCTGGGTGCAGCAGGAGAATGTTGCAGTTGGTGTGTGCCTAAGGACAGGGAGGAGAGAGAAAGCATTCTGAGCAAGCCAGGCTTGGGTCCAGGCTGTGTCATCGCTAACTACCTCCCCACGCCTGGGCTTGCCACCGCCCAAGGGGTCTCTCTGACTCCCTCCACAGACACCAAAGGACAGAGCAGAACACAGATCCCTCCAGACCTGAGTCATGCTAACATATTATTCTTTCAAAGATCACTGCTTGTTGTATAATGCAAGAAAAAAAAGTCCCCAATGTGTATGTGTTGGTGAGCAAACTTTATTTTCAGGAGAGAATCTCTCCACTCAGGAATCTTAGTGAAATGAAGACAAAAACATGTTTCAATTTTGTTTTTCTATTGTAATTCTGGTTTATTTTCAGCCTTGGAGTGATTTTTGGGGCTATAGATTGAGGGAGGGATAAAGAACAAACCAAAACATATTTATTAATGGTGTTTGCATAGTTCATTTACTCCTTCTGACAGCTCTGCAAGCATGTACTGTAATTATCCATTTTACGTAGAGCCTAGAGAGGGTCAGTAATGTGAGCGGCACCAGACAAGTTAAATGAGAAAAGCAGCGTTCAAGGCGGCTGTTCCTGACCCCCAAATCTCAGCTGTTTCTGCCTTGCTGAGTCGTCCTAATGCCCTCGGGGTAGCTTCCCCACGGCAATTCACACCACTGATGAGCTGGAGACTTTCTGGAGGGTCAACTGCCACAGTATTCCCACATCACAGGCTTGTCATGTTCTTTTTAAACTGGTTTTCTTATTTTTTATTATGGATGTTAGATTTTCCTCCTTCCTCAAAAGTTATCTTCACACACACACACACACACACTGTACCTGGGAGGGGGAATGGAGATGGGAGACAGCAAGGGTACATGTTAAATTTGAGCAATCACATGTCTTAGTTCGTTCAGGCTGCTGGGACAACGTCCTGGAGATGGGATGGCTTATAACACCAGAAATTTATTACTCACAGCTCAGGAGGCTGGGCATCTGAGATGGGGTGCCAGCAGGGTTGAGGGCAAGTGCCTTCTTCTGGGTGGCAGACATTTAAGAGTGAGGGAGCTCTCTGGGGTCTCTTTTAAGAGCTCCCCCCTCAGGACCTAATCACCTCCCAAAGGCCCTACCTCCTAACACCATCACATTCAGGGGTAGGATTTCAACATATGAATTTGGGGGCACACTCAATCCATTACCCAATTTCATTGATTTTTAAGAGGAATACTTTCTCATTCTGTAACCACCCTGAAATGTCCATGCCTAACACTCATGTCATCTAGGCAAGCCATGTGTCATGATTGTTGCTGCCACTGTGTGAGTGTCAAAGCTTTGGGGAACAGGTGTCAGAGGCTTAGAAGAAACTCCTGAAGATAATTGTGGAGCACTTTTGAAAGACATAGGGCTTTGCTAGAATTCTCCTGAAAGTTCTTCATGGCCGATTGGCAATGCTTTATGGGAAAATAGGGATTTCAAAGGTCCTGTATCAAAGGGTGATTCCAAAGAGGTAGATTCTGAATGTGGAAAAGTTTCAGGTGTACTTTAACCAATTTATTTAGCCTATATTTCCCTTTGTGTGTGTGTAGAAGAGTGATACATGGCTAAAAAATTTCTATGTCCAAATAAGTCTAAAAGAGCCCTTTTAATATGTTTAGAATAAAAACTCTAAGTGCTAAAAAAGCATTGTGACATATGTAGTTAGATCTCAGCATTTTTATTTTCTTCCTGCTTTGTTAAATAACAATGTATCCCACACTGATGGAGGCTTAGATTCTATTAAATACAGTAGCAAATTTATGTTTCATGTTTCAACAGTCATCAGTTTGTTTCTAATGTATTCACAGAAAATCATGTGAACCATCTTGCCATTAAACTATTTTCAAAATCTCATGGAAGCCTGACAACATTTTTGCAATTTAGCTAAGAAACTCTCTTGCTTTTGGGAAGGGAAGTTCCAATATTGTAAGGCTATGTTTCTGGGTATATTTTTGGTTAAGTTTTTGTTTATCCTGGCATTTGTCTAAAGAAAAAAAAAAAGTAAATGAAAGACAAGTAGAATGAAAATGCTTCCATTACAAAATGAGCTATCTGGAGAACAAAAAGGCATTTGTGCAAAGTTGGTGTGGATTTTATAAAAACATTTCACTTCAAAAGCCTCACTTATTTGCTTCTGCATTGACTGACTCATGATTAGGGGTTAAGAGCGTCCATGAGTTTCCCTGGTTGTGTCTTGTGGATTTATTAATATATTTAAATGGAAAATTCAACCTTATCATTGGTGCTGCAGGTGTATTTATTTATACTATCTTTGCTTTTAGAAACACACTATTATATCATAAAAATATTTCAACCTTAAATTACTTCCCATAGGCCTCAGGTTTCATGCAGTTCATATCTGGGCATAAAGAGAAATCAATACAGTCTGGCTTGAAGGCAATGGACTTTGGTTTTGGTCACACTCTTAGAGATAACAAGTGCCTTGCATAAAATGGATTCATTTTTTTCCATTTTGCACCATTCCTTCAGTACTGGCATTGCCACGTAGGCATTTTGTCTAGGCTGATAGCAGTTTCTAGGCTTGGAGGGCACTGCATTTCCAAGAAAGCAGAATCCAGACGTTCCCCAGTTTATGTCCACCTGCATTAAACATGGTCCCCGCTTAAAACCAGCTCCCTGATCTGGGATTTGGTGCTCGGTTGGTCTTTTGGACAAACAATCCCTCTCCCTTCACCAGGCCCCAACACTGAAGCCAAGACCCTCAGAGTCCCCCTCCGTGCCCCCCACAGTGAGGAGCCTGGGTCCTTCCCTCCCATGCCGTCCTGACCTCCCTGCGGTCTGGGGCTCCAGGGGGGGTACCGAGTTCGCCCCCACTATTCCAATACTCTGAGGCAAAAGGGTTTCAGCCATTCTGGTTACGTCGTTCCCCTGCTTTAAACCTTTATTGGTGCCCAGTGCCCCCAGGGGAAAGTCCTAACCCCTAAAGCAGCTTCCAAAACCCTTCCTCACTGCTTCGGGCTTGTGTGCGCCCTCCACGGTGCTGCCCTTGGTTCCCCGACCCTAGCAGCAATTTTGTCTCCACGCTGCCCTCCGTCCAGCCGCCCCAAACTTCCCACACTCTCCCGGCTCTCCCGTCTCTGCACAAGGCCTAGGGTGGGTTGGACTGGCCTTTAGGGAGTCCTGCGAACACACTGCCCCAAATCTCACTGTTTGATGGGAAAACGTTCCAAAGCAACGTTCAAACCAACATGTGTTGCAGTCGGCTGTAAACCGAGACCTGCACAGGTTTTGTTAAAACAATCCAGTTATATTAGAAGAGTGTGGAACAGACAGCTAACTTCCTCCTCCTGGAAGAACCCCATTTCAGAGCTTTGGAAGCTTCCAGAAGGAAGGCTGGCCCATTCTATGCCTGCCTTGTTTGGCACGTGCAGCCTTTGGAGTAGAACTGAGCAAATGCGAACTGCCGCGCAGCTCTGGCAAATAGCGTGCGGGCTCTAGGGACCAGCGGCAGGGAGCGGCCAGCACACTGCAGGCCCGCAGGCCCCCACCGACCCAGAGTGGCAGCTTGGTTTCTGCCCCCGGGGCTGCTGAGAGCTCATTCTCAGGGGCCAACAGGTGTGAAATTGATATCTATTAACAATGGCTTTTTATTGTGTGGCTTCTGCAAGTTCCCACCTTCTTTCTAACCTCAAGAGGACACCTTCCCTTCCCTGTAGTTCAAATATGTGCTAGAACTTTGGCATGGTCTCAAGGTTTCTGATGGTAAATAGGAAACACTTAGTTACCCTTACCAAAATCAGCAGGTGATTTTTTTCTCTGGCCACAGTGAAAGTGGAGGCCTGCTCACGTAAGCCCTGGATGGTGGGCCAGATCAGGGCTGTCCTGGGGTGCAGAATCTGAGAGGGCTGAGCCCCTGGGTGGACCCTCTGGGAGCATTTTCAGACAGATGGACAAAGGAAAATCTCCAGGGCATCTTGGCTCTAAGCAGACCTGGTGGGCCGTGTAAGACAGAGGAGGGTCTTGCTGTGCCTGTGTGTGTGTGTGTGTGTGTGTGTGTGTGTGTACGGTCCTTACAAATCGGTGGGTATGATGACCCTCACAGCCCACTTAGTACCTGTGGCAAGTTTGTTCTATTTCATGACCATGTCCCAGGTCAAGTCTCTGTGATAACTACAGTTCAGTGAGGGCTCACTAGAGCTCAAGCACTGTCCAGAGGACTTCCACACATGATCTCAAGTAATCTCACAACAATCTCTTTGGTCTGAGGTTTGAGAGCTCACACTACTTTTCCAAGTCCTGAAGCCAGGTCGCTCTGATGCCAGGGTTGATGAGCTATTCTGCCATCATGTGTCTCCTCTGGGTTAGAAGGGAGCCCAAGAGCACAGTGCCAGACTTCTCAGCATTCTTCACAATACGTTATCAGAAATATAATAAAAATAGCTGATGCTGAGATTCGGTGTTAGAAGCCTATTTAACTTGAGGCCTCCCTACTGTCTTCCTTGGTGCTTCTAACTCACTCCTGTTAGCCAGTCGTCTTACGCCCTTGTGAAAGACCTTTGAATGGCCCCCATTGCTAGTAGGGTCAGGTCTCCAATTTAAGGGGCTTCCAGAATCCTCCAGAACCCTTCACTGTCTGAGCAGGCACACTAGTTCTGTAGCTTCAAAGGTGGCACTACAGCCTTTTGAATCAAACATCGCCCAGGAAAGATGATCAGACTTGTGTTTGTATGAGAAAGATACGTGGGCATTGCTGGAGGAAAAGCCCTTGCTCTGAAGTGTCTCGGGACTTGGGAACAAGCACTCTTGCCTAAACAGAACAGTTTCTCGCTGTTTGTTATTTCCTGCAGAATCCTTCAGCACGCTCAGCTCAGCCTTCCGGAGCTGGGATCAGGCCTCCCGTCACCCGCTTCCCACCACCCTGAGGGCCGATCTGATAAGCTGTAAGCTGCAGTGGGGGGTGCGTGCTTTCTCTGCTTCCGAAAATGCACAGCTGCCTTTTGCTGCTAGGAAAATACTGAAGGTCTGGCTATAGCTGAGAACGTTCGACAACGGGTAGGTGACAAACACTCTTTATCTGCAGGATGAGGTTAGTTTCTTTTCGGGCCTGGTGTTTTTGCACGAAGGAAATCGCTTTCATAAGCATCAGATTAGATACAGGAAGCATCCGCAGGACAATGAAAAGCTGATAGAGGCTAGCTTCAGGATTTTCTCCCTGGTCGCTACTGCCACCTCCTGGCAGAATTTGAGAACTACACAACATGGACTTGCTAAGAACACTACCAGGATTACCCATTCTCTCCCTTCAAATTCTGTGTGGTGCAAAAAGAGAATTATTTTTCAGATAGAATCTTTATTGGTATATTTCATGATAGCAATGATGATAAGGCAGGAACAGAAATGATGAATAAAAACATTGTAGGAAGAGCTCATTTGAGGAAACAGGTAAAATACTTTGTCAGAATGATTTATTATGCTTTCTGACTTAGTGTTAGCTTTGTCCAAAGTAAGTGTTCAGCCTTGATCTGGGCTACTAAGACCTCCAGCCCACTCCCTAAAGCTGACTTATTAGCAAATTCAGGTTAATTTACCAATCAGTTTGGAAAATCAGCACAAAATTAAGAACTTAAGTGAAAATCACACTGAAATTAAGTGAAATTTGCCAACACTAAAAAATTATTTGGTCTAAGGTACATCTTTAAATTTTGCAATTAAAATGATTGGATTTGGTATCAGGCCTCATTATTATTTTGTATCAGTTTTATTCTTAGAGTCTTACTCTCTAGAAATTTAAATTCTAAGTTAGGTAAAGAATTACTGCAGGACACACAATATATATTATTGGCAGAAGTAGATCTATATTTTTCCAGTTATTTAAATTTTATTGTGTGTGTGTAGATTTTCTTTCAGCTTTAATATTGAATGTGCTGAGATCCAGAGGTGGTAATTTCAGAAGTATGTTGAGGATACTGGCAGAGACTTCTCAACAGCAGAAACTGAAGAATCTTAGTTGGCCCATGGCTGCTGTGTTAGTCTGAGTGTTCTGAGAAGCAAAGGTAAGGAGGGATTAAACATGCAAGGACTTTATTGAGGGGGGGAATGTCAGTTAGGGAAGATGGGGAGGGAGGGAGAAGAAGGCTGGAAGGGCCACCGGACCACAGTGTGGGTCTGACCCCAAGTGCAGGAGAGAAGGAGGGAGGGAAAGAGGAGGGAAAGGAGGCAGGCGGGCAGGCGGGCAGGCTGGAAGCATCTTACACTACAGTGTAGTTCCAAGGAAAGCTGTTGGGGATCCTTGTGGCAGGCAGATTTCAGGGATAACCCCCAATGACCCATGCCTTTGGTACCCACATCTTGAATAACCCCTTCCCTTTGAGGGTGGACTGGACCTTGTGACTAGCTCCTAGTGAATAGAATATGGCAAAATAATAGGATGTCACTTACAAAAGACCGTGACTTCCATCTTACTGGACTCTTTCTCACTGCTTTTGCTGATGCAAGCTATTGTGTTGGAAAGTCCCGTGTAACGAGGAACTGAGGGTGACCTCCAGGCAATAGTCAGGAAAGAGCTGAGGCCCTCAGTCTAACAGCCCATGAAATGTTGAATCCTGGCAACAACCTCTAGGTGAGCTTGGAAGCAGATCCTTCCCTGGTCAGGCCTCAGATGAGAGGACAGCCCTGGCTGACACTTTGATTTCAGCCTTGTGAGACATCTTAAAGCAAAGAACCCAGCTAGACTGCTGCTGAATTCCCGACCCATAGAAACTGTGAGATAATGAATGTGTACTGTTTTAAGCTACTAAATTTTGGAGTAATTTGTTGAGCAGAAACAGATAATCCAGTTTATAAACCATGAGAAAAATCTTACAACAGCTAGAATAAGCTTGCTTTAGCGCCGTAGTATTCCTGATGCACTCAGTCCTTTGCTGGGAGCAGCCTGTGGGGAACACAGCCTCACTCCAAGTGGATTTCAGAGCACAGCAGCTGGGACCCAAGGACAGTTATGCCCACTATGTCAGAGATCTGCGAGGTACGTTACCACTGCTGCTGCAGACACCCAGAGCAAGGATCCCGTTTGTCATCTTCTCTCGAAGCTTGTATGACCTCTGCTGAACTGGTCAATATGGTATGTGTGTAAGCTGTACATACAACTTTCAGAAAGGGTCCTTAAAAGGAGGGGTTATTTCCTCCCTGCCCTCTCCCCTCTCTTGCTGGCTGGAATATGATGAGATGACTGCAGCCATTTTGTAACATGAGACAGAAGACAGTTGTGGGGGATGATGAAGCCATAAGATGAAACAAACCTAAGCCCTCTGATCATGGGTGCCTAGGTTCATAGAAGAGAGAAATAAACTTCTAATTTGTGTAAATCACTGCTTGAAACAGGACTTAATCCTAATGGGAATAAAATTACATTTTATATGTAAAATTGAGGGTTAAAGGAGTAAATATTTCCCAAAGCATAAATTACAGCACAAGGAACAATTTACTTACTTAAGACCATTCCTGGGAGAGGACGTTCATTGCACATGTTGAAGGCAGTAGCAGCCCTCACCTGCCTTTTGCTGGGACGGTGTCCATCTTCACAAGGATAAAAGAAGAACTGCTGCTGCTCATCATGGAGAAGTGTCTGAAGACAGCCATTGAGAGAGCAGTTAGCCCTCGACCCACTGGCCCCAGAGGCTGACACAGCTTGTTGAATAAAGAGACCAAGAAGGGAAACAGTTTGATCTTAATTGTCTGTCAAATCAGTTGAAAAGTAACTTTCCACAAACAAATTTTTTTTTGAAGCTTTCAAAGCTTGAAAACATAATAAATATTACTCTTTGTTGGGCTTGCCATTCATTGAACCCAGGACCATTCTTTGGCCATGGGACAGGGGGTTATTTTCTGGAAGGCTATGACTGTTCTCTCTGATGACTTTTGAAACATGAATTGACTCAACAGAACTTTTTGGCTATGTTATCCATTTTTTCACCCTCACGTGTATTTTCAATGTGTAGCATCTGAGGATTAGCAAATGCCATATTTATTGTTTCATAGGTTAGGAGATGGGCCTGCAGTACACCAGTCTGGTTCTAGCCCGAGCTATACCACTGAATTGCTTGTGTCACATTGGGCTTAATCTCAGATTTTCTTCATTTGCACCATGGGATTAGTAACAGTCCCTGGTTTATGGGATTGCTGCGAGATTAAGTTTGATAATGCATGAAAAGCCTTAGAGGTTTGGTAGAGTGCTGGGCCTGTTGTAAAGACACGGTAAGCATTAGCTATTACTATCAATATTAATACCCAGTCTCTAGTCATGTGTCATCTAATATGGTATCCACTGGCCACATGCAGCCATGAAGCACTCAAAGTGAAACTCGTCCAAATTGAGATGTGCTGTAAATGTAAACTACAGGTTAGATTTTGTTGTCTTAATATTAAAACAAGAATGTAAAATATTTCTCCAACAATTTAAAAAATACTGATTACTTGTTGAAATGACATTTTGGATATAGTGCATTAAAATATATTATTAAAATTAATTTCACCTCTTTCTGTTCCCTTTTTTTAAATGTGGTTACTAGGCAATTCTAAATGACATACACAGCTTGCATGTCAGATTGTTTTTGCACAGTGCAGGTCTAAGCAGACAGATGGGGCGCAGTGGTAAAGTAAACCAGGAAATTATAATCTGCTTGATTGGTATCTGATAATTATTAGCAGCTCAGACAAAGGATGCAGAGGTTTGGGGAAGGGAATCTACTTTCTAGGGACCTGTGGCTACTGATACTATTCAATCCTATAGATATTGACTGAGGTCAAGGGGTGGTCATCTTGGGGAGCAGTGCTGGATTGTGTGAGCCCAAAGATAGGCTGAAATATCTGGGAGTTCAGACAATGGAAATTTGGAAGGGTGTAAACCAGAATCTGGGGTAGAGTCTAAGATCCGGGGTGGAGCATATTGTTGAAAGAGAACCAAATAGCTGGGAGTCTTCAGGGGCCTTGACCAAGTTTAGACGAAGGAAATCCACCTCTCAGGGACCCTGTTGATAAAACACAATTCAATCCACAGATATTGATTAGAACTACTGTGTGCCAGACTGTCTGTTAGAAACTGGTGAAAACACAGTGCCTTGCCTTCAAGGTGCTCTCGGTGTACTGGGGAAAACAGATCAACAGGTAGTTGTAGCACAATGATGAAATGCTGGAATAAAATGCAATGGGAGCTCATTGTAGAGAAAGATCATATCCATTGTGGATGAGGAATGGTTTCCTAGAAAAAGTGACATCTCAGCTAAGACCTATGGGACAGCAACCAGGACAGAAGGGAGAAGTCCGCTCTGGGTGAGAGAGCAGCAGGAATGGAGGCTGGGAAGCTAGGGAGCCACCAGCGGCTGCAGGAGCTGGAAGTGGCTCGGTGCTGCTTCAGAGCAGAGGGAACGGCGGGCGCGGATGGAAGCTGGACGGAGGGGAGGAGGCCAGATCCCAAAGGGGATGGTGTCACAGACGGAGAGGTTTGAGGACTTGAGGCAGGGGAATTTTAAGCAGAGGAGTCACATGGCCAGATTTGTGCTTTAGAAAGATGTCTCCAATTACATGGTGGGGGTTCCAGTCCAGATAAGATGAATTAAACACACTCCATCTTGTCTCTCCACTGAAATCAGCTCTAAAACCTGGACAGAATGCATGAACAGCTATTTGAGGATTTTGAAGGGTAAACAGTAGCAAGTAGATTGGGGAAGACTGGCGTTTGGAGTGCCACCGAACTAGTGGTGAGTTCACCTTTTTTCCCTTCAGTACGTCCTGGACTCAGCCCAGCCTGAAAGCTGGAATGTGGCGTCACGACAGAGAGCCAGGAGAAGCTCTCTGGTTCAGGCTTGAGGAGCAGGAAAGGGATCTCCTAATGCTAAGAGGCAGTGGGGAAATTCCCATGTATATTTTTCCTTTTCTCCCTTTGCTTGCATCCTCACCTCTAAGTAATATGAGGTGGCAGCAGAAATGGTAGAGGCCAAACCTCAGAGGGATGGAATTTCCTCTCCATTTGGATGAGCTATGATCCCAAGAGGATAGGGATCATACCCTCTTGCTGTTTTTTAAAAACTGTCTCCCATTGCTTGGTCCCAGGCATGGACTCAGTTGCAGCAATTGTATGGCAGAGTACATAAATAAAGCCTCGGTTTTCTGGATGGAGACTGGAAGGAAGAGACCTAGGGAACCATAAAATGCTGGGGAAACCATGGAAAGGAACGAGCTCAGGAAAGCAATCTCACAAAGTTGTTACGATCTCCTGGTCTTACCCCTGAACTGCACATGGATGAAACTGACCCTAAGTAGAATGTCATGTTCTCTGAGAACTGACCCAATGGATAGACAACAACCCAGTACCTATACCCCCCACTGGGTAGCAAACATCTAAATAGCATCGCCGAGCTTTGAAAATGGTACTGACATTTAAGTCACATGGATAGAAGGCTGGCCAGAATTTGAAGCCTGAACTCAACAGAATCCACTAAAGAAAGCAAGTTGCCTGATTAAGCAAAAATATTAGCATTCCCCATAGGTAACATAATATCCAAGATATCCAGAAAATAATCCCAAATTACTTAGCATACAAAGAATGAGGAAAATCTTGCATGGACAAAGAACCAATGAATGCTGAAGTCATGATGTCTCAGATTTTAGGGATATCTGACAAAGACATTCAGGCAGCAATTTTAAGAATGTTCCAAGAAGTAAGGGTAAACCCTCTTGAAATGAATGTTAAAGCTAGAAAGTCTCAGCAAAAAAAATGGTAAAAAGAACAAAGTAGAAATTTTACAAGTGAAAAATACAATCACCAAAAATTAAAAAACTGAATGGGCTCCATGGAGGTGAGAGAGTAAAGAGTCAATGAACTTGAAAATAGATCAATAGAAATGATCCAATATGCACAGCAGAATGTTCAGCTTCTGACATTCAAAATTGATTTTTATAGGCTTTTAAAGGAAAGCATTTTCTAATAGTTTTAGCTCCTATTTAGCCTCTCAGGAATCAAGCCTGAGGGCCTTGGAGCTCAGAGGTCATCCTATAGTATAAAAATGATGTGATGTCTTGGTTATGTAGCTTGTTTCTCTGCATAAAGAGGGAAAATTCATCCCTTTTCATCACTTGGTGAGATGAAATTGGATGAGAGAAAGAATAGTGAGAGAGAGGCGGGAAGGGTAGTTTATTGTAACTTTCTATCTTCATGCTGGAGGGGATTGAGAATGTCAGTGGTGCGTGGAGCTGGCTTGCATCAGATCTTGAGGGCTGATTGTTTCAGGAATTTTGCAAACTGATTGTTAAATAGTTGGCATCTTGTAATGGGACAGGGTAGGAATATTTGCATCATGATAATTGGCAAACACTTCAAATCCCTGGAGAGTCTATTGTTAAATTGCCAGCACACCAGTGATGACAGATACATCAGTGAGGATATGGGAGTAGGCAGAGGTAGAGGCATGCTTTCTGTCTGCTGTTTGGAACATTGGAGGATGATGCTATGCAGGGACTTGTGCTAAAATGGTGTGATTGGCATGGTGGCATGACACGGCTGGACAGAGAGTGAGACTGGTTACAACTCTCAACCCTACCTACTTTCTCACATGGCATAAATGCTGGACCGAAAGCCAGTGAGTCAGCCATGAGGCCCAGTGTGATACGGTGAGGGACCTCACCACAGAGCCTGGCCCCTCACAGAGCCTGGCCAGGGAACTCAGACTCAGGGTCTGTTGAGCAATGAGAGTTGAGTGAAGGCTGAGTCAGTGGGAGTTCCCACTGGGAAAGTGGGCCACAGGTTCATGAGTCACAGATGTCACCAGCAGACTGGCAGATCCAACAAAGATCAGGCCAATTCTACTTGCACCAGATTGACCAGGACAAGCATGGGACTAAGGAAGGTCCTGGGTCCCTAAGCCCCTTCACTCCACCACTATGAGATCCCAGGAGGCCTCCTACCCCATAAACCAGATTCTATCTGCAAAGGGGTAAGCATGCAAATAAAGGGCATGAGATGTAACTTCCATAAGAATGAATGCTGAAGGGACTGTTTAAATTACTGTACCTAACTAAGGTCAAAAGTCAGTCTATACATTAGTTATCTTTCCTCTGTTTCCTAATAGGTGGTAACTCAGGAGAAAAATGAGAGCAGGTATAGAATCAAACTAAAGAGACCACATTTTCTCTTCCTATCTGACTGTTAGTGTGAATTTGCTGCCCAGCAACACTTAGAAAATAAGTGAATAGCCTACTTTTGATTATTCAAATGTACAGTTCATGAAGTTTTCTTTATTTTTATTTAAAGTTCAATCATTCTTTGAAAACTGAAGTTGGACTTCACCTTTATTTTTCAGATGGAAAAGAAGCCAGAACTTAATTGCGGTTGAGGGATTTGAAGACAGAATGACTAACTCTTGGGTGCCTGTCCATGAGGTGGAGGTTAGCTCTCAGGCTGGTAAGTCCACAAACTGCATTTTTATCATTCCCTGCTGTAGTTACTCGGATCAGATGAAATGGCTCATCTTAAATGCAGGTGAGGTGAATTGATAAAGAATACTAGTTCATCTAGCTGTTGTGAAAAATGTGATTGTCAGTGGACAGGAATGCTCCAAGATATAGGATGTTAGGGCCAAAGAGATAGTTGAGGTAACTTAGTCCAGGAAACTGAGACCCTGAGGGGTGAAAAAGCACTAATGTTAGGCAGCTTGACCAGGCAGGGTTGGAACTCAAACCCTGACACCACTCGCATTTTACATAGGGATTCTAGGATCCACTCCACCTCTGCCTTCCCTCTTGTGTATGGGAGAAACCAAGTCACAGTTGGAAGGCTGCTAACGATCATGGAATTTGAACAAGAGTTTCATTCCACTTGCCAAGCAGATGCGAAGCTCCTGTGAGCCCATCAGAGACACACATTCTAATTTCTCTGTGTCCCTTTTTCGGTACTTGATGAAGAAAGACCCTGGGTCTTTATAGGGGAATAAAATTCTTAGGGTATGTTATTTCTGAGTTAAATGCTAAGTCCATCACACAGTAGTCTTGATTGGATCTAAGTGCGTCTTAAGCCATTGAGTGATAATAGATAATGGTGATTGCTCCTGTTATTGGGCATACACTGTGTATATGTCAAGGGTTGCATTAGGTGCTTTACATGCTGTACTATTTCCATGTTGATAGGCTAATAAACCATCTCTAAGGTCTACCACTTTCCACCTTGGGAAGTGGTCTTTTTCCCATGCTTGTGACCATCTATGACCTGTGTAGAATTGTGTGGCTGACTGATCACATTGGTAACTGAGTTTCATGTGGCTGCCTCCATACCCCACATCTTCTGTCTGAGCCCCTGGAGATCCTGGATGTCTGTGTCCTGGAGGCTTTGAGAGCCCCGGGAATTCCTGGGGCTGGTCTTGGCTTTGTCCAGCCCACGCCTTCTCTTTTACATGGATTCGAATGTTGGCTTGTGGGCAAGGCCGGCAAGCTCCTTGAGAGAGACTTGTGTTTTGTTTCCAACAAAGAGAGGGAAGAATAGAGGCAGTGACTGAAAATTGGAAACATTTAAGAGAAATTTAATTGTTCCGGGATACCAACAATACCGAGAAGTGTATCTAAGTGGTCTGGATTTATGGTCCACACCTTTTTGGGGCTCTGTGGGTCCCTTCACAGGGTGAATGGCAGGTGAATCCCTTTGTGCTGCCCTGGAACTCTGATAGTGTTGGAGAAACTATGGCAGCAGGTGTTCGTGGGGCAGCTGGCTGTCAAATCACTCATGGGAAGCTGGATGAATGAACCACTAAGGGGGTGAGAGTGGGGGGGAAGATGGTGACCAAGGAAAAAACAAAGAGATCCTGCTAGGATTCCAAGGCAGAGGGTGGCATGCTGGGGACAGCCTGGCCTGGGTGCCGTCTCTACCTGGTCTGACCATTTAGATCAATGTGAACTTCAGGAATAGAAGAGCTGATAAAAACAAAGACTTGACTACAAGGCTATGCATTTTACCAAAGCTTCTCTGTTTGGTATTTTTGATTGAAATTTTACAAAACCCACAAGGACCTTCTTAAAATGGGGTAAAATATACATAAAATAAAATTTATCATCTTAACCACTTCTCCGTGGCAGTTAAGTGCATTCTCATTGTTGAGCAACCATCACCAGCGTCCATCTCCAGAACTTTTATATCTTCTCAAACTGAAACTCTGAACCCATTAAACACAGCTCCCCACCCTCCTCTCCTGGCCCCAGGCAATGCTGAATCTACTTCCCGTCTCTGTGAATTTGGTAAACTCCAAGAGCCTCGTGTCAGTGGAACCACACATTTTTCCTTTTGTGTCCGGCTTATTTCACTTAACATAATGTCCTCAAGGTTACCTATGTTGTAGCCTGTGTTGGAATTTCCTTCTTTTTTAAGGCTGAATAACATTCCATTGTACATATATGCCACATTTTGTTTATCCATTCATCTGTTAATGGACACTTGGGTTGTTTCTAACTTTTAGTTACTGTGAAGATGGGTGTACAGATTTCTGTTCAAGTCCCTACTCTCAATTCTTCTGGGTACATATCCAGAAAAAAAAATTGCTGGGTCATGTGGCAATTCTATTTTTAATTTTTTGAGGAACTGCTACATGGGGCACAAATACTTTCACACTGATTCTGCCAGTTCAGACAAACTCATCATCTCTTTATAACTATGAATGATTCCAGATTAGTAGGGATTTGCTGTTAATTGGTAGCATTGGGCTTGAATATTTTAATTTAACAAGGGATTCATTTCAGTTTTTAAAATCTTGGAAGGCTCTCACTGAAGTCAGCCCCTCCTTTGGGAACCTAGCCTGTGTCCTTCAATCTGGTTTGGTGAGGAGGGCAGAATAAGGGCCCCTAAAGATGTCTCCATCTTAATACCTGGAACGTGTTACCTGATATGGTAAAAGGGACTTTGTGGGTGTGATTAAGCACCTTCAGATATGAAGATGACCCTGGATGATCCAGGTGGGTCCAATGTAATCATAAAGGTCTTTAAAAGTGGACAAGGGAGGCAGGAGAGACTAAAAAAAAAATGTGACTACAGAAGAAAGATACAGAGAGATGCAATGGTTTGAAGATGGAGGAAGAGGCCATGAGCCAAGGAGTGTGGGTTGATCAAAAGGACACGTAGATGGAGTTCTCCCTAGAGTGTGCAGAAGGAGCACAATCCAGTGTGCACCTTGATTTTAGACCAGGGATACCCGTTGCTGGCTTGTGACCTCCAGACCTGAAAAATAATACATTTGTGTTGTACAAAATACTAATTTGTGAGGATTTAGTACATCAGTGGCAGGAAGCTCATACAGATTTGGTACCTGAATAGGTTCTGAGCTCAATTCCAATGTGTGTGTGGAGGTTGGGGGATGGGGGGAGTCCTCCGAACACAACACCAAGCAAAAATCATCAGCTCAATTCTTTTTGTGTGTGTGTGTGTGTTTTTTAAATTTTGGTATGATTAATGTGCAATTACATGAGCAACATTATGGTTATTAGACTCCCCCCATTATCAAATCCTCACCACATACCCCGTTACAGTCACTGTCCATCAGTGTAGGAAGATGCTATAGAATCACTACTTGTCTTCTCTGTGCTATGCTGCCTTCCCTATGCGCCCCCCATCCAATGTTATGTGTGTTAATCGTAATGCCCGTTTTCCCCCCTTATCCCTCCCTTCCCACCCATTCTCCCCAGTCCCTTTCCCTTTCATAACTGTTAGTCCATTCTTGGGTTCTGTGAGTCTGCTGATGTTTTGTTCCTTCAGTTTTTTCTTTGTTCTTATACTCCACAGATGAGTGAAATAATTTGATACTTGTCTTTCTCTGCATGGCTTATTTCACTGAGCATAATACCCTCTAGCTCCATTCATGTTGTTGCAAATGGTAGGGTTTGTTTTCTTCTTACGGCTGAATAATATTCCATTGTGTATATGTACCACATCTTCTTTATCCATTCATTTACTAATGGACACTTAGGTTGCTTCCATATCTTGGCTATTGTAGTGCTGTGATAAACATAAGGGTGCATCTGTCTTTTTCAAACTGGGCCGCTGCATTCTTAGGGTAAATTCCTAGAAGTGGAATTCCTGGGTCAAATAGTATGTCTATTTTTAGTTTTTTGAGGAACCTCCATACTGCTTTCCACAATGGTTGAACTAATTTACATTCTCACCAGCAGTGTAGGAGGGTTCCCATTTCTCCACAACCTCGCCAACATTTGTTGTTGTTTGTCTTTTGAATGGTGGCCATCCTAACTGGTATGAGATGATATCTCATTGTGGTTTTAATTTGCATTTCTCTGATGATTAGCACTGTGGAGCATTTTTTTAATGTGCTATTGGCCATCTGAATTTCATCTTTGGAGAAGTGTCTGTTCAGATCTTCTGCCCATTTTTTAATTGGATTATTTGCTTTTTGTTTGTTGAGGTATGTGAGCTCTTTATATATTTTGGATGTCAACCTCTTATCAGATGCGTCATTTATGAATATATTCTCCCATACTGTAGGATGCCTTTTTTTTCTACTGATGGTGTCCTTTGCTCTACAGAAGCTTTTCAGTTTGATATAGTCCCACTTGTTCATTTTAGCTTTTGTTTCCCTTGCCCGGGGAGATATGTTCATGAAGAAGTTGCTCATGTTTATGTCCAAGAGATTTTTGCCTATGTTTTTTTCTAAGAGTTTTATGGTTTCATGACTTACATTCAGGTCTTTGATCTATTTTGTTTACTTTTGTATATGTGGTTAGACAATAATCCAGTTTCATTCTCTTACATGTAGCTGTTCAGTTTTGCCAACACCAGCTGTTGAAGAGGGTATCATTTCCCCATTGTATATCTATGGCTCCTTTATCATATATGAATTGACCACATATGCTTGGGTTAATATCTGGACTCTCTATTCTGTTCCACTGGTCTTTGGGTCTGTTCTTGTGCCAGTACCAAATTGTCTTGATTACTGTGACTTTGTAGTAGATCTTGAAGTTGGGAAGTGAGATCCCCCCCACTTTATTCTTCCTTCTCAGGATTGCTTTGGCTTTATGGAGTCTTTTGTGTTTCCTACGAATTTTAGAACTATTTGTTCCACTTTGTTGAAGAATGTTGTCAGTATTTTGATAGGGATTGCATTGAATCTGTAGATTGCTTTAGGTGGGATGGCCATTTTGGCCATATTAATTCTTCCTACCCAAGATCATGGGATGAATTTCCATTTATTAGTGACCTCTTTAATTTCTCTTAAGAGTGTCTTATAGTTTTCAGAGTATAGGTCTTTCAGTTCCTTGGTTAGGTTTATTCCTAGGTATTTTATTCTTTTTGATGCAATTGTGAATGGGATTGTTTTCCTGATTTCTCTTTCTGCTAGTTCATTGTTAGTGTATAGAAGTGCAACACAATTTCTGTGTATTAATTTTATATCCTGCAACTTTACTGAATTCAGATATTAGATCTAATAGTTTTGGAGTGGATTCTTTAGGGTTTATTATGTACAATATCATGTCATCTGCAAACAGTGACAGTTTGGCTTTTTCCTTACCAATCTGGATGCCTTTTATTTCTTTGTGTTGTCTGATTGCCATGGCTAGGACCTCCAGTACTATGTTAAATAAAATCGGGGAGAGTGGGCATCCTTGTCTTGTTCCCGATCTCAAGGGAAAAGCTTTCAGCTTAATGCTGTTAAGTTCATCAGGTCAATTCTGACACTACCTGGAGACAGCATCAGATCCCACAGGTGGAGGGCTCAGTTCTGCAAGATACCCACCCCCCTTCAGATGCCAGTCATAAGCCCCAGGCTTCTGACTGACTGGTTACAAATTGGAGGCCCCAAATGACCTCCATCTAAGGTTCGGTTAATTTGCTTGAGTGACTCACAGAACTCAGGGAAACACTTAACTTACATTCACCAAATTATTAAAGGACATGATAAAGGATAACAATCAATGTCCAGATGAGATACACAGGGCGAGGTCCTGAACGAAAGAGCTGTCAGCTCGGTAGCATGTGGAAGTATTCTGGTTCCCCAGGCTTGGAAACCCTCCAAAAAAGTACTACTTCACTGTGTAGTAATGACTTTTTAAATTACCTAATTTATGAGCTAGTGAAGTGCCCTTAAAAGCAAGCCCATAATAAGTATTTTAAGGACTGAAAAACCCATTTCAGGTAAATCCAGGGTCAAGGTGTTCATGGCCACTGATTCTCAGGGAAGTGTTATCTTTTCCCGGTTTCACTCTTCCTGGGGTGCTTGAACAAATTCGTGTGCATGCCTTCCAACAGAGTCCCCTGCTTCCTTCTTCTCTTCCTTCAGAAAAACGGAGAGGGGTGGGTGGGCATGTGGGCACCCTGGGCGGGCACCCTTCTCAGTAACGAAGCTTAAGAAGGCTAAGACCTCCACTCTCTGTATGTCTCTGATAAGAGATATTTTCCTGTCCCATTAAGAGAGTTTGAATCTGTTCCCAGCCTCGATTAAAGGGTCTGCTACCCTTTCAAAGAACAAAGCATTTTGAGAAAAATTTAAACAATGCCTCTGAACACATCTTTGTTACACATGTCAACGTCTGCCAAAATTTCAGGATCAAAGAAATCTGAATAGATTTATACAATAGGGAACACTTCGGAAAAAATGTTAGATCACTGGGAAGGGCATGTCCAGGATTGAATATCCATGACTCCTTTTTCTTTTCCAGTCCATAAAGAAAACAGGCTCAGAATGAAGTCCTTTGATGTTTTTTTTAAAAAAAAAAAAAAATTGGTGAACTTCCCATAACAAAAATTTTACCCTTTTAGCCATTTAAAAGTTTTCAGTGGCATTAAGTACATTCACCTTGTGTGACCATCACCACTGTCCATCTCCAGAACTGTTTCACCAGCCCAAATTGGATTTTTTTTGTCATTCCTGTCTGTACAACAAGGACAATGTTTTCTCTAAGTTTCATCCTCGTGATACCCATAACTACGCGTCCCTTGTAAACTGCCCTGAGTTTGGAGCTTCTTCTCCTCTAGGCCTCAGCACATGTTGGCTTTGGGAGTAAGGTAAATGGATGTGCTATGGACTCTGAGGATGTGCTTCCGACTAGCATATAAACAGACAACAGGTTTTAATGCCTTTTACGAGGAGGAGGGCGAGGAAGGGAGTGCCTCTCCTCACCACAGGAGCAGACAGCCTGTCTGTCTTCAAGCAGAGGGAAAAACAGTAATACGGGGAGGTGACATGTAGGTCCATGGACTCCCAAATGTCAGTGGGGAGACAGAAGACACACTTGGTAGGGAAATGGGATTCTGGGGTGGTTCTAGGGGAGAGAAATCCTGCCCACCAGCAAAACTGGAATTTCCCATGCGTCAGTCTGCGGGTTCATATGAAGATGCTCTAATAATAATAATAACTTCATGGAACATCCCTGACTTACCACCACACTTGCATCTTACAGAATCTCCAGACTCCTCCTGTTCTGTGCTGGTAATTTCTGGGCCCCTCGCTTGTCAGCTCAAGACCCATTCTTCCCTATTTCACTCTTCAGCACCTTCCTCTGGGGCTGTCGTCCAAGCTCTGAGAGCTGCAAGAGGGCAGAGCCCCACTGCTGTTGTGTGTCTGGGGGGCAGCACAGTGCCCATGCCCAGGCCTGGTTCTCCCTCCCCACTTTGTGCGGGATCCTGGGGTGTCCTGGAGTTTCCCTGAATTCCTTGGAAAGTCAACTTTGGGCTCCACTTCTCTCTCTTAAAGGCTCTGCCAAAGCCCACAGGGCTGGGTTGGGGGGACAGGACAGTGGGCCCTCCCTTCCACTCTGCTCTGCCCCCAGGAGCTTATCCGTACCATGTCAACACTGTCACTTTCACACCGAAAATATCCAGAAGAGATGTGATGGTGGCCTTTGCTAAGGTGAGGATCCGTTTCCTCCCAAGATTGTGCTGATTGTGAATAACTGATTTTTTTTAGAGCTGCTTCTCCAGCCTGAAAGTCCTCTGGGAACAAGTCCCCCAAGAACAAGAACAGGTGTGGTTGGACTCCCAGCGGATGACTTCAGTGGCTTGTTTCTGCCTCCAAGATTCTGGAAGCCTGAATGTGGCTGTGAAATACTGAAGTCAAAACCTCTACAATATTGGATGATGAAAAAAAGGTTGAGCAAAAACCTAAGAACTGCAGACAGACAGCCGTCAGGGATTGTGAAGGGAAAAAAATAGCCCAACCCAGACAAATGAGTAGTTTGGTACCTTGAAAGGCAACAGTGGGCAAATCCAATACGATTATGAAAAACTGTGGCCAGGGAACAAGGAGTGATAAGCACCTGTCTTCTCAGTGACCCCAGACATGACGTTTGCCACCCAGGGGGGCGGTGGGAGCTGTCGCTAAGCACTGCAGCCCTAGGCCTGGTTGCACGTGACACCAGGTGACCAATAGGGTCCCTCTTTCTTTCTCCTTTCCCTCCTTCCTTCTTTCCTTCCTCCCTCTGTCCCTCCCTTACCTTTTTATTGTAATGATATACAACGTTGCGTGCTTTTAAGGTATACATGGTGCTAATTTGATACATTTATGTATTATAATATGATCGCTGTTGCGGTGCTATTTAGCAAATCTATCACATTACATGATTGTCTTTTCTTTATAGTGTGTGGGATAATTGCATTTTAGAAGGGAGTTTCTGCTAAGATTTCTTTCGACTCCTTCCATTTCATTACCAAAAATGAGGTGAGAAAAGGAAGAAGAGGAGGGAGGTGTTGTGGGCTGAGTGTCTGGGACCCTCTGCAAAATTCCTGTGCTGGAACTTCCTCCTCAGTGTGATGGTGTCACGAGGTGGAGCCTTTGAGAGGTGAGTACGTCCTGGGGGGAAGCCTTACGAGTGCGATTAAAAGAGGCCCCCAAAAGCTCCTGAGTGTTACTACTCAAGCTCTGAAAAGTAAACTCGGGAAGAAAGTCGAAGGGCCCAGAATGCTCGGGCTTCCTGGCCCCCGGACCATGGGAGAAGCTTCAAGACTCAGCACCTTCAAAACAGCTGCTCCCCCTTGCCTGCCCCTGCGATCTCTGCCCGTGCTGCCTCCTTGCAGATGCCCTTCTCAGGCTGCACCGTGTCTCTCCTTCCTTCATCCCTCCCATCCCCATGGACGCCCCACCCACTGGGTCAGCCCGCACCTCCCACAACCAAAGGGGAGTCAGACACCATGAGTCAACCGTGGAAAGGGGTGAGGACCCTCTGGGTAAGGAGAATAACCGCTTGCCAGGGAGGGTGCAAAGGAGCTGTTCAGGAGGGTGACACGGGGACCCTGTGGCAGGGGAATGAGTGTCAGGTGAGGCCTGGGTTCACAGCTGACCTCAATAAACACTTGCTGATTTATTGAGTTTCAGGGATTAACAGAAAAGCGTGTGCCTGGGCCAAAGTCTCTTTTATTATGTATTTTATTTAATCTAAAATTGTGTTCATTGCCTAATGGTAGCAGAAATACAGTACATTCTGGTGCACGTGAATGCAACACCAGGCTGGCAGCCAGGGAGCCGGAGCCAGACCGCCTCCACCACCGGCGCCAGGATCTCTCAGTCCCACCCATCCTCCGAGGGCCAACTCCGCGCCCCGTCGACCGCGAAGCCGACCTGTATCTCAGCCCCATGAAACCCCATGTTTTGTTCTTCTCTTTTGCTACTTCCCATGGACTCCCCACACTAAGAGATTTTTGATACTTTCCTTCTGCCCTTTTCCTAAAATGTAAGGTGATTTTGGGCAGAGATTATATTATTATTTATTTCTATTATCATACTTAATACAATGGCCAGCGAGCAATTGGTGCTGAATAAATATTGACCAAAGGAAGGAAGGAAGGAAGGAAAGAAGGAAGGAAGGGAGGGAGGGAGGGAGGGAGGGAGGGAGGGAAAAAGCCAGATTATTCTGTCCCATTTATCCAGGTGGGTTTTTCTGTTGTTATTGAAGAGCATGGTCGAATTTCTCCAAATCGTCATTTCAGTAATTCAGTATATGCTCCTTAAACATCCATGGACTTTGCTTTTGTTTGTTTGTGGTTTTTTTTTTTTTTTTGCTGTGCTTTTACCAATGCATTAATCTAACCCCTTTTTAGCTTACTTTTTTTTCAGCCTGCTTGCTGCTTCACTTAACAAATCCTGCAAGTCCACAACTGAAGCCATGAAGTATTGCATGTTATATGGTCTCCAACTAGACAGCCAAGGCAGTATCAGCTATTTAGAGCCTGGGTTTGGAGTCAGACAGACCTGAATCCCAGCGGCTGAGGCCTGGGCAAGCTGGGGCCAGTTACCTCATTTCTTGGACACCAAGTTCCTCTTCTATAGTGTGGGTCATCATGTGACCCACTCACACATGGGCTGTTATTAAGTATTAGATGCAGGTAAAAGACCTACCTCTGTGCAATGCCTGACACATAGCAAATGCTCTGTAATTAGCTTTCAAGCAATCATTATTATTATTGTTGCTGCTCTGACTTCTTGGATGTTATCTTCCTATACTCATTTTACTCATGTCAGTTTATCTTTATCTTGTTGTTGTTCTTTGATCATCTCAGTAATATTCTCTGGCTCCCTCTCAAATTTTCTTCCCTCATTTCTGAGTAGGAAAAAAGGAGGGAAAGTCACAATAAAATGACACAGGCTTATGTGGCATGGATGTTTTCTTTCTTTCCAACCTTGGCTGGGTTTCAGGGAACCCAGAAAAACATCAGCTGGAGGAAGAAATCAGTGTGTTCAGCTGAAATAACATTGATGCATAAATTCTTTTCCTCACCAGTGAGGAGACCAAGATATGGCAGGAAAGACTTAAGTTTTGCTACACATTTTAAAGAGAAGTTGAATGAGAGGAGAGAAAAACACTTCAGGCTGGTACATCTGAAGGCAGCTGAAGGCTTCAGTTCTAAACGTAACAACTGAAGTTATTTACAAACTGCAAGTAAAATCCCTCTTTTCCAATTCATCTAGAACGCCTGCTTGCTATAAAATGATCAGGAAATTGGACAGGAGAACTTGTTTTGCCAACTGTGAAAAATGCAGCTGATTGAAATCTGAAACTGAACTGCTGAGATGATAAAGGCTCCCTCCCTGACAAGCCCAGGTTGAAACCAGGATGTGGCCCCTTCCGCTCTGTTCTCTCACTAGCTATTTTGGGTTATTTTTTCTGAAGGCAGATGTAATTGTTAAATTTGCAGATGTCACGTTTAGTTCTCCATATCTTGGATGTATATCTTTTTTTACAGGAAGAAAGTTTAATTGACAATTACATGCATTTTCTTCCCTAGACCCTTTTGGCCTGGGTAGAATGTTTCTGTTTCGAGGGGAACCTGTACTGAATGTTTCCCCTAAATTCTTTTCAGAGTTCATGGTCCCTGCATGCAGCTCAGGGAATATGACCCCATCCCAGGTCTCATAAAATCAGCTGCAGTTAGAAGAATCAAGGTGCCAAAGAACCATTTCAGGACTTGAAAAGCAACCGTGACTGATGGGAGAGGGTGGGGCTCAAAGGCTGTTTGCCTCAACAATGTGGGAGGGACAGGAGAGGTAAACTGGCAACCGGAGCTTTAATGCCATGGGTGACTACCCAGCTCTGGGGGACTCAATCCCAGTTCACACGTTGAAATCCTAATCTCCAGTGTGATGGTACCTGGGGAGGTGATTAGATCATGAGGGTGGAGGCCTTGTGAATGGGATTAGTGCCTTATGTAACAGGCCCCAGAGAGCTTCCTGGACCCCTTCCTCCACGTGGGGACATGGGGGAAACAGCTGTTTGTGAACCGGGAAGCAGGCTCTCAGTCTGCCAGCACCTTGTCCTTGGACTTCACAGCACCCAGAAGTGGGAGAAATACGTGTTGTCCTGCCAAGATTATGGTAGTTGTGTTACAGCAGCCTGAGTGGACTAGGCCCCACCTAAACTAACAATAACTCACTTTTATTGAGCCACGTGCCAGGCACTGCTCTGAGGGCTTTACACTCATCCCCTCACTTGATTCTCACATATTTCTATAAAGTACGTACTGCTGCCGACGCACACAAGTGAGGAAGCTGGGCTTCGGGAATTTAGGTCACTCACCCAGGTTACCACTGGGGAGAGTTAGAACGGACATGCCGTGGATTTCTAGCACCTGTCCCCTTTCCTCCCTTTCCAACCCCCCAGGCCTCCCCAGGGATGGGAATCGTTTCAGCGGACCAACTTGGGGGGATCATGTGATGTAGGCCTAGCCAATCAGCACAGGGCCCAAGAGATTGGTCAGAAATGGTCATGTGACCCAAGCCATTGCCCTCAGAACAAATGCAGGGCTTGCGGCCAAAGGTGTCTGTCCTCCTTTGTACTTTAGGTAAGTGTAAAACTATTTTCTATTATAGGAAAGATACCTGAAGGTGAAGCCAATATTTAGGGAGGCCAGAAGTGAAGGAGCTGTAGAGATGTATCTCAGTGAAGTACTGATAATGGCTGTGAACCTGCGCAGCAAACCGTGGCTGACGCCTCACCCGCAGGGACCCAGCAGGCCCGTGGGTCGAGGAGGCCCCGTATGTGGAAGCCGGAGGAATTGAGTCTCTGTTCTTTACAGCCCATGCATTCTGAGTGATGCACTCACGCTGCCAAAATGGATCTTCAGCTTTCTGCCTGAGCCCTAGCCTGGTGAAGTTTTCCTTGGGCACTGGCATTTCTTAAAAAAAAAAGAAAAACACGCATACATAGATACAGAGAGGTTCCCTTAAAACACGAGGAAGGGCCCGTGGGCACCAAAATGACTGCAGCTGGCTGATTTCCATGAACTCTTTGGTTTGGGGGGCAGGGGCAGAGCATAATTTTGAATCAGAGTTTTTTTCCATGGAAATTTATTGAGAAATTTTTAACATACAGGATGGTGATTTTGAAACAGCAGCACCATGAGAAGTAAACTAACTTCTTCATTAGCACACCCCCAACCAGTTGGGGCACATGGACAGATGGTCCGCCTGGGAGAGCTTGCCTTGGGGCTGCCTGCCTCCCCCTTATTACGTCTGGCTCCCTGGGGTATGTCAGTTCCCAAGACCATCTTAGCTGCTGTGTTCTGCCAGAGGGTTAAAGCAGTGATAAGGATTCTGGCTTTCCTCCTACCAGGCCTGTTTACATTTTAACAGGAGACTTGTGAACAGTGAAATTCTTTCTTAACTTGCAGGAGGGAAACTCAAGGCCCACGACAGGACACAAGGACACACATATTTTGCGGCAGAGAAACATTTTCGTTTTCTCTCCAGTCACACTTGTAGTGCAACCACTGTGTCTCATGTGTGCTCAGTTACAGCTAGCCCTGTTTATGGGAGACCCTGCTTCACCCGAAATGGTAGCCTCTGCAACAATCTCTCTCTCCCTGCCTTGTGTGCGCGTGCACGTGCGCACACACACACACACTCTCTCTCTCTCTCTCTCTCTCTCTCAGTGAATTTTAAGACAAGGATGAAGAATAGGAAAGGGAACAGCTGAGTTGCAGAACAGCGAAAGGCGAGCTCATTTCCCAGGGGAATCTTGCTCCTGCCTGTGGGAGGCTGTGACAGCTGCCTGAGCTGTTGGAACACGTGAACACTCAGAACTTACCCACGGCCCCTAAAAGACATAAGAATGTTTGCTGAAAAGGGAGCAGGGGAATTTCTCACTAGAGGGAATGGAGAAGGATCAGAAATTCAGTTCGCTGCTTGGGAAAGTAACAGCCTTACCCCCCCATGTGTTGTTCAGAGGAATGTTCCAGAACCTGGCATGGCTACTGCCTGTGTTTTCTCTCAAGAATTTGTGGGTGTAGGTGAGGATACTGCTGTAATTTTGTCTCACCATAACCTAGAAAACCTCAGATGCTGGTTTTAAAGTTTTGATTCACCAGCATGCTATTCCAGGTAGTTGAGTTATGTACAAATGGTAATTAATAGCAACAAACATTTTTAAACTATGGATTTTTTCCTCTTTTAATCTCTAATCATAGTGGCAATTTCATGAATATGGAAGACCTACAAATGATAAAGTCAGCCCAGTCACCTGTCTCCAGCCCCTCAGTAAGGAGGGCCCAGGGACAGGGAAGGAGAAGAGTGGGGAGAAGGGTGCAGGATGGCAAAAGGGCTGCAGAGCCCTCCATGCAATTCTGAGAGTCCCAGGACAGGAGAAGACCGGGCTGCCACAAGGGGTGTGACACATGCAGGCAACCCACTTATTTACAAAGAGCAATAAAGATGGTGTTCCTGTATGTGAATGAATGTGTCCTCTGGTCAGCACATGGCTGTTCAATGTTTCAGGGGGAAGTGAGTTACATGAGGGCAGGGACAGTGTCTTGTTTTGCTCCCTGGAATATCCTGAGTACTAGTACGTAAGCGTTCTGCAGTTATTTACTGAGTGAATAGTAAGTGCATCAATCGAGGCAGCATATGCTGCAACCAGGGACAGCCATGCCTTTGGGGATGAAGATATAGTGAGGTTTGGTCAGGCGAGATTTTTTTTTTTTGTATCATTAATCTATAATTACATGAAGAACATTATGTTTACTAGGCTCCCCCCTTCACCAAGCCCCCCCCCACAAACCCCATTACAGTCACTGTCCATCAGTGTAGTAAGATGCTGTAGAATCACTACTTGTCTTCTCTGTGTTGCACAGCCCCTCCCCCATATTACACATGCTAATCGTAATGCCCCCTTTCTTTTCCCCCGCCCTTATCCATCCCTTCCCACCCATCCTTCTCAGTCCCTTTCCCTTTGGTAACTGTTAGTCCATTCTTGGGTTCTGTGAGTCTGCTGCTGTTTTGTTCTTTCAGTTTTTTTCTTTGTTCTTAATACTCCACAGATGAGTGAAATTATTTGATACTTGTCTTTCTCTGCCTGGCTTATTTCACTGAGCATAATACCCTCTAGCTCCATCCATGCTGTTGCAAATTGTAGGATTTTTTTCTTCTTATGGCTGAATAATATTCCATTGTGTATATGTACCACATCTTCTTTATCCATTCATCTACTGATGGACACTTAGGTTGCTTCCATTTCTTGGCTATTGTAAATAGTGCTGTGATAAACATAGGGGTGCATCTGTCTTTTTCAAACTGGGCTGCTGCATTCTTAGGGTAAATTCCTAGAAGTGGAATTCCTGGGTCAGTCAGGTGAGATTTTGATGCCACTCTTTGTAAGGCTTCAGCAGCTTCTCAGCCCTCAAGACCCAAGGGTATGGGCCTTGCCCAGGAGAAGGAATGGCCCATTTTCCCATCGCTCTAATTTTAGCCAGCCCATCACCCTCCTGGATCTCTCAGAACTACTTGCACTGCAGCAGCACCTGGCACTGTCTGGAGGAAATTGTGTTATAACTACAGTATTGTGTGAAGATTTTTTGAACAGACCATGAGGAACAGCTGTGGGCCAGCTTGCTTTCTTCTGGGGAACTGGGGAAGTGCTCCTATGGAGCTGAAAGCAGGTGAGTCTGGTGTGAGGTGACCAGTTAGAGGAGAAAGATGGACCTTCAAGACTGCTTAGTGTCCACAAGAATGCTCCTTAGAGGCAGAGACTTTCAGGGGCTTCATTACATTGGTGGGGTCTGGGGACATCTGGTCCTGGAGCTAAAATCAGCACCTGCACCTTCGGTGAGCCTCTGTCTGTCATTGACTGGCTCTTCTTACCCAGCACGTTCAGCTTGAAGGGCCAGCTGCACTTGGAGCCACTCAGGAGCAAATGATGGTGGCATTGGCACAAGCCACAGTGGAATGGTTTCCATTGTACAGTTGCAGCAAAACCTGGTATTCTCCCTGAAAGGGACATGAGGAAAGCATGAGGTGTGGGGCTCACAGAACGATCAATTGTTCAACAGTAGTTTTTGAGCACCTGTTAGGTGCTGGCATGTTGTAGACACTGGGTAGAAAGAGATAAGCCACACCCACTCTGTGGAGCTTCCAGGTGCTCTGGGAGGGGCAGACAGCGCATGTGATGATTACTGCTGTCTGCTGTGTCACGTGCTGATGCTCTGGGAAAGCGCAAGCAAGGAGGGGCATGGACGGGGTGGGCTAGTGCCAGCTTGCAGTTTTAAGTAGGGTGGTCAAGGTAGGCCCTGTGGAGAAGGTGAGCTTTGGGCAAAGACCCGAAGGAGGTGGGGAACACTCCATGCTGCTCTGGGGCCTGGTGCTCCCAATTCTGAGGAACAGTGAGGAGACCTGTGGGGCTGTAGGGAGTGAGAGCCACAGAAGGGGACAGAGGAGATGAGGTTGGGACTGCCTGGCAGGCCATGGTGGGGACGTTGGCCTCCACCCCGAAAGGAATGCAGGTCATGAGTGCATTTTCCCCAAGAGTGGCCTGATCTGATGGACATTCTGATAGGATTCCTCTGGCTGCATTTGAAAAGACACTGTGGGGGAGGGGGTGACAGCAGGAAGACCAGGTAGGGGCCAATGGGGGCAACTGCAGCACACCCAGTCCCAGTGAGAGCCGGACATGGCTTGCAGCAGATGGTAGAGCTGAGGAGGGGGTGGATCCTGGATGGAATTTGAAGTAAGAGTCAATTTGATTTGCTGAGGAAAGCCATGTGGGTGGGAGAGAAAGAGAAGGTTAGGGTGATGCCAAAGGCTCTGGCATGGGCAATGGAAGGGTGATGTGTTGTTTGCTGATATGGAGAAGGCCTCTGGGTGAGCAAAATTCAACTTCACACAATCAAAATGCTCTACTGAGGACTCCCTTGGTTCGTGGTTAGTGGCTGCTAGCTGGACGTACGCAGAATTGCAGAGAACCCAAAGGTGGAGCCACACCTGTTTGGTTCACTGCTGAGGCCCTGCCCCAGCCCCTGCGGGCCACATGGTGGTGTCTGTAGACTGTCCACTCTGGAGAAGAAAGCTCTGGGTGGCAGGAGGTAGTGGTAAGTAAGGCGAAGGGCCCACGAGGGAAGGGTAGGCAAGAGAGGCCTGGCACATCTTGGAAGTGCCTGTCAGCTGAAGGAAAGGGGTTTAATCTGTATAAGGTGGAGGGGAGGAGTAAATGAGTCCACTGGATCCAAGTTGCATGAGAAAGTTTTTGTTAGAACAACTTTCTAGCAATTAGCAGAGGTCTAGGAGGGAGCACGTTCCCCAACCCTGACGACTGTCCTGGGGAAAGCCTGGTTCTGCTCTGGAATCTCGGTTGAGGATTGAGTAGAGACCTAGGGCGCCCTTCAGCCTGAGCATCTGTGACCTTCTAGGCTCCCAGTAGTCCGACTGCTCAAAGGTCGAGCAGCTGTGATTTCAGAAGCAGTATTAGGAATTTAACCAAAGCAGTAAAAGAGTTAGAGTTGATTATTGAGTAAAAACCAGCTCAAATTTGCATTTGATTGTGTTTCATCTTCATCATCTACTTTTCTTTTCTTGTCCATGGGCATTTAAGCACACACCCTACAAAATTTTTGAAAATCAAATGAATTTTTCATTGTTGCTTTATAAGCCTAAGAAAAGATGTAGTGTTTGAAGGAGGGTGTTCTAGATGATGAATTACAAGGTATATATACTTTGGTTTAAGAGGCGAGAGTATTTAGGCAACTGTGGTGTCAGGAGGCAGATGGAGGGGCATGCCAGGCAGCCAGCAGAGGCCGGAGGGGGCGATGGGCAGAACAGCGACCTTTCTGCTTTTGAGGAGAGCCTTGAATCTGTGAGTTAGGAATTCGTAGTTGTATCATTGGCAGGCTATACCTATGAGTTTTGGTCCATGTGCTTTGGAAGCCTAAAGGATCCCTCAGTTCTAATTCAGAAAGCAGCAGTCAGAGACAGATGCCGGCCTTCCGGGCAGAACTTTAATCTGGGCCAAGGGACTGGCTGCACTAAAAAGAAAACAATACCAAGACACCGAAGATTGACTGCTGAGTGGAAAAGCTTTCAGCCAAGCAGAGATGGAATTAGTACAGAGCCCATCTCTAGGGTATTTGGTGGGAGGAGGGGATCTGGGTAGATCTTTGAAAACCAGAAAGCTTTGCACTGTCTCTGTCCCATATTAGGAAACAAAATCTCTGGGCCTTGCTTAGCTGGCTCTCCGCCAGGGTATCCTGGGCTGGCTGCAGCTGGTCCTCGGCCAGCATGGGAGCCTGTGTTGGGATTAAGGCCTCTAGCTACTTCTGCTGCATACGTGACAGGCCACATGTGTCCTACTTGGCTTATGTCCCTTGTCAAGTCTGGCCAGGTATCAGGGGCACAGTCAGGACTGGCCAGGTTTCTGCTTCTTAGGCCCAAGCCTCAGAAGGGAAATAGGTAGGAGGGTCAGGCAAAGGGATTCGGTTGATGGTTAAGCCATTAGGCCAGGCCCACTGTCTGTGTCCTCTTGCTGGGCAACATTGTTGAGCACCATCATTGGTCAAAGAACATAGATACTGCACCCACCCAGGTGTTCTACAGAATTGCAATAAACCTTTTTACATCACTGGTAACGTTTCTTCCAAAGGGATTCTATGACACTAAGAAATTCTTTCCCCCTCTATTTCATAGCAATTACTAAGGGTTTCTTTTTTTTTAAGCCAATATTGCAAAATGAAAATCAATTTTACGCAAATTTTAAGCCAATCTCCAGTGGGGGATTGAAAAGGAAAATGGGGAAAGAAAACTAAATCAAATAGCAAAGCTTTAAAGAAAAATCTATCTGGGGGAATTTAAGTCTCACATCCTCGAAGTGAAGAGAATTTGCAAAATTCTCAGACAGTACTGAAAAGGTGGCAGAGAAAAGTCTGGGGAAGAGCCCCAGTGGGGGAAGGTTAGACTGGAAACTTCCCAACTGCAAGAACAACACTAGTGAAAGTCAGAGATGGCACAGAAATAGAATGGCTTTGAACTAAGAGCCGGAGGCTAGTACAGACAGGAAACATACAAGAGAAATGAAGCAGTTACATTCTTCACGGAGAAAGAATTCTCCATACAGAGCCATATACAGGTTTTGGAGGACTGCAAATATGAAGTTGAAAATCAAAAAATTGTAATTATTGTATATTTATTGTTCTGTAAGATTCCCTCAGTAGTAGCATATTGGAAATGTATTGCTTGTATCAGAGCTATTTCATCTCAGCCATTTCATAAAGTCACATTGTTTTGCACAAAATGGAATTAGTGGAAAACTACTCTCAACTGTGAGTCTTGCTCAGCATGCAGGCATTTTATTTCCTTGGTGGCAGCCCGTGAGTAATAATAGTGCAAGGCCTCTAACTGGGCACCTTTCCTCCTTCATGGTTGTGTTTCTTCCTTCCTCTGAACAGGCAGTCTTAGGAGTGCTAATGACAGGCTCCTGTGTAGCACATGACAGCCTCAAGTGCTGCAGCAGCTGTAGCCACATGGAGTCCCCAGCCCAGTGGTCCCACGGGACTGACACGGGCATCCCCCTCAGCAGGAGGTATCTGCCCAGAGGATCTCTGAGGGTCTGACAGGACATAAAATATTAAATACCTTAGTGGCAAAACTGGTGTGTCAAGGCATTTATAAGTACCTAATGTTACCAGTTGAGTGTGTTGTGTTTTCTCCATCCTTGTCCTTGCAAAGTAAATAATTCAATCAAGAGACAGATTTAGGATCAGTCTTAGTGGCAAAAGTTTATTAAGCAAAGTGAAAGCATACTCTTGAGATGGGTGGAAAGCGGTCTGCCTGGAAACCAGAGGGTTTTAGGGTTAGGGTTGGTTTTTAAAGTGGTGAAAAGTCCCTCCCTGCATCTTACCTCATTTAATTGAAGTGTTGATTGACATTTCAGGTTATATAACCTTCTTCCTGGTGCTCAGGCACTTACCCATAAGCACCCGAGAGAAACTCTTGGTGCAGGTGGTGGACACCACTGCAATGCACATTTATAACATCATTGCAGTGGTATGATGAACCGTGAGGTAACTCTGGGTCTTATATAAGACACCTCCTGGGTCTTAGTGTGTCTGTGGCCAACCTGTGTGGGTGGTGTGGAAGCCCAGTTGAGCTCTCTAACATCTTGTTTGGCCCTGGTAAGGCAGGAGAGAGACCCATAAACAGGAGGGGATTTGGGGGTGTTCCACCATGAGTGGATAGACAGGGGGAGGACCTTGTCCAGGACAGGGTGGGACCCGCTCATGCCTGCCTAGCTATCTGACCCCCACTATGCGGAAACGGCCTTACTGAGAAAGGGCTTTCTTAGTGTTGGCCAATGGGAAAGGTTTCAACTGTTCAATTCCCTCCTCTTCCACCCCCTCTTCCCTTCTCCCCCCTCTTCTTATCTTCCTCCCCCTCCTTCTCACCTTCTCTTTCTTCAAGAAACTGCTTGATACAGTATTTAAGTAGAAAAACAAAACAGAAAATCCAAATCTTACCGTGAGAACTTCAAATCCAGGATTATTGATAGGGCCAGCATAATAAATTTGCTCTGAAAAATAAACACAATTTAAATCATGTTATTCAATCATTTAAAACAAAAATGATTTGCTCATATTATCTGTGCTCACTTTGCACTGGGGATCCAGTGATGAAAAAAAAGTCTCTGTCCAAAGGTTGCTTATATTCTAATGGGGACACTGACAATGCATAAATAACTAAGCCAGGCAGTTTCTAGATTGTAAATAGGGCTAGAAGGAGACATTCAGGTCAGGTGAGAGAGGCAGGTGGTGCGATGGGTAAGAGGCCAGGCCAGAGTTGGGCTGTGCGGGGTTAAATCTTGAGATGACCCCAGATGACTGTTTGACCTTGGACGGTCATCTCCTTGGGCTCAGTTTCTTCTTTGTAAAATGGGTATAATAATGACAGCAACAGTTCCCACATTGTCGAGCTGTGAGGAATGAAAGAGTTAATCAGTGTGAAGCCCAACAGTGTCTGGAAAGCACTCACTAAATTCGCTATAATTATGCCCTGGGATATGTCATGTTTGATAGGGCTGGTCAGGGAACATGTCTCTCTGGAGGTGATATTTGAACTAAGTCCTGAGAGAGGAGAATGGGGGGCCACCGTTCAGAGAGCTGGGGTCAGAGCACTTCGGGCATCAGAACAAAGACAAAGCCCTGCGAGGGACAGAGTTTGGGCAGTTGGAAGGAGAGAAGGGGTATGGTTTTACCGAAGCCTAGTGAATAAAAGGGCCTGTGTTTGTTGAGAAGAGATTAGAAAGGGAGAGGGAGACAGATACTCCAGGATGCTGAGGACATGGGGAGGGGAAAGGTACCTAGGCCAAGTGGGAATACCCAGGTTATGTTTTCAAGAGGTCATTCTGCTGTGTGGGGACACCGAGGTGGAGGCTGCTCAGGGACCAAGGTGAGCGACGGGCTGGTGGGTCATGGTGACGGTGGAGGTGGAGAAAGATGAATGGAACCACGGCTCTGCGGGGAGACAGGGCTCACTGATGAGTGGCATATGCGGAGTGAGGGCAAGGGAGGGCCTTGGCCTGGGCATTTGGGTAGGTGGGGATGCCATTTATTGGGATTGGGGAGCCTGGGGAGGAAGATGTTTGGGGAGGATGGGTGATTAAAGAGCTCTATTTCTGGGGGGTGGTTATTAAGAGTTCTTGGGAGCAGCTGGATACATGAATCTGGAATTTTGGGGAGGAGGTTAGAGAGAGCACCGTGAATGGTGGAGTCATTAATCTGTAGATGGTGATAAAGCCATTGGGACAGGCTTGCATCTTGCCTCTTCTTCCTACTTATTGGGCAAATCACCTAACCTTTCTGTACCTCCTAGAGGATAGAACTAATAAGGCAGAGAAGGGGAAAGTGCCAAGGCCACTCGTGAGGCCCTCAACCCTTGGAAGTTGGGCAGAGGAGGAGAAGCCAGCCAAGGAGACTAAGAAGGAATGACTGTGGAGTGGAGGGTCGCCAGAGAGTGCGGCATCGAAGAAGCCGGAAGATGAGTTTGAGCAACTGTTTTGAATGCTGCTGAAGTCTGTGTAGGGTAAGGACAGAAATGTAGAATGAATTTGACAACACAGGTGTCATTTGGTGACATTGACTTGGACTTTGGAGAAGTGAGAGCAAATGCCGTATAGGGGTGGGTTGAAGAGTGACATGGAGGTGAGGAAGTAAAGAAGAAGAGAAAATGAATGAAAACTGGAGGAAGACATGGAGCTAAGAGTGGTTTGTTTCTTTACTTCAGTCAGAAGATACTGCACCGTATTTGTCATCTGAAGGGAATGATCTTGTAGAAAGAGAGAGAAGATGCAGAAGACCAGGTATGACTGAAGGAATGAAGTGTTTAGGAAGACGGGAGGGGTGGATCTGCCTTTGATAGGAGCAGAAAGGTTGCTCACATATTTGTAGGAGAGAAAACAGAGCTGAATGGGTTCAGATGCAGATGTATTTGCAGATGGGCCAGTGGACCAGCAGGGCTCCTGTCTGGTTACCTGTTTTCTAACAGTCATCATGGACAGTAGGGAAGACATTTATTTGAAGAACAGAAGGACTGCTAGGCAGTGTAGAGAGCTTTTTTTTTTTGAGATTTGTGGCCCAGATGTGTAGTTTCTCAGCAACATTCAGTAGCTCTGGTGCAAGCATACAAGTGAGTAGATGGATGAGTAGGAGTTTTGCAGGACAAGAATGATAAGGAGAAAGCAAGGCTGTGGGGATAGATGCAGGGGAAAGCTTATACTAATAGACCATGGAACCTAAGGAGGGAAGGAAGAAAATGAAGGCAGAAGGGGCTGACTGCTAAGAAAAACCCTGGTGAAGTCGGTTGAATGGAGTTTCCATCATTGCAATCAAGGTTTAGAATAGGTGAGCTGGAAGGGTATGGTGAAGGCTTGCTGGACAATCAGATTTCAGAAGTGCATTTACTGGTGCTGACAACATGCAGGATTGACTGGAAGACAGTGGCTGAGGTGGAATAATGGGAAAGGTCGTTGGAAGCAAGGAGGTCAAGCGCCAAGATATCGTGGTGCTGGGTGGGCCACTCACGTCAGCATGGAACGTTGGAATCTTGCCTCGCTCCTCAGATGGTGCTGAGTGCCTTCTCTGTGATTGCCCAGCACCATGCACTTAGCCTATTACAAGCAAAGTGGCTAAGGGCACAGACTCTTGCATCAGACTGTCCAGGCTGGACTTGAATCTTGCCTCTTCTTCCTACTAATTGGGCAAATCACCTAACCTTTCTGTACCTCAGTTTCTGAAAGAGGAAATGGGAGTAATAATAATATCCAAGTTATAGAGTCAAATGAGTTAATACATGTGAAACTCTTACAATAGAATCTGGCACATGGTAAGGACTCCATAGGTGTTTGCCATTAATATACTCATTTACCAGTCCTCACTGCTGGGCATCCATCCAGTACAGGCCAGGCACTATTCTCGATGCTGGATGCAATAGTAGACAAGAATATTATGTGAACCATTTGAGTCACTGGCCACTCAGAATTGTAATCATTTGTTTGCAGGCTGTTTCCTTCACCAGCCTGGATTCTATACTGTATTTGCTTAGTTCCCCACACACTGCACAGAGTCTGACATACAACAGGGTGCAATATATGGGTATTGCATGAGCACATCCTCTGCAGGGCACTGCAAGGACTAGAGAACTTGCACTTAGTCCCTGAGGAGAGTGGGCTTCTTGGTAAGGGCAGACACAGTCATGATTAATTGTGTGTTATTCACTAATGCAAGAAGAGTAAAGGAAGCAAGGCTCCCTTGGGTGCTAAGGAATGCACTGAAACTGGGCCTTGGAGCCTTTTTTGCAGGGCCAACAACTGCTAAATTCTGTCCATGCATTAAAAAAAAAATTTCTGCTTTAAAAAACGGATGAGTGCAGCTCTCTGAAGAACACCGTGAAAAGGATATCTAACATTCTGTTATACTGGCTGGGAGATTTTCATTACATCAGTCTCTTCTTACACTTTACAGTTTCAACTGGAGCTTTTCTGGGGGCCCATGGAGTTGCTGAGAACTGCTGCAAGTAACTCATGAAGCTGTGGGGTTTTTTTTAACCTGATGAAACAATGTCTATAATTAAGTCCTCACTCCTTTCTTTTTCAGATGCTCTCCGATTCTGAGACTCCTCTAATTAACATTCTCACACTCCTATAAAAAAGCCACAGTATATTTGTACCCAGTTCTTCCTTGCCTTCATGTGAAATCTTGATCAGTTTTTAATAGGTGTGGATTAAAGAAATTCACCTCCCTCGTTCTGAATCCATGAAGTCATTTGTGCTAATCAGTTTTTTTTTCTTTTTTGACCCAGATCTCTGGTGTGGTTAGCACACAGTGTCTTTTTAGAGAGGAAATGGATTTTTAAATTGTGGAAATAAAAGGTCCCAAAGGGCTTCAGATTAGACTGACATGAGGCTCGGGGCTGTATCCTGCTTCCTAGTCTTTTGTTCTCAACAACCAGCCCAGATGCTGGCCTGGAAGTGCTGGCTCAGCGCGTGGGCTCTGTAGGCAGCATGTGAGCCATTGCCTAGCCCTTGGTAGTATCTTAGTGGAATTCCCTCCAGTCTTCCAAGTTTATCACGAGAGTGTCATCAATATTTAAGCATTATATTGTAATTATAACAGGGTGCCTGACAATGTAAACATACTTAGAGTTATAATTTATCATAAATAGGCCAATTAGTGTACTCAGAACAAAGATTTTAAAAAATGCCACTTATTCATTTACTAGGCTTTGAGCCCCTTTCCTAACTGCTGGGTCAGTGGGGGACCCCAGGGGAGGAGGACACAGCCCTTACCCTCCCTCCAGTGAGTGGGGGCCTGGGAAGCCCCCCTATAGTGGTTCCTAAGGGCAGTGGCCTCACAGTGGTGGGAGAGGCAGGGAGAATGTTCCAGGCAGACCAGGAGCCTCACCTTGGGAGTGAGAGGGAGCAAGTGCCTGACTGCATTTCCAGGAGCTCTGAACACTGTCTTCTTTCCTCGCCCTGCCTGTGGGCATTTCCCTAAAGAGTCGTGAACCTGGCCGTGGGCAAGACCCAGGAGTCGCCCTGAGCTACTGTGCTCTGCCTTCTTCAGTCTCCAACCCTGGGAGGTATGAGAGTGTCTGCTGCCCCCCACCCCCACCCCCACCGGGCACTGAGCTCATTTAAATTAATAATGAACTGCGGAGGGGTCAGTAGGACACTCAGAAGTGCACAGGGTGGTGTGACTGTAGATGGAATGCCCTTGGGGCCGAAAGCCTCAAGGTTCTGTCAAGGTTTCAGAGGATTCTGGGCAGTGTGGGTAGGTAGCTGTAGGCTAAGCCCAGGCCTGGTTTTTATTTTTTTTACATTTTTTCAGTGTGTCCTACTTTGTCAGCTTCTCCATCTCCAGGGCCATTTTACCTGCTACTCTCTAGAGCATTCTTTGTGGGTCCCCGAGGGGAGGCCAGCAGAGGACTTCAGTGCTGGAAGCATGCCCATGCCATCTCAGAAGTGATCCTCAGCATGTCCATGTACAGTGCCAAGGGCTGAGCAGGGCCGAAATCCAGCTCCCCTGGGCCAGGCCTGGCAGCCTGCAGGGACTTCCGGTGTCTTAGCTGCTGTAAAAGCAGCTGTGGCCCTGTCCTCTGACATTGTCCCAGGTCAAGAGCCTGTCACCTCTCCACACTGCCCTGCTGCACAGCAGCCCATGGAAGGCCACTGGGAAACACAGGGACTTTATCCCCGGGGGGAGCCCTCCACGCTCCGCCGAGGAGGCCTGCACCCTGGGCATAAATGCCACAACCACCTGACCTTCTGAGGCACAAGCACCGCTCCCCAAGGGTCCCCGCACTGGCAGCCAGCGACCCCGTACGTCACTTCCTGGCCTTTCTTCCTGCCCTGAATCCCCTCGCTCCTCTCCCTCTCCTGCTTCCTAGCATTGCTCCCCAATAAACTACCCCCCAAGTCCTTGTCTCCAGCTTTGCTGGGGGGACCCCAAACTAAGAATGTCTTCTCACAGAAGGTGCACGGTTTACTAATTTGTACAAAGGCCACACATGAGCTGGTGGTGGGCCTGGAAACTTGGTGGTTGCTGTATTTGGGCCCCTTTCTGATGCTGGAGCCGCCCAGCCGAGGAGCTACATCTGAACCCCCTGGAAACTCTTCTCTGCTTTTTGCACCAAACAGGGAAGAGAATGGATGCCTAGATTGTCCCTGCGAAGGCTCCAAGCCACACACTTTGGAAAAGACAGGGGCTGGGAGAGAGGGACAAGGAGGTGAAGACCGCAGCTGGCTGGGTGGCTGGCCCTGAGGTTTGAGAAAAAAGGGAGCAGAGGAAGGAGGGGACAGGGGCACAGTCAGCCTCTGGGTTTGAGCCTTCTTCATTCAGGGCACCACATGGTGCTGTCACTGAACAGTGGCCTGATGTGGCATGTGCGACCTGTAATAAATACAATGCTCTCTAATAAACAGGATTTTCAAACTGGGAGATTCCTTGGCATGTCAGATGACCCTTTCATTGGGAGGATTATTTCTGTTGCTACTGGGAGCTCAGTAGTTAGAGCATGTTCAATTTTATTTCCAAACATCTCTGGCCCCTCTGGCTATTTGTAGGGTCAGCGTGTTCTGGGAATCGTAGCTGTGGTCCTTTTCAGAATCTCAACTGTGCTTTGGAATTCCTAATTAGAGTTTGGTTTATGACATGAACTATCTTAGCTTTGCTATGCTAACTGCTTTGCTATCTTTTCCTTCCACTCAAACAGGCTTATGAGGTCTTTTTTTTATGGCCTTTCACTACTAGAGAAACTTAATGTTATTTACAATCTGAACACCTTCAACTGTGTGCTTGCAGTGGATTGTTTATGAGAGTAATGAATGAGAATCCTTCTGAGGCTTATTCGTTCATGGCCCTGCTGCCAACACCTCTCCAGCGACTGAGACATGGGCTTATCACCCCTACTCTTCTTTTTCTAATAGCACACTGGCTTCTCTCAGTGACCAGCTGCTATAAAGGACTCACGCCACCTCATCTTCTTTTTCTGCCAGGAAGGGCTCCTACACATGGATTGTGTCATTGAATTCTGGCCAGATAGTTTCTCCTCTGAGTAGGGGACATGGGAGGTGGGAGCTTTGTGGGGTCTGGGGAAGGGTGGCAGTAATGGCCCAGCAAAACAAACCTTTTCTGAGTGATGATATGATCCCATGAGAAAGAAACTCATATCTCAGCTCAGGTAAATGAGCACTGCGGTGTGATCTGTGATGTTCTGAGAACTGTCTGACTTCCATGAAGGCATTTTCATTGAAAACTACACAGCTTTGGGTTTCCCTTGGATTAGACACAGTATGTGGCCTCTTCACATGGTGTACAGAGGTCAAGTGCATTGGTTTTCTATTTGGGGGTTGTGCAGGCTAGTAATGCCCCCCTTGTTTCCCCCAAAGATGCCCATGTCCTAATCCCTGGAACCTGTGAATATGTCATTTTGCATGGCAAAAGGGGCTCTGCAGACACCATCACATTAAAGATTTTGAGATGGGGAGATGACCCTGGATTATCTGGGTGAATCCAGTGCAATCACGGGGCCTTTGTAAGAATGAGGCAGGAGATCAGAAGGAGAAAGTGATGTGAGGATGGGAGCAGAGTGGGGCAGTGTGGCTACAAGCCAAGGATGCCAGAAGCCTCTAGAAAGGCAAAAAGTCAAGGATATGGATTCTCCCTAAAGCTTTCAGAAGCAATACAGTCCTACAGACAACCAGACCTGTAAGAGTAAAGATTTTTGTTGCAAGTTACTAATTGTGTGGTAATTTGTTACAGCAGAAGAGGAAACTAACACAGAGCTCTTAGATGAAGAGAGGAGGCTCCAGGTGATTGGGTGATCGACCTGAGAAGCGGGGACTTGTTTGGAATTATACACCCAACAAAGGGCCCTTCAGAACCATAACACCAGCATAATCTAAGATCTCAGCAGAAGTCCTTGGGCCCACAGCTGGGCTAGAGAGTGAATATTCCAACATGAATTCATATGCTGTAACTCAGAGAAGACTGTTAAAAAGGAATTTAGGAGAGTAGAGAAACTACTAGGTAAGTTATGTCCAATAGAACATTTTGCAAAGATGGGAATGTTCTGTATATATATGCATCACCAAATATGGTAGCTGCTAGCCACATGTGGCTATTAAGAACTTGGGATGTGACCAGTGTGACTGATGAAATGAATTTTCAATTTAATTTAAATGTACATGATTTATATAGCCACATGTGACTAGGGATTGACATACTGGACCTGCTTTAGGTTAGCACTGTGCAAGAGAAATACAATGCGGGCCACATATGTAATTTAAAATTTTCTAGTAGCCACATTTGAACAAAAGGAAAAAGAAACAACTGAAATTAATATGTAGATTTTTAACCCAAATACTAAAAATATTATAATTTAATATGTAACTAATATAAAATGTATTAATGAGGCATATTTTAAGTTCTTTTTCTCATAGTTATTTTTGTACAAATTCTTCAAAATTTGGTGTATATTCTTAGAGCACATCTTACTTTGAATTGCCCACATTTTTGGTGATGCTCAGTTGCCACATGTGGCTAGTGGCTACTATACTGGACAGTGCCGGTTATTAAGTTATTGATGAGAAATTGAGGCCAGAAGGTGAAATGATTTGTTTCCAACTTTATTCCTCCTACAAGACCTTTCTTGTCTTTGCTGCCCAGTTTCCTTCCAAGAGATGCATAACTTCCTGGCAATAAGACGGGAAAGAAAATTTAAATTTTTTTTCCCTACCAACCTCTTTCTGGATTTCTGTGGATAAACACTTAATGTCATTCTCAAAATACAACTTGTGAATTGGTGGGCTGATTGGAGTCCCAGAAATGGAAATGAAGAAGATGGTGGTAGGGATGAGAAGAGAAGAAATTGAATTGATCTCCAGGGACCTGGGGCAGCTGCAGGAAAGAGCAACAGGACTAGAAATAACGAAATAAACATTGCAGAGGGTGCCCTTTCTTAGATTGGAGGTCTCTGGGGCCCACGCACATCAGAGCTCTCTGGATGTTTGTTAAAATGCAAATACCAGCAACCCACGGGATCAGAGTTTTGGAGTGTTATGGAGAGCTGGGACTTCTTAATTTGCTTCCTTTGAAATGATCATTACACAAAAAGGTGAGTTATTGAGCTAGATTTTGTAAAAGAGCTTGTATTATAAAATTAAAAATGCTCATTAGTCTCAATACGCTGGGCTCAATTTAAATAAAGAATGGACTGATGTTGAAGGACAGTTTCAATACATTATTGGCTCATTTACAAATGGACTTGGAATTGGGGATGGGAGGGGGTAAGCTCCCCGGGCTACAGGATTCCTTAATAGGCAATATGTTTCCTTTCACTTTTTTTTAGCAAGAAAAATTCCTCTTTTGCTTGGTCACCGTTGGCACCCTCTGTAGTGTGATCATCGCTTCTCCTATTTTGTGCAGCTCCAGAGTGGGAGTTTTCTGCTCGTGCAGTAATAAGCCACTCTTTTGTTGCTTCCCCATGAATTTGCAGCCATGGCAATGGCCCGGTAATCTCGGGCAGCAGGCCTATAGCTGCTGGAACCACGGACAAGGAATACGCATGAAGAGAAGAAAGACTGAAGACTGAGGATAATGGCGTTTTGAACTTCCAATTCCATGAGAGATGCAGAGGAAATGCAGACCCCTCCCCAGAGGTGCAAGGATGTCAGCCACCAGAGAATGCACAGCTAGGGCCACAATCATGTTCCTGCTACCTCCGAGCAAAAACGGCTTTAAATTCTAAGATTCCAAGGCTCTACTGCCTCTCCAGGCCTTGTTAAAATGCTGACTTCCACTCTGAGATTGATGACTTCAGGGGCTCAGAGCCCTTGCTAGAGAAATCCTTAACCAGCTGCAAGAAGTAGCTACCATTTATCACTTCTTGAGTGTTCACTATGTGCTGAATTCTGTCCTAAGGGCTTTGCTTATATTATCCTCATCTTACCAATTTATCCTTATAACAATCCCGTAAAGTCACTCATAGTTTCCTAACTGTACAGGTAAGGAAACTGAGGCTCAAAGACAATGAGCATTGTGCCTGAAGTCATGTAACCATAGGTGGCAGCAAAGGTCTAGCTCTCTGCAGATCTATTCCCAAACCCTGTGCTTATCCAATAACCAGGCTAGTGGTTCTCAAAGTATGGCCACAACACCAGGAGCAGCCTTGCTGGGGGACTTGTAAGAAATGCAAAGTTTAGACTCTTCTCCATGTGTGCTGCATCGGAAATTGGGGGTGGGTCTGACCATCAGTGGTCAAACAAATCCTCCCAGTGATGCTGACGTACGAAGGAGTTTGAGAACCGCTGGACTGAGCTAAGCCCGCTGCTCTCTGATGAAGCTGTGTGATGAGGCAGGCAGGTGACAATTCTTGGGGAATAATATTGGTTTTGGTAGCATGCTGCTTGCAGCTACAAAATGACAGTGGGGATGATGATGGCAGGAGAAACTGCCATTTCCCAGGGGGCAGGGAACATCACTCCCTCCATGGGTCTATTGATTCATCCATGAGAGGTGGAATCAAGATATACATATTCCCATCTAAGCCACTGCACCACGTGGACTATTATTAGCAGTGGTTGATGAAGGGCAGGAGCAGAAATTGGGATTGGGAGAGACTGAGAATGAAGTATGGGACCAGCAGAGCAGAAAGCACCAAGCAAAGGAGCTTGTAGAAACAGGGGGTCTAAAACAGCCCAGGAATCAAAGGTGAGCAAACAGGGAGCACAGAGGTGACACCCCAGAGAGGATATATTTTAGCATTGAAGCCTCTGACAAAGCTGCTTATTCTCCATTCTTACAGCAGGAATCAGTGTCCTCATTCCTGGGGCTTGCATTTGTTAATGTGTGTGAAGTGAATGTGAAGTAGTTGAAAAGTGAGGCCCGTGGTAGGGGTGCATGGCTGCGGGTGTGCTTTAGAGAGGCTCTCAGAGTGTTGGCATAGATTAACAGTGGAACTTCTTCAAGGGAGCACTCGTCCGGAAGGGGTTTTGCCCTGTCTTCTACTAAAGCAGTGCCAGGTTTGAGGCACTTGGCAGAAGGCATTTGTGGGAATTTCCCCAAATCTAGGCAATTTCCAAATTCCCTCCCTTTCACAGACATGTGAAAAGGAGGATATAGAAACAGAGAGGGCTAGGGCAATAGAAATCTAGCTGCTGAGATCTGATTGCTGGTCTTGATAGAGCTGTTAAAACCGAATTTTGAATTGTTACAGGCAGTGTGATTGAGAAGATGCTGCAATTAATGATGCTCAGAGATGGGCCAGGTGCACTTTGGAGGAATGAACATGGGTAGGTAAGAAACATGCTAGCTAATGAAAAGGAGGGAAGACAGGCAGCCAGCATAAGTGCCCACTATGCTTTCACCTTTGTCTTATTTATATCCGTAAAATCACCGAGTATTATCGCAAACTCCCTTAGCTGCCATCAGGCCTCGTATCTGCCTTGTGGGCAGTATCATGTCAGACTTTAAATACAGTTCTCAGGAGATCTGCTTGGTCATATATTGGAATTCATCTAATTAGGATGTATTCCCCACATTGGACAAACACTTCAAGTAGGAAAGTTCAGATTTACACAAAAAATAAACCAGGGAGCAATTATTTCCTCAATTAAAGGGTTTTTCAGCTTGCAAAAGTTGTCACTGTAATATTTATCTTCATAACGAGTTTTCCAGATGTATTTAAAGTTAAGCCCACAGCTCATTTTTTCTGTAGTTTACGTAGTACATGAAGTGAAGAATATCAGTATCTGTTGTATGTATTTCATAATAGATTTTTTTCTACTGGGAAGCGGTTAGCGCACACATACAGGGACAGGTGCCCTGGGCAACAGCAGTTCCTGTGGAGATTGCTGCCTTCTGCACGTCTCTGGTATTCTGAGATGACTACGTACATTCCTTTCAGCTTTTCATTGTGTTTCATCCATGTCAATCACAGCTGTCCAGGTCTCAAAGAAGAGCCCTTGACTTACAGGTCTCCTGGTTTATGATCATATATACCCAGTGTACACACACACACACACACACACACACACACACACACACATGCGCACACACACACACATATACGACTTACTTATTTAACTTCCCCAAGCCTTTACTTTAACTTCAGTTGTCTTTGGTAAAAGGTTGGATACCCAGGTATCAAGAGCTTACAATATCCACATGTTAATCCATGAAACAATAAACAAATCACTTTTGAAAGTCCATTATTATTTAGTGCTGTGAAACTGGTCTGCCTGGGTTGACCTACATGGCTGAAACTCATGGAAACTCAGGTTTGACAGTTGATGTATTTTTTATCTTCAAGAGTGAAAATCATGTGTTCATTCTATTTATTTTATGGCCTTAATCTGGATCTTTGCTGAAATCTCCAGGTTCATTTCCAGGTGTGAATCTTGTTTCTACTAGCCCTGTATTACATAGTCTAGACAGCCACACATGAGCCACCCTGTTCCTTTAAGCAAGCCCCTCACCCCCAGTTTTTGTATGGGTGGAACGTGTCCCCAAGGAGCCTGCTCCTACTTTCCAGATTGATACTTTAGTTTCATGTCCAACTGTAAGCCCTGTAATCAATTTTTTGTTCTATTTCACTTACTTTTTCACTCTCTTCTTCCTGAGACAGCATATTCTAATTCTAGGAAACTTGTTGGACAAAATGAACCTCATTTTGTTGAGAATGGACCTGCAGGTGTGTTGAACTCCTGAGAAATCAGAAGACAATGAAAGGAACTGGAGTGAACTCTGCCCATTTCCAAGCTAGAAGGGGCTGTGGGCATCTTATGCACGGTGCTGGCTGGTACTGACAGACCCACACTTTGGAAGGAGTCACTGTCAGACAACTGAGGGATAGTCTTGCTGGGGCCATAGGGACAATGCCATCTCCATGGACTGATGTCAGGTTTCTGGGAAGGGAGTGAACATCCTGCAGCTACTCATTATTCTGGAAGAAAGGCAAACCAGAGGCAGAAAATGAGAACCTTAGGGGCTGACCTTAACCTGAGATAAGGGAACAAAATAGAACAGAAAGCAAGAAAAGATTTCTTGAGCCATCTTTCAGGAAATCCTGGGAACCTGACAGGTTGTGGAATGTTAGGCCGGCTTCCAGTGAGCTGGGTAGAGCCAGAGTCCTCACCTCAGGCTCGTTTCTATGGGAGTCCCTGGTGAGAGTACATGAAACACCGTTGGGTTGCTCAGGTTGCCCCACTCCCTGCCACAAGGTCCCGGGAGGGGAGGAAGGCAGAGAGAGGCATCGCCATGGTTGCTGCATGCTTTCTAATGTGCCAGGCATGCTATTCGTCTTTTTTTTTTCTTTTATTTAGTCTTCACTGTGACCCAATAAAGAATTGTGGTTATGCCCATTTTATAGGTGAAGTAACTAGGAACCGGAGAGCTCCAACAATCCTCCAGAAAGGTGGCCTCCGATCCCATAGGAAATGGCTGTGGGAGGTGAGGAACCTATCTGTCCTGCTCTCTGGCTCTTACTTCCCTGCCAGGAGCCTCTCTCATCAGTCTTTGGGTTAAATCCCTTTTCTTTGCCCCAAGTCTAATTTGCTGGCACTGGCAAAGTATAGTTAAAGGAAAGCTATTACATTTTCCACAGTAACCTGGATCTGAATTTATTGTGGATCTTAGGTCAGTGTTTACCATAGGACAGCCAGAAAGCACCTATGCTCAGAAATTCTGGTTAAGAGCCCTGAGTTTGCATTTACCCTATAGCACTCCTTCTCAAACTTTTGGGTGCAACAAAACCATCCGTAGCAGAAGGGCAAGCTATGGTCTGTGGCTGAAGTCCCCCCAGGGCCTGTTTTTGGGCAATCCCAAGCTAAGAATGTTTTTTTGCATTTTTAAATGGTAGAAAAAAAAATTGGAAGACTAATAATATTTAGTGACATGAAAAAAATTTACAAAATTTACATTTCAGTGTGCATAAATAAAGTTTTACTGGCACACAGTCATGCCCATTCATGTCCATATTGTCTACAGCTGCTTTCACGCTGCAGAAACCAGATGGCCACATGGCCTGCAAAGCCTAAGGTATTTACTGTCTTGCCTTTTACAGAAAAAGTTTACTTATCCGTGACCTAAAGGGCTTGTTAAAATACAAAGTGCTAAGTCCCAGCCCCAGAATTCCTAATTCAATAAGTCTGGATGGGAACCAGAAATGTGCATTTCTAATAATTTCCTAGATGATACTTATATTGCTGGTCTGGACCACATATTGAGGACCACTGCCTTCTATAATGGCTGGTTATGCCCAAAGATGATCATTTGATTCCTATAATTTGGTCATGCCTTTTAAATCCATTTTTCCAATCTGAAATGAGTTATACATTTTCTCTGGCCGAGTTTTCTTGAAGTTCAAAGAGAGTATGTATCTGACAAGTTGAGAGCAAGTCTCTGGAGCCCAACTTACTGGAGAGAAACCCGGTTCTACCAGCTGCTGGCTTTGTGATCCGGGTAAGTTACCTAACCTCTCTGGGACTCAATTTCCTCACCAGTAGTTTCTACATTTCATAAGGCTGATGTAAGCAATAAATTAGTTATTATACTTAACATACCTGCAAAGGTTTCTGGCACACATTAAGGGCTAATGACAATGCTAGTTGGTATTGTCTCTGCCTTGGGCTGAGGTAATACACTTTAACCTTGGCTGAGTGTTGAAATCACCTGGCCTGGCTCCTACTCCCAGAGATTCTGATTTAACTGGTCTGGAATGTGGGGTGTTAGGATCTTCAAAATGTTAAAGGGAGATTATAATACTGCAGCATTGTCCAGTAGAAATATAATCCCAGTTGCATGTATAACTTATATTTTTAGTAGCCATGTTTAAGAAGGTGAAATTAAGTTTAACAATATGCTAATAATCTTTTATTGTTGATAAATAATATATGAATGATATATTTTACTTAACTGATTTCTCAAATATTATAATTTCAACACACAATGAATATAGCAATGGTTTTAATTTTTTTTCATATTAAAATCTTTGAAATCGAGTCTGTCCTTTATACTTACAGGACATTTCAATTTAGATGGCTCAGTTTAGATAGTTTCCGTGGCTGAGTAGCCACATGTGACTTGTGGCCACCACACACAACAGTGTAGATCTAACTAATGTGCAACCAAAATTGAGATCCACTAGGTAAGGGCAGCTGGTCATTGTGAACCAGACCAAAGCTGTGTAACCACATGAAGGTTCTCCTGTCATTGCTGTTCTTGAGTGTTAAGGAAGTTTACTCCAGCTTCCCTCCTTAGGGTTGGTAATTAGGTGTGGTCATTAAGGCCATTCAGTTTAATCCCAGTTGACTCTTAAGAACTGGTGTCCATTTGACAGCATCAGAATCAAGTAAAGCAATTAATCGATATGACCCAATGCCACCAGAGAAGAGAGAGGAACTATGGGAGTGTCAACAAAGTAGAAAGTAGAGCAGTGGCCCTTTCCTTTACCCTGAGCAGTGGTTCCTTCTCAGGGAACCCACAGCTGGGTGAAGGGGCAGTGGGCATCCCAGGAAAAGAATACCAGAAGTGTATATGATGATCCCTTGACATTCTATGCAACACTTTGATTCAGAACTTTCTAACTCCCAGTATCTTTGAATATTCAGTATGGTCATAATTCTTTTTAAAAACTCTTATTTACTTTACATAGGGAGATAACTCATCCTCTCTATTCTTTTGTACAATAATCAACTAATGTTTAAAAGAGTAACTTTGTAAATTTATTATAAAAGCAAAAGAAATTTACAAAAAAGAGAAAAATAAAGATCTGTAGTTCCATCATTTAGAGATAACCACTATTAGCACTTAATTGTATATTATTTCAGAGTTCTTTTGGTGTACACACTTAAACACATTTTAATAGAAACAGTATCCATTAGTAAATACTCTCACAGCAAGCTGGTCATTTAACAATATTCTTCTATTTCCATGGAATTTAATAACCTGCTACAACATCATTTAAAAGCACAGCATATTGAAACTTTGACTGAACAATGATCCATTTAATCAATCCCCTATAATTGGATATATAGGCTGTTTCCCCCAGATTGCTAATCACGCCAGAAACGATAATGCCAAAGAACATCATTTGGTCTTTGAATCCATGACTCTTGCCTTAGAGCTAGCTGAGGAAGATGCAGAAGAAAAGGAAACAACATTTTATTCACACAGTGTTACTAAGCCTGTGGTTTTATCTGACTTGGAGAATAACTAGCCGGTGCAAGTTGCTCAGGAATGCACGGTAATGCCGTGGAAATGGTATATCAGACAACTCAACTGCTACTGGTCATCATGTACTGCCCACAGTGGATGCCACATTTTCTCACTGCACTTCTGAGAAGCACCTGCAAACCCCAGAGGGGCTCTGCTTCCTGCTTAATATGTCAGCAGAAGCCGGCGCATGGGTTTGGGTTAACTTTGGTTCTCCTTGGTGCCACTCTTCTCCCCTTCTGGACTTAGAATTAATCCCTTCTTTTCAATAGAACCATTCCTGTGGTAGGTCTGTGGGTGGATTAAAACATTTAATGGATTATAACATTTAAATCACCAAGGAAACCTCTGAAGTTGAGATTTTGGTTTCTCTGGCTTATACAATTTACACAATTATTTGTTCATGTAGCATTTGTGTATCGTTTTTCTGATTGTTTCATACTATATGAAATTTCCTGGCAATTCCCCAAGTGTAGCTGCCCATGCAGTTATCAACTCCATGGCAATAAAGCAAAAAAATGATTGCAGGGATGCCTAGCATTTGGATCAAGTAAACACCAGCCTTTTGAGCTGCTAAACTGAATTGGACACTTCTGTTTGAGGGAACAACATCTCTTCTGTTTCATTAATTCTATTAAAACTGTTCACAGAGGAAAAAACAGGTTTTCTTAAACTTGGAGTACCAAGATCATTTACTGTTTGTTAGGATTTGATGTGCCCGTGTCTCTGTGGCATGCATAAGGGTCATTACATAGTCACTTTTAAGGTGGGCTGGTATACTTGCATTCAATCTAAAAATAAAGACAATTATTTATTGCATTTTTACTCTGGCAGGATCTTTTTGCCAAGTCTGCTGAGACAAAGAGGAGCAAGAACTATCCCTGCCTTCCAGGGACACACACACACACACACACACACACACACACACACACACACACACACACACTAGAATACAGTTCTGGCTGAGATAAATAAGAAAGTGGTGCTCTAGGAGCATCCAGAGGGAGCAGTTCATTGGCTGGGCATTCAAAGAAGGATTCTGAGTTACGTCTGGATGGAAGACAAATGGGGAATAGGCATCAGAAGCTAAGGGGACCATCTGAACCATACCATATGTATTAAAACAGAGTGTAGTCAGAAATGGGCAAATTATTTAATGAAACTGTTGCTTAAGGTACCCATGGGGCAAGATATAGCTGAAGAAGCAGGTTAGAGTCAAATGTGTGGAGAACTCTGGTCACTAAAGAACTTGGGCTTTGTTAGGTAGAAATGGGAACTCTGGGAGTCTTTTGGGAAAGGAGGTGACATTAACAGATCTGCATTTGAGAAGATGATCTCGGTAGCTTTGGGGAGGTAGGGAGACCAGTTAGGAGGCCATTTCTATGGTTCAGGAAGCAGCTAGGGAGACTTGAGTCAGGAAATAGAAGGAAGTAGGAATGAAGGACAGCACAGAATGCGCTCTTTCTTACTAAGAACTGGTAGCACTTCCAAGTGCACCTGTTTCCACATCTGGGTTCAGAAACACTTATTTTGGGGAAAAATTGGAAAGATAAGCAAAAGATAGGAGACAGGACTGCAGATGGCAGCCTATGAAGTTTTCAATCTTTCTTGGTGGTTATTATTTAATCATCAACTCAAAATGCTTCGAGTTCCTCCAAAACATTCTATAAAATTAGGAATGCATGCAGAACACCAATTTTATTATACTACATTTAATTATATATGTGTGTGTATACACATATGTATACATATGTTTGTTATGTGTGTATGTACATAATCATATATATGTATATACATGTGTGTTTGTATGTATGTATATGTGTGTGTGTGTGTGTGTGTGTGTGTATATATATAAAAGGATGCTGAAAAGCCCGTAACAGGCTTTCAAATAACACTATTGCAAACAGGAAAGTAATTCTGAATGAAATCCTCAGATTGTTCATGTGCCAACAGGTGGAACCCTTGGGTTACAACTCCATGCCTCAAGTCTCCTTGGCACTTTGTTTGTACCTCTTTAAGGCACGCACCACGCATAGCGACTTGGAAGAGGTGTTTTAGGAATCTCTCCTCTCCTCTCGGCCATCATGAACGCTCTCGAATGCAGGAACCATTCTCGGCTCACCTTCAGGCTCCTCAAAGCACTTGCACAGCGTTAGTGTTGAAGGAAGGGGAAGGGGGGAAGGGAAGGGGGTAAGAAGAAAATGATGCCGTGGGGTGAGACTCTGGGCACAGGCGTGGCTGAGGGCAGATAGAAAAGATTACATGGCCACCTGCTAATGAAGAGTTCTCCACGCTGAGGATTCAGTACACGAATGAACCTGAGTCACTGGAAATACTTCCAGTAGGTTCAGGGAGGAAAACTGACTAGTCAGCCCATGGTAGGCTTCCGAGGAAGAAAAAGGATGTCCCAGTTTGAAACAAAGTCACATCACTGGCTAGAAAGAGGTCATACATGATCATCTTAAATAAACTCCTGGCCGAAAGACAAGGGCCCTTGTTTCTTTGGTTTATTCATTCCTAAGGAGCTGAGATTACAGGCTCTGGAGCCAGCCTTCCTGGGCTTGAGCCCTGGGTTCCTCTCTGTGATTTGGCACCAGTTGCCAAATCTCTCTGTGCCTCAGTTTCTGCATCTGTAAAGTCAGAGCATTGATGTTACTGCGTCATGTGATTGCACTAGGAAGGGAGTTGAGTGGCTGACCAGATATGAACCTCTTAGGTCAGTGCGGGGTCCGCTGCTTACTAATGTCAGCTTCTGTATGTGGCATGTGGGCTGTATTTAGCAGTCCTGTGGATCAGGCATGTTGAAACTCTGGGAATAAATATGAAGACGATACCACCCCATCCCCCACCCCCAAAGCTCATAGTGTGCTGGCCATGACAAGTGGGAATAAATGCTTATAGGCCAACAGGGAAAGTGCTACAGAAGAGGTATGTGTCCCTACTGCCCAGAGCAGAGAGGAGAGTGAGGAGGGAGGGCTGAGCTGAGACCTGTCGTCTGCACCTCCCAGCGAAGTGCACCCAGCTTCATCGGGCCCACGCAACTTTACATTCCCTGTTTTCTTACACAAACTTCCTATGTCTGCTTCCCTTATTATGGAGAGAGGACCCCAATTTTTTCCAGATCCACTGTGAAGAAAGCACAGTTGGGTGTTTTCACTCTAGCTCTCTTGAATGAGGAAAAGATAAACAGGTGTTGGTGTGTGGATTTAGGGGTTATTCCACGGGAATGGGACGGAGGAAGAGAGCAACTTCTGCGGAAAGAATTTCAGGGCAGATGCAAGTTTTAGTTAAATAAGCAGGCATCTCAGAGCCTCAATGAAGAAGGAGGAGATAATATGATGGGTCTTATGGGTCCATACCTTGGGTCCAGCTACCCAATGCCCCTATCAGTCAATGACTCAGATGGGAAAGACCACAGGGAAACAGTGACGTTAGAAGGCTTCGCTTTCCTTTTTCAGGTTTATTGCTCTATCAAGGAGACTTTGTCACTAAGATCGCTGAGTAGAAACCTGGAAACTCTGACTTTCAGTGGATTTGGGAGAAGCTGTTGGTTCTTTGTGGGCCAGCTCTTTTCATGTGGTGCCACCACGCCCTGTAACGATCTTGCTTGTGAAGTGCCTCCTATGCACGTTTCATTTGATTTTCACACTCGCACTGTAAGGTAGGCCCTGTGGGGTGGGCCTTAGGGTTATTCTCTGGGACACGTGCTGATAAGTAAGGCTCAGCTTGTCCAGAGGTGAGGTGGGGAACCAGGACTCTGGCCTGAGTGTCCTGACCTTGGCTGTGACCTTTTGTTCATCTCCCTCTGGATTCAGCGAGCAGTTAGCAAAACGGACAGCTTACCCCCTTTCCTTCTTCCGCAGAACGAAAACTTGGGTAGATCGTCTTCACAGACGGGATAGGAGAAATTCAGAATGGATGATCCTTGAGAGAACAGAGCTATGTCAAGAAACAGCTCTTTGATGTCCTCTCCTAAAAGGAATAAGAAGCCCAGTTTTACTATTAGTGGGGGTTTTGCTGTGTATCCAAGCATTCCACATTTATGAAAGCATGAGCCAAAGGACTTTTTATTTCCACAGTTCTGCTCTGTATGGGGAATAGTTTTGTTCTCTTACTGGTAAAGCAGAAGTTAAGCAATCTACAGGGAATTATGGCAGAAGCCCTGGGTATGAAATGTGGCCCTGTCATAAGCTATCTGTTTGGAGCAAGGTAGTTTCTTCACTGTGCTCCCTGCCCTGTTGCTGATGGTGGCAGGTCCAGCTTCTGCAGCTTCTCAGCTACATAGTCTTATGTGCCTCCTCTGAGAGCGGCAGGGTGTAGTCAAGCCTGCATACTCCACCCCACCTGCTGCTAGGTAGACAGCATACCAGAGTAACAGAGGGAGCTTCCGAGCACTCTGCAGTGCTGACTTCCAGTTCTCCCCGCCTTTTTCTTTGTCCCTTTTATATACCACCCACTCCTCTTTTTATTCTCCCCCTATCCCTTCCTCCTTCCCTCCTTCCCTCCCTCCCTCCCTCCCTCCCTCTCTTCCTTCCTTCCTTCCTTCCTTCCTTCCTTCCTTCCTTCCTTCCTTCCTTCCTTCCTTCCTTCCTTCCTTCCTTCCTTCCTTCCTTCCTTCCTTCCTTCCTTCCTTCCTTCCTTCCTTCCTTCCTTCCTTCCTTCCTTCCTTCCTTCCTTCTCTCTCTCCCTTTCTCTTTCTCTCTTTCTTTCCCCAAAGCATTTAAGCATTTATTGAGCTGATGCATAGAATGCAGATATTTTACAAGGTTCTGGAAATATGAAGATGCATGAGAGTTCTTGGCCTTTGCAAATGTTTCCTCCATTTCTCTGGAATGATTCCACATGCTAGGTTTATTAAATCCTTCTGCTCTGGTTTTGATAAAACTTTTAGAAAGGAGATACTCTGGTAGCTATAGCAATATGATGACTATAAAAATAAACAATGAGAAAGCATTCTAGCTCATTGGTTGGGGTGTTGGGAGAATATACTACATGTCTTCACCTTTGTTAAGATTTAAGGACATTCATTAGTTATTTGGGAAATGAAATAACACAATTTACTGACCATGCTGCTAGCAGTAGACTTATTTGTTGCTGAGATAACTAAACAGAAGCTCTCTCCTGAGTAGACTTCTAGGCTCAAAATATTTTCAATTTTGTTGAATATACTGATTCCAGGTACCTATATCGTTCAAATGAGGATCTAGAATCTTTTCAGTACAAAAGCACAACATTAAATAAGCATTCTACACTATCTGGATATTCCCCAGGAAGAGAACTGGGAATGAAGATGAAAACAGAGTTAATCCCATGGGTGGTGGGGAACAGTGGCTTAGCCAGCCATTATAGTTCATATAAGTAACTGAATGTGTGGACCAGGGAAAGATTGGGCAATATCTTCTTTTATGTCAGTAGTTTTTACTTACTCAGAATGATTCCAAATCTAATGTTGATATTTGATTTTAATTGTTTAGAACACTCGTCAACAGAAAAGCCAAAATCCTGTAGTGGATCTGCCAAGAAGAAAATAATAGATTAGGTATGAGTACGTTGTATATTCTGCAAACTCATATATGAAATTCACACCAATTATAATTATTTTTCTACAGAAATCAATAAAATTGATTAAAAAAATATGGCCCAGCACTTTTTTTTGCATAAGTCTATGACACCTTCAATAAATAGCCCCTTTCAAGTCTCTGCAAAGTCTATGTTGGTCAAGGTCATGTTCACTTAAATGACAGGATCTCAGTCTGTGAAATGGGCAGTGTCTTGCTGGGTGGGTTACATCTGTACTTGTTAAAAGTTTTATCATTGTTTGAAATTTTTTAGCTTCTGAACTTTGGCCTTAAAGTTACTCATTGATTACACAAAACATTTCACAAAGTATTTATTATTTTAACTGAAGCAGAGAGAAATATATACAGGTTTTCTAAGTTAAGACCAGGTTTTATAATTTTATCCCATCCCATCTCATTCAATGTAATAATTTTTTTCCAAACATTCCACTTTATGAAAGGTGTTGTGGTAGATATGACAGGATCTACAAAGATATTATTTTTTTACACATAACCTCTGGTTATTCAAAAAACTCCAAGGGCTCATCTATGCCTAAGAGTAAAATCAAGAGATGTTCTGATGGCTTTACCTTCCATACTGCAGTATGGATCTATCCTCCATTCCTTGAGATCTGGGTGGCAATGTAAGCACCCAGTAAATTCCTGTAACTCTGGGGGGAAATAGGTTACCAGCCCAGGACAAATAACCTTTGAAGCCAAAATCAGTCAAAGGGAGAAATAAAGTGGGAGAAACCCATTTATTGCTTACAAACAGTCATCCATTTCTGCTCACCCATGTCTCTTGTGACCCAGCTGCAAAAAAGGACCCCACCAAAACTTTCCAGTACAAACATCTATTGATATGGAGATGCACTAAGGCCAGGCAAGAGATTCTGGAAATATTTCAGTTTCACCCACAATTCCCATGATGTTAGATTGTTCACATACTTTCTCCCATTTCTCATGGTCTTACCCCTTTGGGCTATTGTCTAAATACTAATGTCTTGCTCATTCCCATCTTTTTTGGGAAGGCTTCTCTGCTAGTCCCCCAAATAGTCTTTGGCTTCTCTGAATTCCTAAAGCAGTCAGATCTGAAATACCTTTTAAAGTGTATACAAACATGCATTACTTTGTACTTTGCTCTTTGACTTATCCCACAACATGTAATCCAAACACACAACTCCTGAAAGGCAGGAGCTGGTTTTCATTTTGTTTGTTTTGTTTTGTCTTTCTTTTTCCTTTTTGTTTCCCACTGGGCTTGAGAAGAGGAGAGCTGATTTTCACTGAGGGTCAGTGTCACCCTCCTCTTGGAACTGTGCTCTTTATAGAATTTAATTTTCCAGACTCCTTAGTGCCCAGCACAGAGCCCCGCAGACACATAGTAAGCGCTCCATAAATGTATATAATGAATGGATGACGGGCCATGTACTGTGCTATCATATAAATCCAGCCCTCTGAAACCTGCTTTGTGGAGCTGGGTCTCTGTGCAATTACGTTTCTCTTTGCCATCTTCCAGCAGAGGTGGCAGAGGGAGACAGACTGAGACAGGAAAGGGACTCGCTGTTTTTGCATACTGGCTGGTCCTTGAGAGTGTTACCTGGCGATGACCCATCACCCTGGCAGTGGCAGTTGGTTCCAATGTCCGGCTCTCTTTGCACTTTCCCAGAACCAGCTGAGGCTCAGCTCTGTGGGCCCCTAAGCTTCTGTAATGACGGGGCCTTGGAAGCTGCCACGCCTTCCCGGGTTCTGTGAATCTCAGCAACCCCGGGCCCTTCTTTCAAGCTTCCAGTTCTAGTGACGCCACCCTCTGCTCTCTGTGCTCTCAGCCCTGAGGAGGTAACTGCTTCCTCACTGTCCCTTTTTGTTTCTTTGGTTCTCTAACAACTGCTTATTCCCTATCCCCTATATCAAATTCTCTCTGTTAAAATAACAGACACAGTCTCTGTTTCCCCAATGGGACCCAGACTGATACAATAAACGACAATCCTGAGAGAAAGGAATGATTTTCCTCATTTCACAATGGGAAAATAGAGAGCTTATATTAACTTACCCAGGTCTAAGAACTATAAAATGGCAAAGCCAAGATTCACACCCAGACTTAAAAACAAAACAAGAAGTTGTGGTTCAGCATTGTGCAGACGCATTCACAAAGTGTGGCCTCAAAGATGTATGTTAGTTATTTAATTGAAAGATTGCTTGGAGTACTTTGTGTGCAGGCATATGGCACAGGGTAGTTCAGTTTCATAACTGGCTTCAATTTCAGCTGAGCTATGAGCTCATATTTGTCAATGACAGTGTTCCAGGCAGTTTTACCATCCACATCGCTGACCTGGAAGATGTGTAGTTGTCTGTGGTGTGTGCCGCGGCAATGACCACTAGGCTATCTCTGCTTTGCAGACCTAATCTGGGCGCTCTTTTGGTTGATACGACTGTCTTTAATCTGGTCACTGATTTTCCTGGGTGGAAAGTCACTTTTTAGGTTCCTTTTGCTCCTTCACAAGCATCTCTGTGCTGTCCCGGGGCCTCTTTCCAGTCGGGAAATGGGAGCTGAAGGTAGGGAGACAGTTGTTACTGCCACATATTCGGCACTCGGTATCGGAAAAAGAGAGGCAACTTACAAACATTTAAGTAAGTGCTGCCTCAAAATTGTGAATGAATTTAAGCTGCTATCTGAGGAAAGATAAAAGAGGCTGACTAAGCATGGCTTAGCTAATTAACTGTTACTGCATTGCGCTGTATGTCTATAAATATTTTAAAGGTATAGGTAGAAGGACTAAACTTAGGGAAGGCGAAGGAAACAAAGCATCTCCTTGGTATTGGAAAAAAATATTATTGTTGGGAAAATAATCTTAATAAGGAACAAAGTCACAAGGAAAGAGAGGTAGGTTGCTTCTCTCTGAGGATGTGTAAATAAAAACAGAAAGATTGCTTAAAAAGGGTTTAGGGTTTTGGTGATCTTTCCTAGCAGTTATTTGAATTTTGTAATTGAGAGTGGTTTTACATTTGGGAGTGAATTTGCTGTTTGCCGTTGTCTTGGGGAGAGTGACATCAATCCCTCCCATCCCCTGATCCCATCCCTGCAAACCCATGTCCTTCCCTCTCTTGATTTGTATTTTCACTCGGGCCCTTCACACACTCTGTATTGCATTATGTTTTCTTTTACACCTCTGCCATTCCTCTACTAGATGTTTGCAAGGTGGGCTCCCCCATCTCAGGGCCTAGCATATGTCTTAAGATTATACTAGGTTCCAAGTGATTATTTGCTCAATGAATAATAAGGGTTTATATGCAGTAAACTTGTTGAGAACTTTAAAGAAAGTTTCTCATTGACATTTTGGGCCAGATAGTCCATTTTTGTGGGCACTGGCCTGTGCATTATAGACTATTAATAGCATCCCATGGCTCTACCCACCAGGAGCCATGGGCAACTCCCACCCCCTGCCCCTTACCAACTCCAGCTGTGAAACTCAAAAATGTCTCCAGACATTGCTGAATGTCCCCTGGGGAACAAATTCACATCTTGTGGAGAACAACTGCTTTAAAAAATTATTTTCTCAATTATCAGGCAAGTGCCTTAGACTCACCTACCAGAATAAAAGACAGTGGGTTACATTTTTAAGTGTTTCTTCTTATATATAGTATAGAGAACTGATTGGGGGACATAGAGGGAGAGATGCTCTTGGACACTTGCCCGGGTAAATTTTAATACATATAAATTGGATTATCTGAATGTGGATCTTCTGAAAGAATAAAATTGGAAAGTTAATGAGGGTTGGTGTTCCTGGGCTTTGAAGGCAGAGATAAATGTTTCCTACAGACACTTCATTGTGTAACAGGCAAATGAGCTGAGGAAAGAAGCAAAAGCTTCATTGTGAAATAGATGATCTGTTCATTTTCAGTTTTTTTTCCCATAGCCTCTCTGTTACTCCCCTGCCTGTCCTGTCACCATCTACGGCCTCCACCCAAGGGAGGATTGTAGTTGCAGTGAGTGAGCCCACCATGTCCCCAGCCTGTCCCCGCTGTGCCCTGTGCCTGGGACACGTGCGCATGGAAAGCAAGTCCTCTAAACAGCGAGAGCAAATCCTGCTGGGGGTGAGGAGGAGGCTCTGGGATGCAGCCGGCAGGTTCTGCCTTGCACACCCAGGGTAGTGACGGTCAGATGTGTCCTGGAACTGCGTTCTTGCCCATTCACAGAGCAGAATAGACTTGAATGAAAGAAAAATGGATGGGGCTTAGCACGAGCAGGGGCTTAACAAATCTCAGACTATTTTTGTGCCTTAGGCTCTGAGAGTGGCCTGTGCTCCCCCAGACTGGGCTGGAACGGGGCGGCTTCCCAGGGGAAGACAACCTTGCCTTGCCGGTTTCCAGCCAGGGCTGGGCTTCAGCTGGAACCAGGGGACAGAAAATAAACCCAACAGGGCAACCCCTGAAGCACAGTTCCTCCCCCGGGGATGGCAGGCCGAGCCTGATGGGCCCTGGGCGGAGCAGTCCACTGGCTCCCCGCAGGCCTGCTTCCTGGGGCCTGGAGTCCACGGTGTGGCACACGGCAGCCTCGGTGGAGCTGGTCGGGTGGTTTGAGGGGTAGAGGGAGGGCCAACTTTCATACTGCTAGCCCTGTTTTTCATATTTCATAGTTCTGCTTAAGGTTTTTTTCTTTAATGTTCTATTTTGAGATAATTATATCTCACAGGAAACTGCAAAAAGCTGCAGAGATTTATGTACCCTTCACTCAACTTCCCTGCATGGTAACATCTTACATAGAGACTAGTATCAAAGCCAGGAAACTGACATTGGTATAATCCACAGAGCTTGTTCAAATTGTACCAGTATTACACACACTTGTGTATGTGTGGGTACACGTGTGCTTGCAGTTTGATTGCTTAGGTTTTAAAAACTGTTGCAAAAAACAAATAACCTGATTAAAAATTGGGCAGAAGACTTGTGCAGACATTTTTTCAAAGAAGACATAAAGATGGCCAACAGGTACATGAAAAGATGCTCCACATCACTAATCATCAAGGAAATGCAAATCAAAACCACAAGGTATTACCACACACTTGACAGACTACCTATCAGAACAAAGATAAAAAATAACAAGTGTTGGCCAAGATGCAAAGAAAAGGGAACTCTCATAGGCTGTTGGTCGGAATGTAAATTGGTGCAGCCACTATGGAAATAGTATAGGGGTTTTTCAAGAAATTAAAAATAGAAATACTATATGACCCAGCAATTCCATTTCTGGATATTTATCCAAAGAAAATGAAAACACCAATCAGAAAAGAGAAACGAATCTCTGTGTTCACTGTGGCATTATTTACAATAGCCAAGATATGGAAGTACCCTAAATGTCCATCAGTAGATGACTGTATAAAGAAGATGTGGCTTATCTAATAAATATATATGCAACGGAATATTACTCAGCAATAAAAAGAATTCATGAAAATATGCATGGACCTGCACAGCACTGTGCTAAGTGAACTAAGTCAGACAGCGAAAGACAAATACCATATGACTTCCTTTTCATGTGGAATTTAAACAATAAAACAAAATGTATCTTTTGCTTTTGATTACCCCTTCCCTTCTCATCCTGCATGCATGTGCCTCCAATAGCAGGTCCTAACTCAGTGTTGTGGGATAAATAGCTCTTCTTATATTCTTTACTTTCAGAAAACATGTTTACCTCTTTCTGCAGGCTAAAAATCAGTTTGGTCAATTTCCGGTTTCTTAGGTGTCCTGAGAGAGGTTCTGATCTCACACAGGAAACTTGGCCTCTTCCTGACTTTCACACTTCCACTATCCAGGTCAACCAGCCCCTGTCCAGGGTCCCACTTGGGGTTTCCTCCTCTGTCCTTCCTCTGGTCTCTCAAGGCATACGGTATCCATCTTTACCATCACAAGCATGGTAATTATTGCTAGTTTGCATCTCTAGTAGATAGTACTAGAGTAGGAGCTGTGAGAGGTTAGGAACTATGTTTTATCCATCTTCAGATGCCCCAGACTGTCAGATAGTTGCATAAACAGATGGATAGGGGAGAAGGTCAGAGAGTTGGGGGATAGTGGAAGGGAAGTTGAGCTCTTGTTTCCAGCTGTGATGGGTGCCAGAAATCACTTGGGAAGTCTGAGTGGTGAGACCAGGGATACAGGTCTTTCTCCACACTTGGAAGGTGCCAGTGCATCAACTTTGGCATCGTAATAATGGGAATATTTGCTTTGGCGCTGAGGATGGAGCTTCTGAGTGCGGTTGAAGATCTGATCCCAGGCCAGGTAGTAGCAGATACTCGTGGGCCACCTTTCAGAATTCTTTTCCAAATAAAACAAAATAACAAACAGACCTAACTTTTGACTTCCTCCCTTAGGTTGCATGATTACGGTTTCTGCAGGCTTATATTCTGTTTACTATACAGGCCTGGGGTAGATGGATCTGAAAGTTTGCCTTCTTGCATGGCTGGATTTTTATATTGATTAGGGTGTTTTGATTTTCTTGTGTGATCTACAGGCTAACATTCAGGGTCACTGTGCCTCCCTAAAAGGAAGGCGAGGTATAAGGCTTCAGTGAGATGCCGCTCCTGGAAACTCATTGCCAGGGTAATGAAAGATTAACGTTCCTTTTTCCTGTCCTTGGTGCCATGTTAGTGTTTTCCCCTGCCTCCTCCCTCCCCACTCCCCTGCCTGTGAAGAGAAAGAAATGATCTTCAATGTAAACATACTCTAGTTTTGTTGCTCTGTCATTTCCAGATCTCTTTCAAATCTTGTTACGATAGCATGCACGGCAAGGCCTCCTGATGGGCCATTCTGTCATGTAACAGTAGTTGCATCCCAGTCCAGGCTCCGGCTGAATCTCACTAGGAATCAACCAGCTAAAGTTAGATAGATAGTCTGGCTTTGGCTTTTGGCTTCTTCATCTTGGATGTGTAGATTGTGTATTCAAAATCCTTAAACATAGTTCTTGATACCAAACATAACAAAAATGGAATGAATACCACCATGGAATATTGACTTTTTGTGACATGAGAGGCCTGGACTCCAAAATTCTACAGGCTGCTTGGTAACTCTGGTGAATGCATTTTTGGGTGTGAAGGTGTGTGTGTGCTGCCAAATTCAAGATTCTGCATCCCTCACTTCTCTGCTTCTAACTGCTAAAGAACTGGAATCCACTGGAATTTGTGACTGTTGGAGATGGGGCAGGGGTAAACCTGCATGCCTTCTTGGCCTCTGAATTTCACTCCCTTGGAATAAACTGTATTTGGCCTCCATCACCTAGGAAGAGTTGGTTTCTGTATCATTACATAAACATTAGAGACCAGTAAGAGATAAATAGGAATGAAGATGAGCTTTCATCCAAAGACCTCAAAAAATGTCTTAGAAAAAAATAATGACCCATTTGAGGCTGTTGTGCCTGATTTTTTTCATATTAGGAGTAGATCAATATGAACACTATACGCACAGTTTTATTGTGTGTTACCAAGAGGGCACTAGGGTGCAATATAGCACAGAATCCTTTTTTTAAAACATATTATATAATTAAAGGCATTCTTTTTATATTGAAGTATATACACTAATATGTATAGATCTTAGTGTACAGCTTAATGAATTTTGGTGTATGCATACACTCATGTAACAGAATCTTAATATGAGGATGAGAGGAGCTTGAACCTGTCTCATAGGTGACATGTAGTTCATCTTAGTGGTCTGAGAATGTGAATTCCAACTTAGCTTCTCATTTTACTGGGTGACTGAGATATGGCAGGAAGAGTACTTGGCCTTGGGGATACAAAGAAAATCAGAAAACGCGTCTGTTCCCATCTTGATTATAACCCTCCCATCATCTAATTATAATACTATGTGATCAAATAATAGATACAAAAAAGGTAGATGTATACTCTAAACCTCTCACTTTATAGTCAGCATATAGTGAACATTTTATGGTCTTATATGCAAGACGTGTGTCCCATGAATTCAACCTGTACTCTCTAGTCCAGCCCTTCTTCATTTAAAACTCAATTTTAGTGACAGTGTTGTTATTCATTCTTCAACAGTATTTATTAACTGTCTAATATGTGCTGGCTGCTGTGGGACCACGGCTGGGCAGGAGGCTTTTGACCAGGCCAGAGACTTACTGTCAGTTGAGTAGTGACCAAATTAGGGCTCCCCCAAGTCCGGGAGCACCTGGGGAACTTGCCTATTCTGTTTGGTTGTTTAACTTTCTGCTACTAGTCTGGAGTCAGTCCACATGGGATAGAAAAACAGAGAAAAGCTAGCCTGTTCTGTTTTTTAATGGAAATTAGACTTCAGAACATGCATTTCCACTACTCTTGGAGAGTGAGGGTTTGAATTTCACCAGCAGGCAAACCCCTTCCCCGGGAGGGAGCCTCCGGGTAGCTTCACCTCTTGGCTATGAATATTGGGAACTGTGGCAGTGTTTGGTGACAAGAGACGCTACCGGGATGCACTTACCCTACTTCATTTGTGCTTTTCCTGCAAATCTGTTTTTTGACAGGGGACAAGAATCGGGTTGTGAAGCAGAGGCGTTTTACTTGCTGGTGGGGGTGGCTGCAAAGGTGAACTCTGGGACCTTCCTTTAAATGCTGGAAATGCTGAAAAGGAGTTCCATCCTGCCTCTGGACATCAATAACTGGGTATGGTTTAGAAAAAGCCGAGGTATTTGTCCTTGGCATCTGCTGCCGTGGAATATGATGCATGAGTGAACAGGGATCGGGACCTGAGAGGGAACATCCGACTCCTGCTCTGTCTTTGCTCATTTACAGAACTGAATTTGAACCCAAAGGATGAGAGGTTCCAAAACATCTGAATCACTGATTCGCTCCTCTGTCCTGTGAGTGGCCAGGACATCAGGTATATTATAATATCCCCTTTTGTTGGTGAAAGGCTGAGCTCTAGGGCAGCTAAATGCCTGTCTCAATTCCTGGATTCAGCCTGAGGTGGCTCTGCCCTCCCACTGCTGATGCAAAGGACAAATGGCAAAGGAGGCTGACTGACCAAAGGGAAGAGGCAGAATGAATTCCAACACATGTGCCAAGACCCTGTTCCTTTTCCATGTCAGGATGCTCACAGGGAGGGACAAGACCTACCCTCAGGCTTGTTGGCTAGAAACAGGGCACTGTTCCTCAAACCCAATGATACTAGCACAGTACAGATGGACAAGCAGAGGCGTTAGAAGGTTTTTGTAGGAATGAAGAAAAATAATGCAATGTAAATCACCCAGGCTAGTGTTGGACACATAGTAGGCACTCAATAGTTGGACAAAAATAAGGGTGGATTCTGTTCTAGGGGCAATATTGGCATTCTCATTGCAGCTGTAAAAAATGAAGCCAACTTCTTTTTTTTTATGTTATCATTAATCTACAATTACATGAAGAACATTATGTTTACTAGGCTCCCCGCTTCACCAAGTACCCCCACCCCCCACCCCATTACAGTCACTGTCCATCAGCGTAGTAAGATTCTGTAGAATCACTACTTGTCTTCTCTGTGTTGCACAGCCCTCCCCATGCCCCCCCATATTATACATGCTAATCGTAAGGCCCCCTTTCTTTTTCCCCACTCTTATCCCTCCCTTCCCACCCATCCTCCCTAGTTCCTTTCCCTTTGGTAACTGTTAGTCCATTCTTGGGTTCTGTGATTCTGCTGCTGTTTTGTTCCTTCAGTTTTTCTTTGTTCTTATACTCCACATATGAGTGAAATCATTTGGGACTTGTCTTTCTCTGCCTGGCTTATTTCACTGAGCATAATACTCTCTAGCTCCATCCATGTTGTTGCAAATGGTAGGATCTGTTTTCTTCTTATGGCTGAATAATATTCCATTGTGTATATGTACCACCTCTTCTTTATCCATTCATCTACTGATGGACACTTAGGTTGCTTCCAATTCTTGGCTATTGTAAACAGTGCTGCAATAAACATAGGGGTGCGTCTGTCTTTTTCAAACTGGGCTGCTGCATTCTTAGGGCAAATTCCTAGAAGTGGAATTTCTGGGTCAAATGGTATGTCTATTTTTAGCTTTTTGAGGAACTCCATACTGCTTTCCACAATGGTTGAACTAATTTACATTCCCACCAGCAGTGTAGGAGGGTTCCCCTTTCTCCACAACCTCACCAACATTTGTTGTTGTTTGTCTTTTGGATGGTGGTGATCCTTACTGGTGTGAGGTGATATCTCATTGTGGTTTTAATTTGCATTTGTCTGATGACTAGCAATGTGGAGCATCTTTTCATGTCTGTTGGCCATCTGAATTTCTTCTTTGGAGAACTGTCTGTTCAGCTCCTCTGCCCATTTTTTAATTGGATTATTTGCTTTTTGTTTGTTGAGGTGCATGAGCTCTTTATATATTTTGGATATCAAGTCTTTATCGGATCTGTCATTTATGAACATATTCTCCCATACTGTAGGGTGCCTTTTTGTTCTATTGATGGTGTCGAAGCCAACTTCTTTTAAAATTTTCCTTTTTAAGGTACAAGCACTCTAGGTTTAAAAGAATTTAAAGTTCAGTAGACATTTCTGAAACAGAAATCTAGATGTCAGCTAGTGTGTCTTAGCCCTTGAGATAGAAATAGGATCGCACTGAACATGATGCATGCCTGAGGATGGTCCTCACTACCAATTCTCAAACTTGGCCTCACATCAGGGGAGCTGCATACAAATACTGATGCCTGGATTCTACCCTAGACATCCTGGGTACTGCCTGGGCATCGAGATTTTTAAATGCTTCTCAGATGATTCTCTTGTCACTGTTATTAAGCCACACCAAGCTTTGTAATCAATCTTGATTATAAGATTGAGGTGCAAGTCTTCAGTGTATGGGTATATGATCTTATGGGTGGGCTCTGAGCTAAAAGTTTAAGTCCTTCATAGATTTCCTAAGAAATCTCCTTACACACCTTTTCACAAATTTGATAGAATTTATGAAGATCTGGGGGGCTTTAGGGAGGCATGCCCTGCACTCAAGCTACCTGTCACCATATCCCTCCCTCCCTCCCTCCCTTTCTCTTTTCTCTCTAACTTCTTTCTCTAGAGAAACAACAAAATATTTCCCCTCCTGTCAGTGTTGAGGTCTGGGAAACACACCAGGCCCCCTGGGGCCCCAGGCGCTACTTCCGTGACTTTTAAGGAATTCTTTCAAGAAAGGCAGGGCTCTTCTCATTAAAATTCTTGTAACAGTCCCTAAGAGAAGTTTTTTCGATTTCATTTCAAGACCATCTACTCTATGCCAAATATGCACCCAGGCCGGAAAGGCTGGGGATGAGGATCCAGGGATGAAGAAGACAGAGCTGAAAAGATGGACAATGAGCGCTGCAGGGGAATGTGGGCGTACAAGCCCAGGGCACATCTGCAACAAACTCCAAACATGGGGAGCACAGCAGGATTTTGGCAGACGGGAGGGGCAGGTGTGGGGCTGGGAGCACTGATGGAGGAGCTTGGACCTGCTCAGGGTCGGGGGTGGGAGGGCACCTGCAGGGGCTCAGGAGACCTCTGGGCTGAGCCAGGGAGCAGTTACTTGTGGGTAGGGACCCAAGCCATCTCTGAAGTTAAAAAACAGAAATCAACTTGTGGTTGTAAATGAAAGATGGCCTGCCTAACCTAAGGAAATAATTAACAGCCCAGCAGCGTCTTCTGTGGCCTTGTCAGCTTTGCCATGACTGTGCCCTCTGTGGTCACGGAAGTCACCGAAGTCCATAGCCTCGGGAGTGTGGGTGTGCGTGTTGGCAAAGTGTTTTGTGTTGTATGTGTCCATTGTCCTCCACAAACCTCCATGACCTTTTGGTGACTGCTGAGAAAACAGAGCAGGGGATGCTACTTGGACAGGGAGACAGGAAACCTGATCACTATTGATCCAACTGCGAACATGTTTGGAGCCCCTACTATGAGCTGAGTACCTCTGCTAGACATGGAAGTACACAGATGAGCTAGTTTTAGGCATAGCTCTTGACTTCTGGGAGCACAGAGCGTAGAGTGAGGAAGAGAAGGTATTTGACAGTTGCCACATAGCTTAGATACAAGGCCTAGCAGAGAACAGGGGAGGCACAGGCGAACCAGTGTGGGGGTTCAGGGGTGGTTGAGAGCTGGAGGTGACACCAGAGCCCAGACTTTTAGGCTACAGAGCTTCCAGGGGAATGTAATGGGATTGGTCACTTACAGCTCTGACCTCAGGCGTGTGCTGTTCTGAGCATGTTACTAGCTCAGATCCTTACAAAGCCTTAAGAGAAAGACACCATTATTATCTCCATTTTAGAGTCAAGAATACTGAGGCAAGGAGGGTTTAAGGAAAGTGTGCATCCAGAAGGGGCTGGAATATGAACCCAAGCAGACCATCTGTATACAGATTCTACACTCTTTGCTATGAACCTCGGGGCAGAGAGAACAACATACACAAAAACTCTGAAGTCCTATAGCATGAGATTTCTGGGAACTCCCCATGGGCCAACAAAAGCCCACCTGAAATCAAACCACTTCTGCATGCAGGGGTGCAGAAAATATTTCCCCTCCTCTCAGTGCTGAGGTCTGGGAACCACACCAGGCCCCCTGGGGCCTCAGGAGCTAATTCCGTGACTTTTAAGGTCACTTACAGCTCTGACCTCAGGCATGTGCTGTTCTGAGCATGTTACTAGCTCAGATCCTGAGCAGGAGTGGCTTGATTTCAGGTGGGCCTTTGTTGGCCCATGGGGAGTTCTTTGAAAACTTGAGGTCAGAGATAGGTGTTGTTTGCATGACTATCCACAGATAGTAAAGACCCTAGAGTCAGTCCTCTCTGGAAGGATCCTGGAAAGTCCAGATACTTAATTATTTTTTTCCTCTGCTGCTTAGAATGGTATGAAAAGATAGGTTTCTGCCTTCTCTCTATACATTTCCAAGGCAGGAGCCAAGCCTAGTGAAACTCAAGTTCCTACGGCTGCTGGGGTTAGGGAGCGTTTGCACTGTCACCACAGCCTGAGCTTTGCAGGTAAGCTCCAGCTTTCTCCCCCTTTTCCCAATTGCAGAACATCTGCCCATCATGTGATATTGAATGACGGCGCCACTGATGTCCAGTTTGACATCAAAACCAATTTATTCTCTGCAGCCCATAAACACACAAACACACACACACACACAAACTCCACAAAAACAAAATCCCCAGTCCAACCTCACTTTGACTTCTGGGCTAACGACTTTGGGGGACTCTTTCTTGGTGAAGTCCAAGGAACAGCTGCTTTCACTTAACCCAGAACTTAAGTGGGGGATGACAGCCTGCAGTCACCCTGCCTCACTGAGTTTCCATTTCCTCACCTGGAAAAGAAGGAATGTGGCACCATTTTAAGCTTTGCTCTTCCCGCTGCTGTCAGCTTCTCAGATGCTCTAGAGACCAGGCTATAGGGCCTGCACTGTGAGGGTTTGAGGTCTTTTTTTTCCCCTTAACTTTCTATTTTGAAATAATGAGAGACTTACAAGAAGTTGCAAAAAGATAAGTCCTGTGCATCCTTCCCCATCTCCCCTCATAGTCCTCATAGTGAAAATAGGTGGGCATCCAAGCCAGGGCATGGACATCGAACAGTTGCCACCTTCATATTTCACCAGTTTTCACATGCACTCATGTGCGTGTGTGTGTTTACACATGCATATGTAATTTGGTGCAGTTTTATCTCCTGTAACCACCACCACACTCAAGTTACAGATAGAAAAGATCTTCCTCAAGCTGCCCTTTGCTATCACTCCTTACCCTCTCTCCCTCTTCCTTACCCCTAGCAGCCTCTAATCTGTTCTCCACCGATATAATTTTGTCATCTGGAGAATGTTCTATAAATGGAACCATACAGTATATAACCTTTTGAGAATGAATTTCTTTCACTGAGCATAATGCCCTGGAGATCCATCAGGCTGGGGTATAAATAGTCCCTTCACTTTTACCAAAGACTAGTGTTCCACAGCATGGCCCTACCACAGCTCAACCATTTACCTGCTAAAGGACATTTGACTAAGTTGGGGCTACTACATCCTTATTATATAAATATGATCTTTCTCATACAGGTTTTTGTATGGATGTAGTTTTCATTTCTCTGGGATAAATGCCCAGGGCTCGAGAGTCCTGGGTTGTATGGTAAGTTTATACTTGGTTTTATAAGAATCAGCCCAGCTGCTCTCCAGGGAAGCCACACATTTTACATTTCCTCCAGCAATATAGGCAGGTCCTCTTAAAAAGAAAGTCTTGCTAGAGAAGCTTGTTCCTGGGAGAAATCAAGAGAGGGGTTTGCAGGCTGATGTGGGGTTGGCAATTTCTATATCCACTCAGCCCTTGAGAGTCTGGCCCGAGTCTTGCCATGACAGAGAAGGATGTTCCCAGGAATGGTTCAAATACTAAGAGCCAGGACGTGTACAGGCAGCCATGGCTAACCGTCGTTAATGCCCGTGTGGGGCAGGGGGCTTGGATGACTGTGTCAGGAGGTCACTTAGCTCTCTCTCCAGGTGCTGCATTCAGGGCCCCCGAGGCAATTCTGACCACACTCCATCATACAAAGACCTGCAGAGCTAGTGTTAATTTTTGAGATTTGTTTTCCCAATGCTTTCTGGTATGAGATCAACTTAATGTATTTTTCTTCCCCCTTGAGGGCTGCTGTCCCCACACGTGGTAATGAATTGCCCACTGCTGCTTCCAATCCCCCATCAGACGCACACGAGGAAAAAAAATCAATTTACACTTTTCCTAGGAAGCAAGTTATTGATGGAGCTGGTGTGTATCTTAGTCTGTCAGGCTGCTGTGGCAAAACCACAGCCTGGATGGTGTGAATAATAGATATTTATTTCTCCCAGCTCTGGAGGCTGGGGAGTCCAAGATCAAGTGCTGTCTGAAGGTCCTCTTCCTGGTTTGCGGATAGCTGACGTCTCCAGGTGTGCTCACATAGCAGAGAGGGAGAGAGACGGAGAGAGAGAGCGAGAGCAGGAGAGAGCTCATAAAGGCCTCTTATGGATCCTCTCCCTCACCAACTCACCTAAACCTAATTACCTCCCAATGGTCCTGCCTCCAAACACCATCACACCGGAGTTTATGGCTTCAGTGTAGGAATTTTGGGGAGACAAACATTCAGTCCATAACATGTGTAGCAGGTTGGCAAAGGGGCCATTGAATGACACTTTCTGAATGTGACCCCCTTGATTTAGAGCAAGTGGAAGAGTGCCCCCCCAAAGAGGTGCTTGGAGGAAGAAGAGGTTTCAAGGAGGATGATGGACTCGTTCTTCATCAGATACCGAGAGGAACAGTATTTCCAGGGCATGGAATGGACTTTTCCTAAAGATACCGTGGAGACTTCCCAAGAAGGCAAAGTGGGTACCCCCAATGGGAGTTTCTAGAATGTCTTGTGCTGAAATTATGAAAGCAGAATTCCTCATCTCAAAATCAATGCCCCATTTCTCACTGCGTTTCTTTCATCAGGAGATGGAGCCAGAATGGGTCTGCTAGATATCCCAACTTGGCCATAGAGCCTTTTCTGTGGGAAACTGCACTTCTCATTTATACCTTGTGATTTCTGTGACATAGATCACCCAGGAATAGGATCCCGTGACATGAATAATACAGGACTACAAGCACTTACAGGTAAATCCTGGAGGAGAAAAGGACCAGCTGCCTCTGACTTGGCCCCTCTGCCAGCAAAATAAATTCCTAACCAAGGACTAATTTCTCTGCCTCCCAAATCAACACAACCCTCATATTTGCCTCCTGATTAAAAGATTAAAAATATACTTTTGTTAAAAATATAAAAAGAATTATGTCAGAACGTAGCAAACTGACAGGAAAAATAAGATGGGAAACCTGACTTTAGATTAATTCATGAAAATAGGGCACCTGCTGAGAAACCACAGCCTTCCCGCCCCCCCCAAGTTAGATGCAGTATGTGACCCCTACTTGACACTTGCCTTCTCTTTCACCCTATTGCTGTGCCCACTTGGATACCGTTCAGCCTTTTCTTGCCAGCTGTTTATGTGTTTTCAGAACATAACAGTTAAAAACTGTTACTAGACAAAAAAGGTGAAACTTGAGCCATTCCTCTAAATACCTTTGCGGGGCTTCCACTTCAGAGAAGTGGAAAGAAAAGTCCCGGGCAGGGAAGCCTTTCCTGACACAAGGAGACATAAATAATAGATGTTCACAGCAGTTTGTAATTATAAAATATTGGAAGCAATCTAAATATTGATCAAAAGGAGAATGGACACAGTTGTAGTCTATACAATAATTTAAAAAGCTGTATATAATTATATACTCTATAGCCCTGAAAATAAATTAACCAATGCTATGCATGCTAGCAATCTCCTGGAATAATGTCATAAATTGGTCCCCAAATGAATATTAATGCAACTCTCTTATTAATTCCAATACTTTTTAGATTAGATTTTTCTGCAGACAGTCATATTGTATGCATATAATAATATTTTTTGTTTCCTTCTTTCAAATCCTTAAACTTCAATTTTTCTTGTTTTACTGTGTGGGTGAGGGCCTTCACTGCAATGCCGAATAGAAGTGATGATGACATTCTTGTCTTGTTCTTGGTTTTAAAAGGAATGCTTCTAATGTTTCACCATTCCATGTGATGTTCACTGTAGATCTTTATTTTAGGTATATTTCCTTAAAGAGCAGAGAACTGATTTTTTAAATTCAATCTGCTATTCTTTTTTTAAAAATCAGTTTCCTTTAGTCAATTTATAGTATTAGGATTCACATCCTGTAATTATTTCTCATTTACATTTGGGTTTTCTTCTTTTACACCCTGATCTTTCTACACTCCTTTCTCCTCTTCTTTCCATCATTCCTTTGGGTTGATTGGAGTGTTTTAACGTTTTTCCTTTTACTAGTCTGAAAGTTATACACTATACTTCTAGTTTTTTAATGGTTACTTTTGAATTTCTAACACAAACACTTAGTAAAACTTAATCATCTTTTTTAAAAAATTTTTTCTTGGCATTTATTAATTAATTAATTTTGTTGTGGTGGTAAAAAACACATGACATGACATTAAATTTACCATCTTCACCATTTATAAGTATATTCACATTGTGGTACAACAGATCGCCAGACCTTTGTCATCTTGCATTATTACCTGAAACATTATCTTTACCCTCTCCCTGAAAAATGCAATGACAAGGACATCAGAATGCTTTGCATTCCATCATCAGCCCCTCTCTCCACATGCTGTTACTGTCCTGAGGTTTTGTGCTATATTATTCCTTTGTGGGGGGCAGCCTCCAGGACAGCTCCCAGGGATCCCTCCAAATTCACCTTGTGTAAACCTCTCCCCTTCCGTTACCTGTTCTAAGCAGCAGGACATGCCAGATGTGCTGGGGTGTTGTTTCTGAGATCAGACTACAAAAGCATTGTGACATCACTCTTTTGCCCTTTCTTCCTCTCTTCCTCAGATCCCTCACTGTGGGGAAGCACAGTGCCCCGTGAAGAGGCCCACGTGGCAAGGAATCGATGTCACTGGACCTGAATCTTGCTGACAGCCATATGCCATGCAAGTGAGCTTGGAGTGGACCTTCTGATGACTGCCTACAGCCATGCACTCACATGAGTTTGGAAGCAGATGACTGCTTTGGGCCATCAAGCTTTGAGACGGCTGCAGCCCAGACCAACACGTTGATCAGCTTTGTGAGAGAAACTGTATCAGAGATTCCCAACTAAGCCACACCCAAATTCCTGCCCAGAAACTGTGAGATAATAATGTTTCTTGTTTTAAGCTGCTAACTTTTAGGGTAATTTGTTATGCAACAATAGAAAATGGAAACATTCCTGTTTCAAATTAGACATTCATCTTTACATTCCCTGCTTATTTGAATTTACCAGTTCTTAGCTTGCCGTTCCATCTTGCATCTCAGAACTTATTTCTGGGATCATTTTGTTTCTTTCTGATGTATGCCTTAGAAGTTCCTTTACTGAGAGTCTTTTGGTAGCAAACTCTAGATTTTGTTCAAAGAAAGTCTTTAATTCACTGTTGTTATTGAATGACAGTTAGCTATACATAGAATTCTAGGTTGATTGTTATTTTCCCTTTTCTCTGAATATGTATATTGCTTGGGGCTATTTAGAAGTCTGCCATTAGTATAAATATAATTTCTTGTTAGGTAATTTCTTTTGCTACTTAAGCTAGTTTTTTATTTCTTGGATTGATTTGTGGTTCTACTCTGATCAGGCTAATTGTGGAATTCTTTTTAAAAGTCCTTCATAGGAATTGTTGTGTTTACTGACTCTGAAGATTCATGTCTTTTATTAATTCTAGAATATTCCAGCATTTTTCCTCAGCAACTACCTTTCCCTCATTTTCTTCTAGTCTTTACTATAACTGTAGCTCAGATTTTTCATCTCTTTATTTCTCTGTGACACATTGTGGGTAATATCTCCAGATCTTTCATCCAGTTCATTAAATCTCTCTTGAGCTATTTTGAAACCTCTGTTTTAACCTAACCATAATTTTCTTTTAAATTTCTACAATGAAATATTTCATCTTAAGGGGTTCTATTTCATTCTTTTTCAAATCTTTCTGATCTTTCTCTGACTATTTGGGGTTTTTCTGCTCATGTTTTAGACTCCCTATTTTATTTCTTTACACAAATGACTCTTACTATATATTCTATATCTTATATTTTCTAAATCTAATATATTTAGAGGTATAATTTTGCTGGGTTTTTTTTTTTTTTCTGTTGACTATCCCTCCTGGTGGTTTATTTTCTTGTGTTTTTAAATTTTGGATTATGATCTCAATCTTTAGAAATTCTCTGAAATTTGAATTCAGGATGTGTGTCCCCTAGACATGATTTACATAAGTGGCTGTGAATATTTCCCAGGTGTTCCCAATCAAGGCCCTCTTCAATTTAATTTCTAGGCTTGGGAATTTCCCAGATCATGAAGGTAATATAAATTTGGACCTCAGCCCCACAGGATCTCAGGTCTGGAGCTACTAATTTTTTCAGGGAAAACTTATTTTCTCCAGAAGCCAGAAGACCTAAGTAAGTTTCCTTGTTCTCCACTTTTGCTGAATAGTGTTTTGTTTTATTTTTTTTTCTTAACTGGCTTTTTAAAAATTGTTGTGGATATAACCCTTTGAAAGTTCTAGCTTCATGGAGGGATCAATTGTCATCTTGCACAGCGCAGGACACTGTTGCCAGACTCCCCCACATGGCCGCGCAGCCTAAGTTCTGGTTCATGCAGACACATTTTCTAAGGGCAGATACAACTTCAGTGTTGGCTTTCCTATGATATGCAGTTTTCTCTTTGTTTTGGCCCTTGGAGACCCCCCATCTTTTCCTGCAAACTCAGCTGTGTATTTGAACATCAGGATACTTGATAATTGCTAGTAAGCCTATGCCCCGTTCAACCACTGGTTCAAATAAAGCAAGAGCCATTGGCAATTTTCTCCCCAGGTACTTTTTAAAATGTACACACTCACACAAGTGAGCTAACTTAGTTAAAACCAAAGCTAAATGTGAGGCAGGAAAGCTATTGTTCACTGGAAAAATGATCTTCCTGCCCACTCTCCACACTGCTTGGATTCCAAGCAACTCAGTGTAGGTCAAATTAGAATTCAGAGTCTCTGAAAAATGGAGACTTCCCTTTTGGAATAGCTTCCATCCAGGTTCCAGGCCCTAGCCAGCTGACCCCAGGGGAGTTGGGAGGTGGAAGGATTTGGGCATTTGCCTGTTGCTTGAAGTTGGTTGTCCTGAGCAAACTTTTATACATATGGAGAAAAGACCAGAAGAAGCAGGCTGCTGGCTTCAAGCTTTAGGGCTCTAAAGGCCCAAGTGACCTGTGATATTTTCATCAGGTGTCCCCTGTCATGGTTGTTTGTTTTCTAAATGTTGTTAGAGTCCTTGATGAGGCTCCAAGCCCAGAAGAAGGTGGCTCTTGTAAACAAGCTCCGGCTTTTCAGTGTCCTATGAAACCGCATCATTTCTATGTCAGTCTGCAATGATAGTACATTTATGGAAATGTTGGTTCTCTCAATACTGTAATTGAGCCCCTTCATATCTTCAGTATAATCAAGTACTCTAGTTTTAGAGGAGCAAAAAAGGATGCAGGCGAATCATGTAGAAGGTCTGCATAGGGAGATGATTCTTTGCCCACTGGGGATGTGGGTATAAAGGAGATAGTCTGGTCCTGGTGTGTGTGGTATCTTTGACCCTGAAATCGGGTGAGGTTGCACGGTGACATCTATGCTTAATGAGGTAGCAAAGCTGACCTGGGAGGGTCCTGCTGGGCTCTGCTGCCATCTAGTTTTGTGGCTGTGCTTAGGAAGCAGTGCTTCTCTGACTCACAGTTGTTCCGAATAAGGAAGTGCTTGGACCGAAGCTCTGAGGTTGTCTGGCCAGAATATTTCCCAGTTCTATACGAGGTCCTCAGTGTGCCCTGAGCCAGTGGGCAGGGACTGGCACAATGCTGACTCACTCTATGTGTCTGCAAACACCAGACTTGTGGAGAAATAGATGGTCATGTGACAGCTGCAGGCCCAGCGCCAGTTAGCATCCATGACCACAATAGATGGCCACAAGGCCAACTGTCAGAAACTGATTCTTTGGTCTCACAAAGTGTAAGGCTGCCCTCAAGAGCTGCCCCAGGAACCCCACTGTGTGCTGCAGCAGGCTTCCCTCTTCTCGATTTGCAGCCACTGTGCATGGATAGGGTACACTGACCGTGGAATTTTAAACAGGCTGAAAGCCAACACTACTGCAGCCTCTGTGCTTATCTCCGACTGAGGCGCAAGGGCAGGAGCTTTTCACCACAGCTTCCTCAATCTTGCTTGCTGGCTGGGGCAAACAGCACCACCATAGCAGCAGTTGCTGGGAATAGGATGAAAGACAGTGCATGCTGTTCCCAGCTCCTGCTCTCATCTCTCTGGAGTCTGTCTTTAAGAACTACTTAGGCAGGCATGCCTGGGTGATACAGCCTTAACAATGACAGGAAGGAAGTTGGATCACATCCCAAGCACTAGATGAGCACGTAGCCTCATTCTTAGTTATTTGGGGCTTCTGAGTGTTTCCACCCCTGTGGATAGACCAGAGAGAACTATGTGGTTTTCTCTATCTTTATGAGTAGGTAGGAGTAGGACAGAGCTGTGAATGAGCCAGGATAAAATACAGAACAGAAGGACTTGGGGAAAAAATAGATCAGAAAGACTGATAGAAAATGGATGGAAAGCCGGACAACTGAAATCAGTACCAGCAATCACATAGAACATAGAAGTAGAAAGACAATTCAGTGCTATGCTTTAAGATGATGAGTCAGGCTGAATGTTGTAGAAATGAGTCTCAACTGTGCAGGAAAACCCATCAGCTCCTCTACATGACCCCTGTCATTATATTTTTGACATTTCTATGGCAGGTGTAAGTTCCGGCAATGTTGGCAGATGAGGTTAATGTATAATAATGCTAGGACAGCGAGTAACAACACAGTGAGCCAGCAAAATATTCCTTGATTGAGGGAAAAGCACCAGGATACACGGAACTTTGTGAAAGGAAGGAGCTTAAAAGCTCCTCAGGATGTAACAGGTCAAGTTTAAGTGAAGAGCTTGCTGAATAGCCACCAAGTCCAGAATCAACTGACTGTTGGCTCAAAACCTGTATCCTCAGCTGGTCTGAAGTGATAGCCTTTATCCTTGGTCTGTAATGCACTAAACACCTGGGAAAATACTGAGTTAAGTATTACTAGAAGCCCAAGAAAGTGTAACAATATGGGGAAGAATGAATATCAATGTAAAGATAAAGAAATAAATATAACTCATGTTATCAATATTCTGAAACTAGTTTAAGGAAAAGGGTAGTGAGTGGAATGCTCATTGTGATCATTTGTGTGTGTGTTGCCTGCTGGTAGGATTTAAAGCAATTAGGGAAATCTGCTCTATTAGATTCAATGCATAAGACAAATCTATTAAGAAATTTGTGGTCAGTGTATGTATGTCTGCAATAACATTAATTTGTTTAATTTACAAAGTTTTGACTTATTTGTTCTGCAAGTGGTGTTTAATTGTTTAAAGGGATATTTTTCACCCAGTATAGGAAGACTAAATTAAGCACTGAAACATGCAGAGGGACCCTTTGAATAAGAAAGACCCCCAGCTATGGGAAAGGATTCTGATGGCTGACAGGCAGAGGGAAACCTGGTCAATGTATTCTGGATTTCTCTCGGGCCTGGTTCAGTCCAGAAGGGGTGATGTCAGGCTTCAAATAGGGGAGCCCTTTGGCAGTACTTTGGCTTAGCAGGCAGCCTAGGGAAAGGGTGGATGAGAAGCTGTGCTTGGAAACAGTGCTTTCTGGGCTGAGGACCCTTTTCTTTCTGCTCCCAGCCTTTGCGTTGGTTACCACTCACTTCTGTCCTGAAAATGGAGAGGCAGCAGAGGGAACTGGCACAGAATTTCAAGAAGGGACACACAGTGATGGCTTCCTGGATCCCACACAAGGAGGCTGGCAGCTGCTGACTTGCACATGGCCCACGGAGCATGAATCACCCATCGACTGCGCCCAGATGGATGTTCAAATGCTTTTCTGGATACACCCAGAGTACCTCTTCTGATGCCCACTTGGCTTCTCTAAGATCTCTAAGTAGCAAAGCTACTGGATCAGAGGCTTGGAATAGCACTTTACAAGGCATCCCAGAAAAGGCCTAACACCAACCCAGATGGCACACAGCCCTAGGGCAGGTCACCCTTGTCTTTTGGTTAAAACCACACTGTTTTTAGTTTTTGGAGAGGAGCACCTGCCCCCATATGCATGACTGGCACCACTCCTGCCTTAAATCTCCTGCTACCCTCATCAGTGTTGCCGAGGGCTCTGCCAGCAGGCTGCTCCTTGGCCAGAGGGAGCCTGGTGCCTGCTGGCCTTTGCCAGGCGCTCCAGCTGCACAAGCCAGGCTGGGAAGGGGCTCTTTCACTGTCACCTCACTTGGCCTCTGGGAAACAAGCTGCTTCGGTCCCCCACACCCGCTTCTGCAGTCCTGAGTCTGAAGTCTCGCCCAGGGCCTCTCACTGGCAGCTGCTTTGGGAATGTGTTGTCTATGCCGTAGTGTCTACAAAAATAGCCACAGAGCCGGACAACCTCCCTCCCCCATCTCCACATCTCCGGAGATTCTCCTCTAAACTATGAGCAAAGCTGTCCATCATGTTTTTGCCTGAAGATGGAAAGAGCGGTGAACAGTGCTTGGCAAGACGCTTCCTGCCTGCACAGAAGAAGCCTCAGACACACAGACTCTGGGGGTTTTTCCCTCCTTAGGTCCCAGTTCGCTAAGTTTCTTAACATCTCTTTTAAAAAGGCTTGGGAGATTGACACCACCTTGGAGGTCTGGCTGTAAATGTGAACAACCAAACAGAAACCCAGGGGCTTGGTAGCAGGAACACACCTACAGGATTTGTTCTCACCCAGCTCCTGTTCACTTTCAACTCTTTCCTGTTCCCATTTTTAAAAATCTTCATTTTAGTGCTGGCATTCATACACACACACACACACACACACACACACACACACACACACACACACACACACACACACACGTTTAGTTTTTTTTTTTAAATCAACTTCCTGTCTTTAAGCTGGGGCAAAAAGGCCCTTCTCTGCCCAAGGTAGCTAGCTGTTCAGTCCTGCGTGCCCAAGGTTGTCCCCAAGGTTGTCTCCAAGGTTGTCCCCAAGGTTGTCCCTTTGGAATCACATCTTTGTTTCTCTGGTGATGTGTCTACTTTTCTTTAACTGCACAGTATTTATATCCCTATTAATCTAGGAAAATAAACTAAGAAATTGCTTTCTGGGTGCAGTATTTTGAAGTACTGCTAAATGACTATGTGATAGTTTCCATTATTATTATTTTTTGATGTTGTTTCTTCAGTGTTTTTCTTATGCTCCATTTACTTCAGAATTATTAGGTTTTGAGGAAAGCAGTTTTTTTTCCCCTTCTCTTTCCTCCCAGGGCAGTTAAAAATTCTTTTTTTCTATGAACATTATATCAACATGCTGGTTTGTTCTGCTATGCAGCTGGGGCATTCGCAGTTTACCCTCTGTTTTGGAGGCGATGTTGCCAGCATCGCTTTGCATTCTTAAAGCCTGATTAATTATCCAGTTTGACTATCTTGATGGATTATTCATGTCCACGTGACCTGATTGTGACTTTGTAATTAAGGACCTTTTGGAAGGCAGATAAAGTGCCCCCGGCCTGCAGCAAACTTGAGCAACACAGAAAACCTTTTAAGGCAGATATGGACAAGGCCGATCGCCTTCAAGGAGAGGAGAGCAGGTGTTGATCACGAGTTTGAAGCATGGTGACCAGATGACCAGATGCTGTGGTCCCCTGACCCTAGAACCTTCCAGGTGGCTGGCCCAGGACCGAGAGGGACCACCCACAGCCCTCAACTTACTGCAGAGAGAGGGTTCCCCATCCCCCACTCTCCCTACTCAACAGCTTCTCCACAGAGGAAACTGCTGTCAGGTGCAGGAGAAATAGGTTTTCCCTGTGAAGTAAGTATGCCAACCACGTGGGAGGGCTCTGACTGGGAAACAGGCCTTTCTTACTGATGGGAGAAGGTCCCTGTGTGTGCCTGTCTCAACTTGGTGGATGTCATTCCCAGACGCCTTGCCCCTGGCACACACGGCTGAAAGAGGCCCGCTTGATTGCTCCTTCTCCTCTGGACGCTCAGCCCTGATGGTGCAGCCCTGAGTGTGTGCACAGAGAGGAGGCTGGAGGGGGGCCGAGGGCAGGGAAGAGGAAGCAATCTTTGACTCAAAAGACAAATCTCTCTCCTCCTCCTCCACCTTTTCCTCCTTCTTTTGCTACACCACAGAGTCCTTGGGATTTTCACCTCGTCACGCAGAGACTTCTTTTTTGAGCTGTGCCTTCTCCCTGTCCCCGCCCTGCGTTTCTGGATCAGAGGGGGCGGGCTGTTCCGTGCTAGACTTCCATGGGACACAGCACTCCGAGCCACTGGGCATGCTGTCAGGCAGGTGGGCGGGTGTCACGGCTCAGGAATGCTGCTGGATTAAGATGGTTATTCTGCATGCGCGTCAGTTTCTGTATCTGGGAAATGGCAATAAACACCTTGCATACCTCACAGGGCTCTTTGTAAGGACTGATGAAGCTGTATAAATGGAAGGACTTTATAAATTGCACCATGTACACAGAAGGAAGAGATTACTATGGCGATGATGAGTCTCTCCAAGGCATCCTTGCAATCATGGTGGTTTTGGTGTCCAGAGGACTTGGCCACACAGCTTCTCAATGGCCAGAATGATCTAGAACTTGAGGCTCTGATCCAGGTGAAGAGCTTGAGATATTCTTTTCTAACTTTGACCAGGGAGCAGCATATTTTTTCTATTATGGGTCAAACAGCTCATATTTTAGGCTCTGTGAGACAT